>NW_016809771.1:865569-964501 GCF_001698545.2 Rhinopithecus bieti | reverse complement strand
GAGAGGGAGAGAGAGAGAGGGAGAGAGAGAGAGAGAGAGAAGCATGCATTCCTAATACCTGGGACTGCCTACGAGAACTTTCACTTCTGTCTCAAAATTAACATTTCCCATCGTAGAAGGAAAAGGAAAATGATTACTTTGAAACCAGGAGCCAGAAATTCTCAAATGAGTACACGACTGTTTTTGTTTAGCAAAACACATCAGTGCACTATTTAATAGTTTTTTAAAGTTATTTTCTTTTAAAAAGGCAGGTCTAGGATATGATCAGAAAAGCAAATTTGGAGGAAGAAGAAATCTAAAATGTTCTGCAGAAGGATGTGGATGGTCTGAAGTAGATTAGGGAGGCCCAGGAAAGGGGCCAAGGGGCAGGTCGGTATCACTGAGAGAGAAAGAGGAGTTGGCTCATGTGGTAGAAGACTAAGGCCCAGGAAAAAGAGATGCCTGGCAAGTCCCTTCCACAGACGACATTGTGTCACTTTTAGGAACAGGAATGAAAAATGTTTTGCTTTGTTGTTGGAAGTGCTGGGATGTAAGCAGACCCTGCCCCTGCCCCTGCCCCAACCCCCGCAACAGCAAACCTTCAGGTAAAGTCTGTCTCCTCACAGCTCATAACGATTTTGTTTCCTCATTCTTTCAAGAAGTAAGTGAGACAGGGTGGTGGCTGGTGGGAGGTGGTGAAGGATGGGAAAGGGACAGTACATGAGGGCAGCGAGACACACAGTAGATGAATCATTCAGTAGGAGGCCCAGAAGGGACACATAGCCTTGCCTTCCTCATCACAGTCACCACCTCCAGCATCTTCCAAGACAGAAGAGAGACACTAGGTTTCCCGGAACATATGATGGAGGTGCAGGCCACTTTAATTTAAATAGATGCTGAGCCCAGCAAGCCATAGGACTTGGCATTTCTCAGACTCCAGGCCCCGCTCAGGAACATCATCTAGCCTTCTGCTCCTTCTCGAAGAATCTCAGCACAACCACATGCATTTCTGCTTCTACCATTACACACTCTGAGAAAAGTGATTTGCTATGAATAACCCAGCTTTACTTGAAATTAAAAAAAAAAAAAAAAAACACCTAGCAATCAAGAGAAAGGAACAGAGCTTATAGTGAAGAAAAGGTAAATGTTTATTCTACCATTTCACTTCTTTTCTAAAACTATATTCCAAGGAGGGTGTATATCACATAGAGGCTATGTAAGATGGTTTGCTATTGTGTGGAAAGAAAATATTAGATATATTATTTGTTGTGTAATGCTCATTATATACACATGTTCATGTGTACAGTGTACATATTACATATATGTAATTGATAAATAAATGTGTTTATTAGAAGCATATGCTTACATTTTAATTATTTTACTGATGGAACGGAGTCTGGAGACTACTGATTTAATAAACCAACTGAGGCCAGGCGTAGTGGCTCATGCCTGCAATCCCAGCACTTTGGGAGGCCGAGGCGGGTGGATCACTTGAGGTCAGGAGTTCGAGACCAGCCTGGCCAACATGATGAAACCCATCTCTACTAAAATTACAAAAATTAGCGGGTATGGTGGCACATGCCTGTAATCCCAACTACTCAGGAGGCTGAGGCAGAAGAATTGCTTGAACCTGGGAGGCAGAGGTTGCAGTGAGCCAAGATCATGCCACTGTACTCCAGCCTGGGCGACAGAGCAAAACCCATCTCAAAAAATAAAAACAAAAATAAAAAACCAACTGATCACATGGGATCAATAGAAGCCCAAACCTCATCATCACACAATATTCCCTTGTAACAAACCTCCACATGTACCCCTGAATCTAAAGTAAAAATTGAAATAAAAAAAGACAAAAAACTAAAAGCTAAAAAACCTCCAACCAATCATACTACATACAACTAATCCATTGAAACAGATTTTCATAAAGGCAGATTTGTAAGTTATAAAGTAAAGTTTTTAATTTACTTGAGCCAAATTATTAGTCTGTTTACTTTTGATGGAAATAATCAATTACTTGCTCTACCCTGAACACAAGCAACTTCTAAATTGAATGTCAAATATTTGGACAAGCTCTCAAGTTAGCCCCAAAATGTAAATTCACTGAGAAAACTAATTTACCATTTTTATATGCTTTTAATAACTTTAAAAATTTTCGAGGGAAGGGTTCCACACATGGGCAAAATGTGCAAAAAATTGAAATAATCATTGTCACTTTCAAGTGGCTTGTTTTTGCTGCTGTTAAAATAAGATTATTGCCAGTAAGAAACCTAACAAACAGACTTAATTTGCAATGAAATTTTTTATCAGTTGGTATAAGAAAAAGACAAACACCAGAGCCACAGTTCCACAAAGTTACTTACTCAAATCAAGTTGATATGTTTTGTATTTTGAATAAACATTTCTTCTGATTACAAAATATGAGTTATGTATTTTGAAATTATTTTGACTACAATTTTAATGTTGTAGAACTATTATTGGGTTTTTTAATATGGCATTTTGTCATGTATAAAAAAATGTTCAATGATTATAGATGAAACCAAGCCACATTTAGAAAATACTATTACATTCATAAAAATAATTTTTAAAACAACAAAAACATTAATAGAATCTCGGGCTTATCGAGTGTTTATTATATGCCAAGATCTGTTTTGTGCACTTTACACATATTAACTCAGTGGTTCTAACCCAGGCTGTTGGTTAGAATCACCAAGAGAACATTTAAAAAAAAAAAAAATTGAGGCCTAGATTCCACTCCCAGAAGAGACTCTGATCCAGACTGCCTGGGGTGGCCGCCCAGACATTCGTGATTCTAATGTGCAGCCAGCATTGAAAATGAATACATTAACGCAATAGTGACAAGGGTCCTCGGAAGAGGGTACAATTATCTTCATTTTAAGGTAAGGAAAATGAGACACAGTTCACAAGCAGCAGAAATGGGATTTGAACCCAGGCAAGCAATCTGTCTCCAAAATTTATGCTCTTTACCACTAAGCTCTACTACCTCTCCATGACCAAACACCACTGAATATTTGGAGGATAGTTTCACTACCGTTAGAAAAAAAAAAAAAAACATTCGCATAACCCTGGCTGAAAAAACAAACAAGCTCCTGGTCTCAGAATTACTCTGGTTTGCACATGACTGGGACACTGACCAAGCCTTAGCCGGTACTGAAATCAGTAATTTCACTGTTTGCTGCTAAAAGTGATCTACCCAGTTGGCTAACTTAGTGCCACCCCAGGATCCCTCCTGCAGCTGGGAGGCTGTACTTCTTCCTTACCCTTTATTTACCAAAAAAGTTCATATAAGTAATGCAGGTACGGGTGCCAAACAGGAACAGTTTCTTTTTCAACTGTTATTTGTCCTCCAGGGTAAACGGCCTTGAAAGTTCAGAAGCCACTTGCCAGCAGTTTTCTTTCCTGCTCTCCTCACCTGCTGCAGTTCAAGTAGAAGCTAACAGAAGACTCAGTTAATTTGTTAAAAAGGAGGGAGAGGGAGGGGAATAGAAAGAAACCTAACTGTGTTGCTGTCACTTGGTTTATCTGGCTAGCAGTCACATGAGTAACAATCTTACCTGAGTTTACCTGAATACTGTTAGACCATAAAGCATTCTTCCTGCTGGGTCAGGTGGCTGCAGAGGTGATCTATCTCCATGCCAAGGGAAAGAAATAAGGCAAGTAGAATTTAAATGAGGGAAAAATAGATGATGGCACCATATCTATTTAGAGAGGGGAAAGAAATACTATCCTGTGAAATGTACACTGTGACAGAGGGTGACCCAGGCAGTTATCAGCTAACATGAGACCAGGAGCGTAAAGTACAGGATTTAAACCAGTGACTTGCAAGAAATGGGGAAGCAGAGAGTCAGGGAGTCCCAAAGTGCTATCCACACATTCCACACTCCATGGATCTGTGCCACGTCACTGCACTATTCAAACACGGCATCTCATCGTATGACTTGATCAAAGAGATCTAGCCAAGACGTGGAGCCCAAGAGGACATTTACTGAGCACACTCGGCTAAACACCTTGCTTTGGTACATGCTTGGTTATCTCATGTGATTCCCCACAGAAACTCCTAAAAGCAGTGGGCGAGGGTATTATTTCCCAGAGATGTTCTAAGGTAACTCAGTTATTAAGTTAGTGGCATGGATATGAAATGAGGCTTGTTTGTTTCTAAAATCTGTGGTTCCTTCCACTCTGTGACACAGTCTCCCCAACTCATTGTTTCTATCCTGGGTTTCATGTTTATTGGGTACAACCCACCTCAATGACGGCACTTCTGAGCCACCAGAGGTGGCAAGGAAAACAAGGCATAGACTTGCTTGCCAGCAGAAATCAGACTATTCTGAGATCCTAGAGCCATCCATAAAAGCTGATTTTTGTAATTTCTTGGGTTCTGCTTCAGCAACCTGGGTTCTTTCCTAGCTTCTGGCTGCCTGAGAGATTGGCCCAACCATCACCCCTCACATCCCATGCAAATAACGGTGCCCAACTCTAGATATTTGCCAGCTACTCCACAGAAAATTCTCCCACCCCAAAGAGAGTCCAGTCCATTTGACATAACTGTATACAAAAGTTTTACTTCTGCCTCCAACAGCTGAGTCTAAGGTTCATGGGGACATTTTTGTCATGTGTCACCCTCTTTTTGTTGCTGTTCTCTAAGACTATGTCATTAACAGATCAGAGAAAGATGCCTCATTCATACACGAGAATTTGCTGAGTACACACTATGGAAGCAGAAATGTCCTAGGTGCTGGGAACATAGAGATCACTAGGATTAAGTATTCCTTTCAAATACCCTAGAGTTCTGCTCACCTGTTACAAGGAGTGCTGCCTGAGTCCAGAGTCCAGAGATTCTAAGCAAAAGCACCCGATTTCCTCACTGGGAACTTCCTTAATGGGAGAGCCAGGACAGCAGCCTAGCTTTGGCAGTTTGGCTCTGTTTTGCTCTCTTTATTCAAACTATTGCCTATTGCATACTGTCTTCCAGAGGCGTCTCTTCTAGAAACTGTGCTGTGTTTTCCTCGTCGATCTACCTCTTTTTAAAAGCCAGACCCAATCTCAAAAGGGCAAGCTGATAAAAATGGAATGTCGGGGCAGCTCATACCCTATCATCGATGGAGGCAGCTGCCTTGTCTGAGCAGCAGGTTGGAGACCCATCCAAGGATTAAATAAATGAATTAACAGTTAAAGGGAGAATTTTTTCAGGCAATATCCTTTGGCAGGATTGTAATTCACATTCAGTCAAGCTCCCATTTCCCCTTGGTGAAAAATCCATTTAATATGAGAGGACAGCGTGGCTTATTTACCCATCGTCATATTTGGCAGTTCTCAAAGTTGCACTGCACCTGTTACGAAAACTCTGGAGTCGTGTCAGAGCCTCAGAAACAGTGAGAGTGGGGAGAAAGTGAAGGGGGTTGAAATTGAAACTTAGGTTAATTTTCA
Organism: Rhinopithecus bieti; assembly: GCF_001698545.2. Taxonomy (NCBI): domain Eukaryota; kingdom Metazoa; phylum Chordata; class Mammalia; order Primates; family Cercopithecidae; genus Rhinopithecus; species Rhinopithecus bieti. Next base: position 959,080 of record NW_016809771.1, on the reverse strand, counting down.
CAATTACCTTTGTTCACAGTTCCCTTCCCATTTTCCACTAAGTTTTAGCAACTTCTGAATTCTTACACTGTTATCAGAAGGAAGAATTTTTTTTCTCTGTGGCTTAAGAGTTCCAAACAGACAAACAGAAAATCAACCATCTGTTTCCCTAATTTCCAACATAAAGCCAATCAGCTAGGTGTTAATTACTCCTCTTGTCAGAATAAAAGCTGAAGCTTCCATGAAATGTTCTGCTAGTTTAAAATGAGGCATATTCACTTACACATAGAAGTACAGTTTGAGAGTTATGAATTTTGATATTTGGTAGCAGAGTAGCTCTAATGGCCAGTAAGAAAATAAACATGCATCAGAAAACAAAAATGAAGCAACGATACACACCCAAAGACAAACTTTTTAAAATGCTCAAGTATACCAGATTGAACCAACAGGGATGTAGGGGCAGTTTCCCAGAGACCTGGAGCTCCTTTTCATGGCAGTACTTACCCACACGAGTAGAATTCCCATGTCCTGCGGGAGTACCTTCAGGACAGCTCCAGTGCTGCGGTGCTGAGAGACTAACAAAACTAAATTTTAAAACTACTGGCAACAGAATGATAAGAGTGAGCAGCATAATCCTGATGGGTTTGAACTTTCAAAAGAAAACAGCTTGCCCAAGCATGGCCCGGGCAAGGTGAGTATGTCTGACTCCAGATGCAGCTGCCTAAGTGGGGCCTCAGCCCTGGGGCATCTTTTACTTTTCCGTTGTGCTGTTGCCCTCCAAGCTCTTTCTTCAACTGAGAGACCTTCCAAATGCAGCCTGCCACGGGAAGCCACAGGAAAGATTTCTTTATCTATGTTTCTTTGGAAGCCAGTAAGAAATACCTGACACCCTTATGACAAATTTCACAGAGTTTAACAGCCCTGCTCTGGCTGACTTCACTGTGACAGACAGAGCAAGGCAAAGGCTTAGAGAGGAAAAAGAAAGAAAGAACTGATGGAAAGTTCCAGCCACAACCCTTGGATGGGGCTGAAAGAAGAAATATGGAGATACGATTCCTCTCCCAACACGGTTTCTCTTTTGAAAATGGGATGACTCAGCTTTGCTTTTTAAAGCTCTTCAGGCTCCACCTCCTTTCCTTTAGTGACACTTGAGTGAGCCTGTGTTTGCAAATGAGAATGTGGGCAATTCCTCCACACAGGAAAGCAGGGATGGCTGCCAAAGAGGAGATAACTTGCTACTCACCATAAATATCCTGGGCAGAACTGGGAGAGAGGAGTTAGGGGACTGTTGAGGCGCTCATGGTGAATGGTGGGAACTGCTAAATATTGGTTATGTTTTAATGTCTTGAAAGATGGAGACAAAATTAAACCATGCAGTGTAAATCAATGATGAGCAGCACTGCTGATAGTTTGGACTGATAATAATTGATCCTTCACCTGAGCAATAGTAAAGATAGTTCACTTTTGGCCCATTATTTGAACGAAATGTCAATAGTAGTGCACATTCCAGGAGCTTAATCTTTTTTTTCTCTTTCTCCTGTATACTTTATAGCGGAATTTGAAAGATTATTCTTTCCAAATCAAAGGGAAATCCCTGAAGCCAAATGAAGAGATACAGTATGCACAGACACCTTTTCTTTCAGCATGAACATGATAAAACATCACGAGAGGCCAAGAGTGCAGGGAAAGGAGTGGATTGTTATTACAGGGCCGTTGGAAAAAAATAAGCTAACAGTGCAAAAGCTGGGAAGCACTGGAAATCCAGCACAGAGCAATGCTGTTCCTTCTCAGATAATTTAGGATTTTTTTTCACATCTCTGTGATAGAAAATAAGAACTGGATGTATCTGTTAGCCGTCTCCTCAACCACTTTCTACTTGGAGCAACAGCGGTTATTTCTTCAGGAGTACAACTAGGGCCCAAAAATACCCAGAAGGCAAACAATTTACAGCAGATTTAATGCACAATGGAAATTTCTGCCAGTTTACTCCATCCTGGAAAATGGACTTTCATTTAAGTTATGCTGAGGTAGTGTTCCAAGTGCTAGTCAAAATGTACGTAAATCAATAGTCACATAAACAACCGTCACACTAGTGAACACCCCATTACAGAGGAAAACAGAATAACTCTAAGCCTTTTACTCATACTTAACTATGTCCTGATTATTCTCCAAAGACTGGGTCACTTTTCTGAAAGTCAGGATTTCTCCTATTTCAGCCAGCCTCTGCCAGGCAGCTCTGAACCCTTACAGAAGAAACAGACCCTGGGGAGCTGGGAAAGAGAAGTCCTTTGGGTAGATGTGTGGAATATTCCATTGCTTTCTGGACTCAGTCAGACTCAAGACTCATAATGAGCATGCTACAAATAACCTGCACTGACTCTTCAAGTTACTAATTTTATTAATAAGCTTCCCTTTCAGCACAGTACCTTACTGGATCCCAGCTGACAGCAATGGAAGGGGCTTAGAGGACAGTCAAGCATCAAGCTGTGTCAGTGGAGTGGATTGGAGAGAATATGAAGACTAACATGAAATGATCCACAACTCTGTTCTGTTTGGATTTGGAATCTCTCATATTATTTTTGGTTGGAAAAAGGTTTGCTTTCTTAATTACATGTCACCTGGGCTAAGGTTGTCATTAATGTTGAGTACAAGCCCCCTAGGAGATGACAGAGTCAACAGAGGTATAGCAGATGCTATGGCTGATGACTGATGATGAAAATCAACCCCAGCTAATTCATCATCTACAGTTGCCCGGAGAGCAAAATCATAGGACAGAGCTACCCAACTAGGAAGGATTTCCAGAGATATTTAATAAGTTTATATTCTGGTGGGACGCGGTGGCTCACGCCTGTAATCCCAGCACATTGGGAGGCCAAGGCAGGCGGATCACAATGTCAGGAGATCGAGACCAATCTGGCTAACACGGTGAAACCCTGTCTCTACTAAAAATACAAAAACTTAGCCGGGCATGGTGGCACACACCTGTAGTCCCAGCTACTCGTGAGGCTGACGCAGGAGAATCGTTTGAACCTAGGAGGCGGAGGTTGCAGTGAGCCGATATTGCACCACTGCACTCCAGCCTGGGTGACACGCCGAGACTCTATCTCAAATAAATAAATATATAATAAGTTTATATTCCTACTTCTAGATAAAACTGAACCTTTCTTGCACTCTAGAAAGGTTAAAATAAACTACTTTAAAGTTGACATGAAATGCATTATAACTTATGGGTTTGAGCTGCCAAATATGTTTTAATTTCTGGAACTGAGTTAACTAATTCATTCACTAATTAAACAGCTGTATGTGATAGGGTACTGTCTGGAGTACAAAAAACAGAAGCCATGGTCCTTAACATCAAGAGCTTGCTGAGGTTGATTAACAGCAACAACAGAGAGTATATGAGTATGAGCTAATGAATGACCAGTCGCCAAGTATGTGACTGGTCACATACTAGGTGTCAGGAAAGAAGGAGGGGAGCTGCAATGTACTTTGGACTACAGCATGCAGTGTGAAGCTCTGTGGAGTAATTAGGATGCCTCAGAAGGACGTGAAGAGGGAGAAGGGTCGTGCTGAGAGGATGTGGAATAGGAATGGACAAAAGTTTTTTCTTATTTAATAGTTCCTTAGATCCTGAAGGGACACAGCTGAGTGGGGGAAACCCTGCTGGCAGGTAAGAAAGTTAGACATTAATAGCAAGGAGATAGCTCTGAATGGTTATAAGTGTGAGTGGACAGCAATAGCTGGAAGGGACTGTTGGGACACGTATTTATGTGTGCTAGTCATAAAATTCTAACTTTTCAGATGAAATTTCCTCATTGAAGCACAGGGCACCTAATTTTCTCGGTTATGTATTTACTGTGCTCAGCACCTCTTACTAATCATTGCCACCACCACACCGTCAACAAATTGCTTCCTTAATTACAGCATGACTCTTCATCATTCTCCTAGGTATTTTAGTTTCTAAAAATTTAAAGTTTTAGGGAAAGAAATCTGGATTTTCTATCATTCCCAAAACAATCTTCCCCCAGCCTTCAATTCTGCTCAACCTATAAGAAGTACAGTACCATTAAATGAAGAGCAGTTCAAGTGGTCTACAAGGCTTGACAAGAGAACTAGAGATACTGTAAACTGCATATAATGAAACACTACTTGCTGGAAGTAAAAAAAAATGCAAACCACTGGTTGCAGCTCTTATTATATGTAAAAAACTGTGAATCAGGCTGGGCATGGTGGCTAATACCTGTAATCCCAGTACTTTGGAAGGCCGAAGTGGGTGGATCACCTGAGGCCAGGGATTCGAGACCAGCCTGACTAATATGGTAAAACCTCATCTTTACTAAAAATACAAAAATTAGTTGGGTGTGGTGGCAGGTGCCTGTAATTCCAGCTACTTGGAAGGCTGAGGCAGGAGAATTACTTGAATCTGGGAGAAACTAAATGTAGAAATAACAGAAATGAAATCTACGGTAGGAAAAGACTAAGAACTGGAATAAGTATTGAATGTAAAAAATAAACAAAATCGGCCGGACACAGTGGCTCACAACTGTAATCCCAGCATTTTGGGAGGCCGAGACGGGAGGATCACAAGGTCAGAAGTTCGAGACCAGTCTGGCCAATATGGTGAAACTCTGTCTCTACTAAAAAAACAAATAAACAAACAAAACAAAACATAAAAACCTGCGAATTAGTATCCTCTTTGCTTGCCACTCAAAACTAGAAAGATGTATAAAATAGATGGTGGAGAGAAAATATTTGAGTTAGTGACATATGGATTATTTCAATTTTTAAATACCAGAGAAATAAAATAAATTAAATTGCTTTCCTTTGGTTTTCCCAGCCTGACTTCTAATTAAGATGCATTCTTTTTCATTTTCACTAAAGTAAAATTTATATAAAGTGAACAGATCTTAAGTGTACAATCTGATGAGTTGTGATAAATGTATATATACACTTCATCAATGCCTCAAACTGTCTTTTTAAAAACACCATTTTTGGTAGAAATTTCCAAGCACAGAGCATTTCCTTTATCATCAAAATTTTCCATATACTCCTTCCAGTGAATCCCACTCATAGGTAACCATTGTTCTTATTTCTCTCATCATAGATTAGTTTTGTCTGTTCTTGAACTTTATATAGATGCAATCATACAGTACGTTCAACTTTGGATCTAGCTTCCTTTGTTTAACATAATGTTTTTGAGACTCACGGAGGTTGTGCATATTAGTACTTTATTCTTTTTTATTGTGGGGAAGTATTTTTGTATGAACATAGTACAGTTTGTTTATCTATTCTCTTGTTCATGAACCTTTGGATCGTTTCCAGGTTTGGCTCAATGAATGTTTTCATTTCTCAACAGTTAATACCTAATTACTAGTTCATAGGGTAGGTACATGTTTAACTTCATAAGAAACTGCCAAATATTTTTCCAAAGGGATTGTTCAATTTTATACTCTCCCCAGCAATGTATGTGAGATCCATTGTTCCATGTCCTCACCCACATTTGGTATTGTTAGTCTTTTAAATTTTAACCATTTTTGTGCATGTGACATAACACATTGCAATTTTAATTTGCCTTTTCCTAATGACTAATGGTATTGACCATCTTTTTTGTGTGTTAATTGATCATTCATATATCCTCTTTTGTGAGACATCTGTTCAAACCTTTTGCCTGTGTTTATTGTATTGTTTGAAGTTTCATTATTGATTTGTAGAAGTTCTTTATATATAATCTATATTCAAAGTCTTTGTCAAATCTTTGTGTTACAAATATTTTTTCTAGTTTGGGACTTATGTATTCCTTTCCTTTTCTTTTTCTCTTTCTTTTTTTCAGAAAGGGTCTCACTCTATTGCCTAGGCTAGAGTATAGTGGCACAATCATAGCTCATTGTAACATCAAATTTCTGGGCTCAAGCAATCCTCTTGCCTCAGTCCCTCAAGTAGCTAGGATTATAGGTGCACACCAGCATGTCTGCCTAGTATTTTTATTTTTTGTAGCGATGGGGGTCTCACTATGTTGTCCAGGCTGGTCTCAAATGCCTGGCTTCAAGCAATTCTCCCACCTTGGCCTCCCAAACTGTTATGCGTGTTGTTATTACACGCATAAGCCACCACACCTGCCCTCTATTTATTTTCTTCATAGTCTTTTTTTTTCCCAATAGGTTTTTGGGGAACAGATGGTGTTTGGTTACATGAATAAGTTCTTTAGTGGTGATTTCTGAGATTCTGGTGCACCTGAGCAGTGTACACTGTACCCAGTGTGTAGTCTTTTATCCCTCATATCCTTCCCACACTTTCCCCCAAGTCCCCAAAGTCCATTGTATCGTTCTTATGCCTTTGTGTCCCTCATAGCTTAGCTCCCACTTATGAGTGAGAATGTACGATGTTTGGTTTTCCATTTCTGAGTTACTTCACTTAAAATAATGGTTTTCAATTACACCCAGGTTGTTGTTGCAAATGCCATTATTTCATTCCTTTTTATGGCTGAATAGTATTCCATGGTATATACGTACCACATTTTCTTTATCCACTTGTTGATTGATGGGCACTTGGCTGGTTCCATATTTTGCAATTGCAAATTGTGCTGCTACAAGCATGTGTATACAAGTGTCTTTTTCGTATAATGACTTCTTTTCCTCTGGGTAGATATCCAGGAGTGGAATTGCTACATGAAATGGTAGACTTACTTTTAGTTCTTTAAAGACTCTCCACACTGTTTTCCATGGTTTACATTCTCACCAACGGCATAAAAATGTTTCCTTTTCACAATATCCGCTCCAATATCTAGTATTTTTTTATTATGGCCATTCTTATAGGAGTAAGGTGGTATCTCATTGTGGTTTTGATTTGTATTTCCCTGACAATTAGAGATGCTGAGCATTTTTTCATATGTTTGTTGGCCATTTATATATTATCTTTTTAGAATTGTCTATTCATGTCCTTAGCTCACTTTTTGATGGAATTGTTTGTTTGTTTGTTTGTTTGTTTTCTTCTTGCTGATTTGCTTGAGTTCCTTGCAGATTCTGGATATTAGTCCTTATTGGATGTATAGATTGTGAAGATTTTCTCCCACTCTGTGGGATGTCTATTTACTCTGCCAATTATTTCTTTTGCTGTGCAGAAGCTTTTTAGTTTAGTTAAGTACCATTTATTTACCTTTGTTTTTGTTCCATTTGCTTTTGCATTCTTGGTCATGAAGTCTTTGCCTAAACCAATGTCTAGAAAGGTTTTTCCAATGTTATCTTCTAGAATTCTTATGGTTTCAGATCTTAGATTTAAGTCTTTGGTCATCTTGACTTGATTTTTGTATAAGATGAGAAATGAGGATCCAGTTTCATTCTTTTGCATGTGGCTTGCCAACTGTCCCAGCACCATTTGTTGAATAGGATGTCCTTTCCCCGCTTTATGTTTTTGTTTGCTTTGTTGAAGATCAGTTGACTGTAAGTATTTGGGTTTATTTCTGGGCTCTCTATTCTGTTCCATTGGTCTATGTGCCTGTTTTTATACCAGTACTATGCTGTTTTGGTGACTATGGCCTTATAGTACAGTTTCAAATCAGGTAATGTGATGCCTCCTGATTTGTTCTTTTTGCCCTGTCTTGCTTTGGCTATGTGGACTTTTTTTTTGGTTTCATATGAATTTCATGATTGTTTTTTCTAGTTCTGTGAAAAATGACTGTTGTATTTTGATGGGAATTGCATTGAATTTGTAGATTGTTTTTGGCAATATGGTCATTTTCACAATATTGATTCTACCCCTGCATGAGCAGGAGTTTTGTTTCCATTTGTTTATGTCATCTATGATTTCTTTCAGCAGTGTCTTGTAGTTTTCCTTGTAGAAGTCTTTGGCCTTCTCGGTTAAGTATATTCCTATGTATTGTATTTTTTCAAGCTATTGTAAAAGGGGTTGAGTTCTTGATTTGAATCTCAGCTTGGCCGCTGTTGAACAGGGTTACTGATTTGTGTATATTAATTTTGTATCCTGAAACTTTGCTGAATTCATTTACCAGTCCTAGGAGCTTTTTGGATGAGTCATTAGGGTTTTCTAGGTACAGGATCATGTCATGAGCAAGCAGCAAGAGTTTGACTTCCTCTTTACTGATTTGGATGCCCTTTAGTTCTTTCTCTTGTCTGATTGCTCTGGCTAGGACCATAGTGTCTTTTGATAAGCAGGTGATTTTAATTTTGATAAAGTTCAATTTATCATTTTTTTTCTTTTGTGGTATTTTTTGTGTTCTCTTTAGTGGTGATTTGTGAGATTTTGGTGCGCCCTTCACCTGAGCAGTGTACACTGTACCCAATGGGAATTGCATTGAATTAATAGATTTTGCAGAGATCATAATAACTCATTCTATTTTTTTCTAGGTACTTTTGAAGCTTTTGCTTTTTATGTTTGGGTTTGTGATTCATATTAATAAATGTTTGTATATTATGTAAAGTTGAAGTTGAAGGTTCTTTTTCTCCATTTAGATATTCAATTGCTTCAATGTCATTTTATGAAGAGAGTTTTCTTTCCTCTTGAATTGCTTTGCACTTACTAAAAAATCATTTGACCATCTATGTGTGGGTCTATTTTCAGACTTGATTTGTTGACTGCTTTGTCTGTCCTCGTGCCAATACCACATGGTCTTTATTGCTATTGCTTTGTAGTAAGTCTTTAAAATCTGGTAGGGTACATCCTCAGACTTTGTTGTTGTTGTTTTTCAAGATTATTTTTGGCTATTCTTGGTTCTTTGCATTTCCAAATACATTTTAAAATTAGTTTGCTAATTTCTACCAAAAATTTATTTTGGAGTTTTGATTGGGATGTTAATGAATATATAGTCCAATTTGGGAAGAACAGTCTTAACAATATTGAGTCTCGCAGCTTATAAACATAGCATATTTCTCCATTTATGTAGATCTTCTTTAATTTTTCTCATTAATATTTTGACTGTTTAGTGTAGAGCTTTACACATCTTTTGTTAAATTTATTTTGTTTTGTGTTTTTTGGATGCTTTTATAAAGAGAATATTTCTATTAGTTTTATATTCCAATTTTTTGCTGATGCTTTATAGAAGTAAAATTGAGTTTTATATATGGGCTTTGCATCTTTCCACCTTGCTAAATACTTCATTATGTCAGAATTTGTTTGTTGAGTCCAAAGGTTAATATTTCTCCCACAATACCAGAGGTAAAATAAAAAATAATAGAATATAATGCATATCTGTGTTTTTCAAATATCAGCCACCTTCATTTGCCATCATTCAGGACCCACTACAAGGAAGAAGATTGAGGAAGAAAAGCATTGTCTAATCTTGACGAAAGTAGGCAATAACCTCATTTATGGAAGATAAATTTGAGGTTAGAAAAGTTAAAGAAGCCTCCACATGGTGACTCACACCTGTAATTCCAGCACTTTGGGAGGCCAAGGCAGAAGAACTGCTTAAAGCAAGGAGTTGGAGACCAGCCTGGGCAATAGAGTGAGACCCTGTCTCTACAAAAACACTTTTTTAATTAGCTGGGAGTGGGGGTAGTATATGTACCTGTAGTCCCAGTACTCGAGAGGCTGAGGTGGGAGGATCTCTTGAGACTAGAGGCTGCACTGAGCTATGATTGTGCCACTACACTTCAGCCCAGACAATAGAGCAAGACTATGTCTCAAAACAGAAAAGATAAAGAATTTGCCCAAAGTCTCATAACTGTCTCTAGTACATGAACCTAAAACACACTCTTTTCTAAGGTTTATTTTATTTCACTAATAATGTTATAATGAGCACCCATTACCCCATGCTTGCTTCTAAGACCATCCCATCCATTCTTCCTGGTTTTGCCAACTTATTTGGTGTTCCCCTGCATTTAAAATTCCACATGTAGGGTATATCTGGCTGCTGCTGAATGCCAGAATTTGTGTTGTTTGAGAAATGAAGTATTCTTCTTCAGTGATCCATAAAGATGTCCCTGGAGATAAGAAGAAAAAGAGGCAGCCATGAAATTAAATAAACAGATGCCCTGATCATCAAGGAAGTTTAAATCAGTACTCAAGACCAGAAAATCAAATAAGAATATAAGAAAAGAAAACAACCCCAAGAATGAATGCAAGTCAGTGTCTTACTTGTGGAATAGCCAATAAATGATGTTATTTCCAATTTTACACAAAGATTTTAAGTATTTTGGAGGGAGAAGAAAGAAAGGGATTTAGCCACTTTTGCTAAGATTAAAAGTCATCCTGAGGCAATTTTAAAAACGCCAGATCTCAGATCCTGTCACCTGATTTGAATCAATGTCATGGAAAGGGTCTACTCTCTCTGAGGTCACTTATAGCTCCAATTCCCCTAAGTGCTTTCACATATATATTTTAGCCATTTCATGAAATGCATCTGCTAAATCAAGAATAATAAAATAATGCAACTCTGGCACTGTGCAGATGAAATCGCTTATGTAAGGTATTTTTTAAACTATACCTCAGAATCTGACTGCTTTATCTATTAAGAGGAAAATTATGTTGTTTCTAAGAAGTTTGGGAACCAGTTGTGTCCGGAATTGGTGGGTTCTTGGACTCGCTGACTTCAAGAATGAAGCCATGGACCCTCGGGGTGAGTGTTACAGTTCTTAAAGATGGTGTGTCTGGAGTTTGTTCCTTCAGATGTTCAGATGTGTCCGAAGTTTCTTTTTTCTGGTGGGTTCCTGGTCTCTCTGACTTCAGAAGTGAAGCTGCAGACCTTCGCGGTGAGTGTTACAGTTGATAAAGGCAGCATATTCGGAGTTGTTCGTTCCTTCCATCCGAAGTAGTTCGTCCTTCCCGGTGGGTTCGTGGCCTCACTGGCTTCAGGAGTGAAGCTGCAGACCTTTTCAGTGAGTGTTACAGCTCATAAAGGCCGTGCTGACCCGAGTAGCGGCCAGAGCTGCTGGGAAGAGCAAAAAAGCAAAGCTTCCACAGAGTGGGCTGCTGCTGGCTCAGGTCATCGGCTTTTATTGGCTTATCTGGCACCACCCACATCCGGCTGATCGGTCCATTTTACAGAAAGCTGATTGGTCCATTTTACAGAGAGCTAATCGGTCTGTTTTGACAGAGTGCTAATTGGTGTATTTACAAACCTTTAGCTGGACACAGAGTGCTGATTGGTGTGTTTACAATCCTTTAGCTAGACACAAAAGTTCTCCAAGTCCTGGCCCGATTAGCTACACACAGAGTGCTGATTGGTGTATTTACAAACCTTTAGCTAGACACAGAGTGCTGATTGGTGCATTTACAATCCTTTAGCTGGACAGAAAAATTCTCCAAGTCCCCACCCATCCCAGAAGCCCAGCTGGCTTCACCTCTCACAGGCACTCACCACGGGATTTTGCAGCACCTAGCCTGGGTACTCTGGCAGCCCAGAGGGAGCTCGTCCCCCAGTCAAGCCCAGCAGGCCCCAGCCAGCCATGCCGAGTGCGGGGCCCACCGAGCCTATGCCCACCTGGAACCCGCACCTGCCTATGAGCACCACACACAGCCCCGGCTCCCGCCCATGCCTCTCCCTCCACACCTTCCCATGAGCAGAGGGAGCCAGTTCCGGCCTCGGCCAGCCGGAGAGAGGGCCCCCATAGCACAGCCGAAAGCCAAAGGGCTCCCCTAGAGTGGACGCTGAAGCCAAGGAGGCGCGAAGAGTGAGCAAGGGCTACTAGCACGTTGTCACCTCTCAATCCCCCCTCTAAATAGGACACCCCAACTGTTGTTGGGAATTTGACCGATGACGGCTCTAGCTACTTCCTGCTGGATAGGAGCAAAGAAGGGTCCCTGCAGTTGTAGTGTCTTCCAGAGGGAAACTCTTTAGGCCAGTGGAAGGGCCAGCAGGTCAGTCCAGGGATCCTCAGTAGAAGTTGTTGGTTGAGCTCATTTGGGGCTCCATTTGTAAGACCATCTGTAGCTTGATGGCCTCAATTCTAGAGGAAACGAATTTGACAGGAAGGTTAAAAATACAGGGTCCAAAGGCGAGTAACAGCAAGATGGCTGCCACAGGACCTAGAAAGGGGAGAAGAAATGCTGCCCAACTCTAGAAGTTGGTATAAGAGTTTGAAAGACGTTGTCTGATTTCAGAAGCCTTTTCCTGTAAATGCCAGGTGGCATCTCATACTATTCCTGACTGGTTAGTGTAAAAACAACACTCTTCCCCTAAGAAGATACAGAGTCCTCCTTTCTCAGCAGTGAGGAGGTCTAGGCCTCGGCAGGTTTGGAGAGTCACTGCTGCTAAAGAATCTATTTGGGATTATAGAGTAAGGATAGATTTCATTATTTCTTGCAAACTGTCTGAGAAATCCTTTGAGGATAATGAAGTAGATAAACTGACTATTCCGGTTCCTGTAGCAGTAGTCATTCCTAAGCCTGTAAGTAGGGGTATTAGTTGTATGACTCTGCGCTGACGGACTTGAGCTTTGAGGCATACCGATAGTCTGATTTCCTGGGGCAATGTTAATGTTAGGACTTAGAAAGACTAAGGTGCAGGTGTCTGTCCAGTTAGTGGGGAGGCAGATATAGGTCGATGTTCCACATAAGAAGATTATAACTTGGCTGAATGCAAACAGCTCACACGTTTGAGCAGACCAATTATTAGGCAATTTTCCTAACTCTGCTTCTATAAGAGTTTCCTTATCACTTACTGAATACCCATTGTGTCTTTTTCCTTAATCGCCCAGGAGGAACCATCTATCGTCCTGTCCTGAAGGGAGTTCCTCCTATGTCTGGTCGAACCTTTGTATGGCAATGAAGATTTAGATCCCCTGTTAGGAAAACCTGCTGGGTTAAGGATTTTTGATAGGAAGGCTATGGGTTGTCAGTGGCCTCAGTGATTTCAGGCTATGCCCTTGTTTGCGCTGACAACAAGGTGGTATTACGGTGTTATAGGGTTACAGAGAAGACTTTCAATTATCAATTATAGGCTTTAAATCTACCCTAGCTTTCAAAGGAATAGGGTACACTGTTTTTCCTTGACTACTTCTATCTCTCTCTCTCTCTCTCTGTCTTTGGCTCCTTTGTCTCTTCCTCTCTTTCCTTCAGTCTCTCTGACTTTCTGTCTCTTTCCCTCTTTCCTTCTTGCTGGTCTTTCCCTGCCTCTGCTAGCAGTTTATGCTGCTGTTCTCCCCTCTCCTTCCCCTTTCTGATGACTTTGGCAGTGTAAGACTGCCACCTCCTTGGGTTTTTGCACTGCATGAAATAAGTCCATAATTTCCTTGTAGTATTTAATGGGGGTTCCCCCACAGGTTAGGAACTCCCTTTCTTTCCATATTGCAGCATGGACATGTAGGATTAGATAAGCATACTTGCTATCTGTATACACATTTATTCTTTTTCCTTTTCCCAGTTCTAAGGTTTGGGTAAATGCCACTAGTTCTGCTAACTGGGCACTGGTCCCTGGGGGAAGAGGCTTACTTTCAAGTACTGTTACATCACTAACTATGGCATAACCTGCCCTGCATATCACATTCTCCACAAATGAACTTCCATCAGTATACAGGTTAAGGTCATGATTAGCTAAGCGTACTTCTAAGAGATCATCTTGGGTGGCATAAATCTGGACTGTAATTTGTTGGCAGTCATGCTTGATTGGTTCCCCATCCTCTGGGAGAAAAGTGGCAGGGTTGATGGCCACGCACATATGTATTTGAAGCACCGAACCCTCAAGGAGTAGCGCCTGGTATCTAAGTAGTTGGTTGTCTGATAGCCATAAACTTCCTTTGACACCTAGTATGCCATTTATATCATGAGGAGTCCAGACAGTGAGATCCTTTCCTTGCATTATTTTGACAGCCTCTGACACTAAGACGGCCACCACCGCAACTACCTGTAAACAGTGAGGCCAGCCTTTTGCTACTACATCGATTTCCTTACTTAGGTATGCCGCTGGTTGTGGGGTTGTCCCAAGAGTCTGAGTAAGGACTCCAAGAGCTGTTCCTGCTCTCTCTGTGACGTATAAAGGGAAGTTTTGTCCTGTCGGAAGGCTTAAACCTGGAGCTTGTACAAGGGCTTGCTCTAAGGTTTTCAAGGCTGTTTCTGCCTCTGGTTCCCATTCTACTAGATGAGTATTTGCTCTCTGGGTCTCCTTGATTAGAGTATAGAGGGGCCTGGTTATCTCGCTGTATCTGGGGATCCATAGTCGGCAAAAGCCAGTGATTCCAAGGAACCTCCGCAACTGTTTTAACATCTTAGAGCAAGGATAAGCCAGTATAGGCTGTATTCATTCCTTGCTGAGGGCCCTGGTCCCTCTGGCTAAGATTAGGCCTAGATATTTGACCTGCTGTAGGCAAAGCTGGGCCTTCGACATAGACACCTTGTACCCTTGATTATCTAGAAAGTTCAAGAGATCTAGAGTAGCCTGCTGGCACGAGGCTTCCGAACTGGTGGCCAAAAGTAAATCATCCACATACTGAAGGATCAGAGTGCCTGGTCTTGACAAGTGGCCTAGATCTTGGGCCAGTGCCTGACCAAACAGATGAGGGATATCCCTAAACCCTTGGGGCAAAGCCATCCACGTAAGTTGGGACATGTAGTCTGTGGGATCCTCAAAGGCAAAGAGAAACTGGGAGTCAGAGTGCAGGGGAATACAGAAGAAGGCATCCTTGAGGTCCAGAGCAGTGAACCATTCTGCTTCCTCTGGTATTTGAGAGAGCAGGGTATAGGGGTTGGGTACAACTGGATATAGAGGAATTACAGCTTCATTGATGAGTCTTAGATCTTGCACTAGTCTCCACTGACCACTTGGTTTTTGTACTCCTAAAATTGGGGTGTTGCAGGGACTGCTGCATTTTCTTACTAAGCCTTGACCTTTTAAATGTTTAACAATATCCTGTAATCTTTTATGAGCTTCAGGCCTTAAGTGATACTGCCTTTGATAAGGAAAAGTGGTGGGGTCTTTTAGCCTGATTTGGACTGGGCGGGCATTTTCTGCCCTTCCAAATTGTCCTTCCAATGCCCAGACTTTGGGGTTGATTCCCTCTTCAAGTAGGGGACAACAAATGGGTAACTTGTTCCCCGTATTCATGTAGATAATAACTCCAGCCTTGGCTAATATGTCCCTCCCTAATAAGGGTGTGGGACTTTCAGGCATAACAAGAAAGGCATGTGAAAAGAGCAAAGTCTCCCAATTACAAGGGAGGTGGGAGAAATACCTAGTTACAGGCTGTCCCAGGATTCCTTGGATGGTAACGGACCTTGAGGACAGTCGTCCAGGACAGGAGATTAACACTGAAAAGGCTGTGCCAGTGTCCAGGAGGAAGTCAATTTCCTGGCCCTCAATGGTTAAGCGTACCCAGGGCCCAGTGAGGGTGATGACATGAGCTGGTGCTTGCCCCGGGCACCCTCAGTCCTGTTGTTGGATCATCTGGATGGGGGCTTCTGATCCAGAGAACCACTGCACTCTGGTGCAGTGCACCTTCCAGTGATTGCCTCGGCATAGCGGACATGGACAAGGGGGTGGCTTGTTTTTTGTTGGACAATCTTTTTTAAAGTGTCCTTGTAAACCACACTGATAACAAGTCCTACAGGTTGATTGGCCTGCTCCATTTTCTGTCCTCTCTGTACCACCAAGGTTTGTTTGTCTGAGGGCCATGACTAAGGCTGTGGCCTTTCTCTGATCTTGCTTTTCCTTTTGGGCCTGTTCCTCTTGGTCCCTATTATAGAGCACTGAGGTTGCCAGGTTTAATATGTCTCCAGATTTTGTTCAGGGCCCAGGGCTTGCTTTTGGAGCTCTCCCCTGATATTTGCAGCTGATTAGGCAATAAACTTATCTTTTAGGATCAATCGACCTTTGAGTGATTCGGGTGACAGGGGAGTATATTTTCTTAAGGCCTCCCATAGCCACTCAAGAAAGGCAGAAGGATTTTCTTCCTTTCCCTGAGTTATGATGGACATCATTGAATAATTCACGGGATTTTTCCTAATTCTCCTTAGTCCTTCTAGAACACAAGTCAACAGATGCTTACGACTCCAGTCCCCATGATCTGAGTCAAGGTGCCAGTGGGGATCCATACTGGGGATGGCTTACTAACTGGTAGGGAATTTGTCCCTTTCTTCAGCTGTCATTCTACCATTTACTTGATTAAGATACCAGGTATCTCCAAACTCTCGGGCTGCAGCTTTGGCTTCATTAAAGGCCAGGGTTTGATCTAACAGTAGCATGACATCTCTCCAAGTGAGATCTAGGGTTTGCCCTAGATCCTGTAGGACGTCTATGTACCTATCAGGATCACCTGAAAACTTCCCCAGGTCTGCCTTATCTGCTTTAAATCAAAGAGGAAGAAGGGGACATGTACCCGGGGTTGGGCCAAATTCCCCTCCCCCTACAGCTTGAAGGGGACATAACCGATAGCCTGGGGGTTTTGTGGTCCTTTGGAGATTTCTTTGCTTGCTTCCTTCCAGGTGGGGGAGATTAGAGGAGGCTTATCATTAATAGGAAGGGGAGCATAGGGAGGCTAGGATATGGGAGTAAGCTGAAAGGTCCTCCTGTGGGATGTAAATTGCAAGCTTTGCATAGTTGTGTATTCTCCTTCAATGAAAAGAAAGCTTAGACATAAGGTATTTCACCCCATTTGCCTTCCCTCTTACAGAAAAGGTCAAGCTGCAGTATAGTATTGTAATTTATACTTCCCTCAGGTGGCCATTTTTCCCCATCAGAGAGAGAATATTGGGGCCGGGCCTTAGTGCAGAATAAAATTAGCCACCTCTTTTTCAGGGTTTGTGGGTCAAATTGGTCCCAATGGCTTAGGATGCATTTCAAGGGTGAGCATGTTGATGCCTGAGTATTTCCCATCTGAAAGACAAAACCTCCTGTGCTTTTGGTTTGTTTTGTTTCTCCCTCTGCCCAAGAACCCACAACAGTCCCTGGACCCTGCTGATCGGAATAGTTGCGCTCACCATCGCAGCAGCAGAAACACTAGTTTTCCTCCCAGACCACAAGGAGGACTGAGGAAGATTGGATTTAGTGGCCCTTACAGACACATTATCGAAAACCTGTTAGAGTCCTAAGCATTCTCCTGTTAGTATTGGGATCTTACCTGTGTCCTATAAAGATGTTATGCTTCAAAAATGAAGTGGAGGGCCATACCCTGAGGGTGGGAAGGGATCTCCAGGGTTGGAAGAGTGACACCTTTTGTCCTCACTTATATGAACAGGAAGGATACAATTTCTGATGCTCCCCATATCCTAGCTTCAGGAATAGCTTTTGTTAGGCCTATTAGTCTGAGGAGGGATCCTAAAATTCCAGGTAGTCCCCCTACGACGGCGCTTTGGGCAAAAATTATGTCTTTCTGATTGGTGCCTAAGGAAGGTAACAGAGTCCTGGAGTTTATAATGGAAATCATTCTTATAGGAGAAACTAGAAAAGCACCAGAGAAGGGGAGTGATTTATAGAAGCGGAACTAGCCTCAGAGAAGAGAGGCTAGAGGAAGTTTATCTGGCAGGCATTAGGACCCAGGGGGCAAGGGTCAGGATAGATAGGACAGTTGGGACTATCACCTGTCGCCTAGCGGTGAGACTATTGCCTATCGCCAAGCGGTGAGACTAACCCCTGTCGCCAAGCGGTGAGTACCATTGGACCCCTTTTGCTTGCTATTCTGTCCTATTTTTCCTTAGAATTCAGGGGCTAATACCGGGCACCTGTCGGCCAGTTAAAGACGACCAGTGCGGACCCGGACTAAAGACAGTGGTGTCAGGCTTTCTGGGAAAGGGCTCTCTAACAACCCCCGACTTATCAGAGTTGGGAGCTTTGGTTTGTCTGGAACCAGCTTCCACTTTTCCTTCACGTCTTGGCTGAGCCAAGGAGCTCGTGCTGCACGCGGGCCAGCCTGTGTTACAGGTGGCGGCGGGCTCAGCGGGCCTCCCACTGAGGCCAGCCAGCACGGCCAGCCAGTGCCTGCTGAACTTGATGGGGGGATGCTGGCATGTTATCACCTCTCACAGTTGTAATTTTCGTTCTTTTTTTTTTTTTTTCTTGAAACAAGGTATCACTCTGTGGTCCAGGCTGAAATGCAGTGGTAAAATCACAGCCCATGGCAGCCTCAACCCCTCAAGGGCTCCTCCCGCCTCAGCCTTCTAAGTAGCTAGGACTACAGGCACATGCCACCTGGCTCATTTTAAAAATATTTTGTGGAGATGGGGATCGCCATGTTGCCCAGGCTGTCTCAGACTTCTGGGCTCAAGCAACCTTCCTACCTCAGCCTCCCAAAGTGCTGGGATTACAGGCATGAGCCATCTCACCGGCCATAATCTTCATTTTTAATCCTCTCAAGTGTTGTAGATTATGAAGTAAATTGAGGTCTAACATGCATATACACAAGTAAAATTACAGCCTCAGCCCTCTCACGTATGCTGTAGCAAGAAGAAGGATGGAAACAATCATACCTGAGGCTTGGGTCACAGTGTGTCCAAAATGTGACTTAGAGAAGAGGGGATCTACTTTAGAATTATGACCAAAGGGCCAGGCGTGATGGCTCACACCTGAATCCCAGCACTTTAGGAGGCCGAGGCAGGCGGATGACTTGAGGTCAGGAATTCAAGACCAGCCTGACCAACATGGTGAAACCCCATCTCTAATAGAAAAATTAGCCAGGTGTGGGGGCAGGTGCTATAATCCTAGCTATTCGAGAGGTCAAGGCAGGAGAATCGCTTGAAACCAGGAGGCAGAGGTTGCAGTGAGCCGAAATCTTGCCACTGCACTGCAGGCTGGACGACAGAGCAAGACTACATCACAATTAAAAAAAAAAAAAAATTATGACCAAAATGAAAAGAACTGAGGTTTGTGATTGCCTGGCCCATTCATAACATGAAGATGTTGGCACAATTCCTGGATTATATTCTTATTCTGTATGTTAAGAAATGATAATTTTATTTCTCACCAGTTGATAAATGGTTAGTTAATGTGGCACATATGTTGATCTTGTATCAAAATAAGTTTGACCTTTAAAAGCCAACTTGCATTTGGTATAGCCCTTCCAGCAAGTTATGTGGCAACACATTTTAGAACCATAAAAATATTCATAGGTGTTGACTATGTGATCTCACTCCTGTCAATTCTCCCTAAAGGAATAATCTCTCCACTATAAAAAGAAATTCTAATCACACAAATATATATTGTAATGTTATTCATAATAGTAAACATTTAAAACCATTTTCAGTTATAATTAGAGAGATTGTTAAGACATTGTCTAAGAACATAATACAATCATTAAAAGGGAAGTGTTTACCACAATATTAATAGAAAAAATGCAAAATCTTATCTACTCTACAATTATATAATTTTTTATTTTCATATACATGGATAAGAAGCACAGAGAAATGAAAATAGTTTTTTTGAATAGGCAGTCAGATTATGGGCTTTTCCTTTTGATTTAAATTTTGTTATTTAAAGCTGTAATTTTAGGCCGGGTGCAGTGGCTCATGCCTATAATCCCAGCACTCTGAGAGGCCGAAACAGGCAGATCACTTGAAGTCAGGAGTTTGAGACCAGTCTGGCCAACATGACAAAACCCTGTCGCTACTAAAAATACAAAAGCTAGCCAGGCGTGGTGGTGCACCTGTAATTCCAGCTACTCAGGAGGCTGAGGCATTAGAATCACTTGAACTGGGGAGGCAGAGGTTGCAGTGAGCCAAGAATGTGCCACTGCATTCCAACCTGGGTGACAGAGTGAGACTGTCTAAAAGCAAAAAAAAAAAAAAAAAAGGCATAATTTTAATGAGACTTATGAAGCCATCCACTGACCTTCAGGTGAAGACACTATGTTCAGTTCTCTTATGGCCTAAAGCCCCTTTCCTCAAGTCTGCTGCCTGTGATGGTGCTCCCCTGCCCTCCATGCTGATTCGGAAGTTTTCAGGTCTATCAGACCCAATTCCCCCACTAATATCCCAAAATGACCTTGACAGATAATAATCTCCCTGTCCACATATTTTTTAAAAATCAACGTAATTATTAATTGTATTATAAATGAGAAATAAAAAGAAAGTAAATCAAGATATGTATATAAATATATAAATGTTTGGGCATGATTATACTAGGGAAGCCCCATTAAAAGTGTCAAAAACTTACCAAGGTAGGTGGATCACTGTGAATTCAAAAGCTACCAATACAGGTGGAATGAATTAACATCTCAAATACTATGACTGGTCTTGCCATCAGGGGCTCATCTTTCCGAAGGGTGAACAGCTCTTTGGAACAGTTCAAAAAAATCGAAGTACAGCCTTTCTTCCATTTACATGGTATCATAAAAGATGCCCTGTACATAAAACCGTATAAAAAATACATTGTATTTATATGGAAATAGAGTTAGTCTCTAGGCTAGTAATTGTTAACCATGACTGCATATTAAAACAGCCCAGGAAGCCTTCAATGCTGCAGATGCACAGGACTCACCTCAGTCAGTTCAATCACACCTTCTGGGAGGGGGACCTGTGAACCAGGGTCTTCGCATCACCTGGAGCTGGTTATATGGGACTCTCAGGCCCCGCATAAGACCTGAAGAATTAGAATCTTCATTACATAAATATAAGTAGATAGAAAGGATAAGTTCTAATATTCAAAATACAGTAGGGAAATTATAATAAATAATAACTTATTGTAGATTTCAAAATCGCTAGAAGAGAAGAATTGTAATGTTCCCAACACAAAGAAAGGATCAATGTTGCAGTTAATGGACATCCCAATTACCTGACTTGATCATTCCACATTGTATACATGTATTAAAACACCACATGTACCTCAAAAATACATACATCTATGATATATCAATTTAAAAATACAAAAAAAAAAAAAAACCCTTCACTACATGAAGGCCCCCAAGTGGTTCATATGCCTATTAAAGTTTGAGAAACACTGGTCTAGGCTCAGATAATTACACAAAAATGTGCTCCATTAGCCTGAAAATCCAGCAGAATATCCAGGGGCTGTTTGAGATTTGGGAAACTCTTTATGTGTGGGACTTTCTAATACATGGGGACATCTAACATTCCTGTCTCCCTACCAATAATTGCCAATCAGACAACCCCCACCCCGCACAATCATTCTGATAACTGAAAACACCCCAGAACTCTCTACATACTTCCTAGGAGTTGGAAGTATTAACCTAGGAAGAGTTAACCTAATTTTTTGAAAAGTCAAGTTTACTTTCCTTGCCTTCACTACCACACTACCTACTCTTCCCTGAAAGGTGAAAGTGTCACCTCGGGACTCCTAGTTGCAGTCTGTTGCCATTTCACACTCTCCTTTGCCTCACAGAGTCTCTTCAGATGGAGACTAGTCGTCATTCTGTCCTTTATCCACTCAACAAATATTTATTGAAAGCAGCCACAAATGCTTATTGTTATTGAGTTACTGTTATTCACTCAGCAAATATTTATTTATGCAAAGCACTACTCTAGATTTAAAAAACTGACTAAAACCCAATACAATCGTGCCTTATCTAAGAAGGAAAAAACATGTGCTAGATACTGTAATATGATGAAATAAGAGTCATAATAAAAATATATTTTAAAACTTACATGGAAGAAAAAGAGGAGAGCGTAACAACGTATTCATAATTAACATCTGGTAATACAGAATTAAATTGAGAAGTTTGAGAACTTTACTTTTCTCAGAAAATGGATTTTAAATAGATAAATAAGACACTACAAATTTTTGCATACTAATTTGCAAAGTGGCAAAATTTTTCTGTATAAACAATGCAACAGTAAAACCATTCCAAACAAATAAATAATTTTGCAGACTTAATTGGTGGAACCCAGATTAATAAAACTTGCTTTGTTCTAGCTCTAGAGCTCTGATAAATAATTTCTCTTTAAATAGCAAAACATGGATATTGGTGATTAAACCAGTAGAAAAAAACATTTTAAAGGCAGACTGTATTAGTCCATTCTCACATTGCTGTAAAGAAATACCTGAGACTGGGTAGTTTATACATAAAAGAGGTTTAATTTACTCACAGTTCCACAGGAGGCATGACTGGGGATACCTTGGGAAACTTACAGTCATGGCAGAAGGTGAAGGAGAAGCAGGCACAATTTTCACATGGCAGAGAAGGAGACAGAGAGAGTGAAGGGGGAGGTGCTACATACTTTTAAACAACTAGATCTCATGAGAACTCACTCACTATCACGAGAACAGCAAGGTAGAAATCTGCACCCATGATCCAATCACCTCACACCAGGTCCCTCCCAGAAAACTGAGGATTACAATTCAACATGAGATTTGGGTGGGGACACAGAGCCAAACCATATCAGACTCTTTAGAGTGTTCTCCTGCTTCTGGCTGACTCACAGCTAAACTACTAAAAATTTCATGCAGAATTCAAAACTTCATATATGTAAGGGTTCTATAACCTAGTCCTGATAGTTCACGTCAAGAACATTCTGAGTCAAAAACAAATATTCTCTTTAAAAATTGAGGTGTTAAGATTAAAAATATTCTCCAGAGGATGTATGGCTTAAAATTTCAAGTCTCTATATTGCCCATTGTAATTAAGTTGATATGAGACTTAAGCTGGGACTACAGGCACATGCCACCATGCCTGGCTAATTTTTTTTAAAATTTGTGTAGAGATTGCCCACATTAGTCTTGAACTCCTGGCATCAACTGATCCTTCTGCCTTGGCCTTTCAAAGTACTAGGATCATAGGCCTAAGCCACTGTGCCTGGCCAGCAAATTAACTTTTTATCAACACATCACATATGTGCAGCATAGGAAGAGAAACACAAAGCCTCAACAGGACACTTTTCCCCAGACAGTGACTAAAAAAATAGATGTTTACTTAACATAATGATTGAAAGTAGGGATATATTGGTAATGCATGTGCTTAATCAGTTTTATTTTGTATGATCATTTTCTATTTCTACCTTACTTAACTAGTTTCCCTTCTGACTATTTTTTGATATATATGTATGGATGTATTAAAGTATTTCTTTCAAAACTCCTTTGAGAACATCTGGAGTTAGCCCACCACTGTATCTCTTCAAAATGAGACTTTCCATCACTTTCTATCAAGTTTGTTATAGTGTTAAGTGTTTTTCTTATATTCAAGTGTTAAAGTAACAATGTAATGCAGTTATATGTTTTTTAATTTTTTTATTTCCATAGGTTTTTGGGGAACAGGTGGTATTTGTTCACATGAATAAGTTCTTTAGTTGTGATTTCTGAGATTTTGGTGCACCCATAACCCGAGCAATATACACTGAACCCAATTTGTAGTCTTTTACACCTCGCTCCCTTCCCACCCTTTCCCCCTGAGTCCTCAAAGTCCATTGTGTCATTCTTATCCCTTTGCATCCTCATAGCTTAGTTCCCATTTAAGAGTGAGAACATACTATATTTGATTTTCCATTCCTGAGTTACTTCACTTACAATAATAGTCTCCCATCTCATCCAGGTCACTGCAAATGCTGTTAATTCATTCCTTTTTATGGCTGAGTGGTATTCCATTGTGTATATATATATCACAGTTTCTTTATCCACTTGTTGATTGATGGGCATTTGGGTTGGTTCCTCATTTTTGCAATTGTGAATTGTGCTGCTATAATTGTGTGTGTGCAGCTATCTTTTTTCATATAATGACTTCTTTTCTTCTGGGTAGATACCTAGTAGTGGGATTGCTGGATCAAATGGTAGTTCTACTTTTAGTTCCTTGAGGAATCTCCACACTGTTTTACATAGTGGTGGTATTAGTTTACATTCCAACCAGCAGTGTAGAAGTGTTTCCCTTTACCGTATCCATACCAACATCTACTATTTTTTGATTTTTTGATTATGGCCATTCTTGCAGGAGTAAAGTGGTATCACATTGTGGTTTTGATTTGCATTTCTCTGGTCATTATAAATTTTTTAAGCCAGTTTCCATGTGGAATGTTTCATTTATAGCAATCTTACCTCATCTGAGTCTTCAATGAGAAGAGTTGGTCTCATGAGTCACCAGTTTTTCAGGAAAACATAAATGTCTAGTCCTGAGAGTGGCAGAAAACATAGCCCCAAGAGGGTAATATTGGCATAGGGATTAAAAGACAAAGACATGTCTTTGGGCTATAAATTGAAGATTTTTTTCATTTATGGAGAAAAACAATTTCTCATCTCCTACATTTACAGAAAGGAGTACAAAAACCATAAAATCAAATTAAAAATTAGAAATCCTTTATGATTATATCACTGATAATTTATATATGACAGCCATAGGATCTTCTGGATTCAACAAACACGTAAGATAGCCTTGACATTTATCTGAAGGGTTTGGTGTGTTTCAGTATAGGAACGTGATTCCTATAGTACTCCAAGAACAAATGAAACTATACCAAACCCTTCAGATTAACTCAAAATCACACAACTGAGAAGGCTTGTGCTGGGAAAAGAGCCTGGATCTTAAAATTTTCCCACTCTGGCCGGGCACGGTGGCTCACGCCTGTAATCCCAGCACTTTGGGAGGGCGAGCGGGTGGATCACGGAGGTCAGGAGATCGACGACCATCCTGGATAACACGGGTGAAACCCGCTCTCTTACTAAAAATACAAAAAATTAGCCGGGCGTAGGTGGTGGGGCACCTGTAGTCCCAGTACTCATGAAGGCTGAGCGCAGGGAGAAGGCGTGCAACCCCAGGGGGCAAGCGGAGCTTGCAGTGAGCCAAGGTCATGCCACTGCACTCCAGCCTGCGGCGACAGGGCAAGACTACGTCTCAAAAAAAAAAACTCCCACTTATTTTTTTTTTTGAGTCCTGAAAATATATTACTGCTTGATGACCACCTTATTTTTTCATTCAAGGTTAATGATCTCAGAGGAAACTTTTCCAAAGTGCTTCTGCCATATTCCTAAGTCATATGACCAGACATTTTGTCAATCCAGAGACACTGTCTGCAACAGAGCAGGCACTCAGTATGTCTTTGTCAAGTCAATAAATGAATGACCAGTGGGTTAAAAGTGAAGAGAAGCAGAAAAAAACATCTTGTAGCACATATGCATGTGTGTGTGTGCGTGTATACAAACATAAAGACTCAAAAAATCAACTCGTTGGCAAATAGTTTTCAAAAATGCTGCAATAATAGCCTACACAAGGCTGATGGTTATGTAAAGTGCCTCTCCCTTATGGAAATTGTCCCCAAAATACAGCATCAGTCCAAGGCAAAAATCCACTTGATCATTTGGAAACTTTTGAGGAATCTGCAAGGGGAACAGAAATGTGTCACTTCTACCCTAGAGGGAAATTAGGCCACTGGGAAGGGGAAGCAATGCACCCCTGTGAGAAGTCCTGTGACCCTATACAACCTCCCAGCTGCCCAGAAAGCAAAGCCAACATGTGGATCTCAACCTCAAATACCACGATGAGAGAGAAAATCTAGAGTGTGGCATCTGAGTCCCATAGCCAGAGACACACCCTGTTTTGGGTCACAGCTGTCCATGCTGTTCTTGGATGGGAGGGACAAGGAGGAGGCCAACTAAGCACAAAGTCAGAAGACTTTGGCTCAGGTCACAGGAATGAATTTTTTGGCTGGACAATATCTAAACAAATTGATCTGTGCTATAATTAATTTATTTTAAACTAGAACTTCATTTGATGACCCCTTGATCTTATTTTTTCCAACACGCCACATAGCTTGGGGTAATTCACACTTACTGACCCTTACTTAACATTCACTTGGAAATTACTGATTATAAAGGAAACAAATCAAGAGTTAGAGAACACCAGGCTCACCAAAACGCAATAATAGGCCTTTTACTTAGTTTGCTATAAACATGCTATTTATTTTGAAATGAAGAAAGGAAAATTTTCAGCACCTACCAGTTTATTTCACATGCTTTTTTATGTTCCTGAACACTCAGTTAATTGCATTCCTGAGAAGGTGACATTTCTCAGGTACAGAACGAATGATATTCACAGCTATTTCCCCAGTGACGTTTACTACCTGGCACCAAGAAGGTACAGCTGATGCTCAAGGGAATGTTTCACCTGAGATCCCCTTAGATTGTATGCGTTTGTTTTATGCTGGTTATGCTGAGCAAAAGTCTGTTGGATATTTAGTTCAGTAAATCTAAAGCAAGTTGTGCTCTGGTAGTCTAACACTTGGCTTTGAGTAATTCACCTGCATGAAAGTAAGGAAAACTGTGTGCCAACAGGGGCTCTAGTATCCATAATTGGTATGTTGTTATGTTGCTTTATTAAAAGGAAAATGAAAATGAACACACTCATGTTAACATTTTGCCTTACAAAGCTCTTGCAAAATTTTTCCATTTTGAATGTGCAATTAAATTGTAGTAGAAAGTAATACTTATAAAACAAATTAATAAATTCACTGTTATGGGAAATTATTCTGAAAACTTTTATTAGACTGATCAGTTCTTCAGTTCTCTTAAATCCATTGTGTAGATTCAAATGCATTTAGAAGAGTGTGTAGATTTTATCAACCCAATACCAAGGTCCTAGTGGTTTCCTTGGAACAATGGATTATGGCCCAGGATGGGAACGCCTTAGCACTGAAATTTAGAGAAATATTACTTGAATCATGGTTAAACTTTTAGCAAATAATATCAGATAGGCATCATTAGGAATCTTTAAGGCAGAGGTTCTCAACCTTAGCCATGCACTATATAATCGCCTGGGGAGCTTTTAAAATCCAAGACCGCTAGGCCCTGACCAATAAAATCAGAATCTCCAGGGTCTGGCAGGAGCATTTTTAAAAGCAAGTGATCACTTCAACCTGAGAAAGCTGATTGCAAAAAATAAAATAAAATAAAATAAAATAAAATAAAATAAAATAAGAGCAAGTGATTCCAATGGAACATTTAAGATTGAGAACTCTGCTTTAGAGAAAAAAAAAAAAAACAATGGAACTCCACCCCCTCGATAATTCTTAGAATGTATAGAATGTTTCGTCTAAATGGCCAAAACATATGTCATTCACTTGTCCCACGATGCAGATTACCTAAGCAGATCATATATCTGTCTTGTGGTTCAGTGTTCCACAACTCATAAGTAGTAAC
Source organism: Rhinopithecus bieti (assembly GCF_001698545.2). NCBI lineage: Eukaryota > Metazoa > Chordata > Mammalia > Primates > Cercopithecidae > Rhinopithecus > Rhinopithecus bieti. The sequence continues at coordinate 932,154 of NW_016809771.1, read as the reverse complement.
CCTCGCGATCAGTTCACCTCAGAGATGACTGAGATAATCAGAGAGGTATGTTTTTCTCAGCTATATTATTTTCCCTAACGCTCACTGTAAATGTATTACATTTCATACAAGTCTGATCTTTCTACTGTATAGTTCCAAAAAATATTTTAAAATTTACAAACGAAGTTAATTTAAATTCACCCCGTTTGGCATTATATTTGCCCTCTATTTCGTATCATACATAAATTAAATTTTATATAGATTAGAAACTCCAAAGTAAAATACAATTATGAAAAGTCTAAAACATTTGCAGAATATGTAAGCAATTTCAGGATGAGGAGACCTTTTCAAGCATGATAATAAGGCTAGAAACCATAAGAGTAATATGAACTGATACTACACAACAATGTAAAACTTCTTTATTCAAAACTTCATAAATAAAAGCTGAAAGACAAATAAAAAACAGGGGATGAATACTTGCAGTATATATAGTAGATGATGAGTTAATATCCTTAAGAGTTCAATGTTTTTGCAAACTAAAAAGGCAAAGATTACTAACCCAATAGAAAAATGTGTAAAGTCTCTAATTAACTATTCACAAAGAAGCATAAACAACCACAATAGATATTTGATCTCAGCAAGAAAAAAGAAATTGAAATTGAAATAATGAAGAAATGTTTGAGTACTTATCTGATGGCCTATGATTTGATGTCAGTGATTTCAATGGTGTGGGAAACAGACACTTTAATGCACTATTGGAGTCCAATCTTTCAGCTGAGAATAGTTTGAAAATACATACTACAATTTTTAAATACACTTTGACTCAACAATCCCGTCTAGGGGTTTATCCTGAGAAAACAGGATATGTAGGCAAAGATGAACAAATTAGGATATTCACTGGAGCATTCTTTATAATATCGAAAATATGGACGCAACCTCATTATTCATCAATAGGAACTTGGCTAAAGTAATGTGCTTCATCCTTATTAGAGAAAATTGTAAAGGGATGAAGTTGGTCTTTATCTACTGACATGGGATGATGCCCTCAATATATTGCTATTTTTTAAAAGCCGATTTCAGAACAACGTGTAATTTCATCTCATTTAATGTAAAAAATGTTTATTTGAATTTAAAAGTCTAGAAAGCTATATACAAATTACTAATCGTTATTATCTTTAGGAGAAGTGGCAGATGGAACAAGTAAGAACTTTTGACTATATGCATTTCTAAGTTGCTTGAAAAAAATTCATACATTAACAATCACCAAACACAAAAAAGATATTTCCATTTTGGAAAAACAAGACAAATACCTCCTGTCTGTGATACTGTAGCCCATCTCCCTGCATTTGCACACTCTCAAGAATACATGGGCCCCTTCAAATGGAAGTAGACCCTTCAAACAGCCTCACTATGGGGCCTATAAGATTAAGGGCTGAGCCTGACAAAGGCTAATGCAGTGTATGGAATTATATCAAGCAAATATTTTTTGAGCTCTTTCTCTACGCTGTGTTCAGCTGTTAATTAATTATATAAAATTCATGGTTAGTAATTTTTGCATTACAAAGCAAACCAGTTATATATAATTGGCTTAAAAAGGAGCCCAACATTATTTTTTCTTTTTCAGCCTCCAGTAATTACAAGTACATAAAGTATCTTCCCAGTGAATAGGTGAATCAATGAATGAACAAATCAAGGAATACAATCTATGCTGACTATAATGAGGCCTTGATTTTTTGATGAGGAAACAACTAATCCATTTTAACCTTCGATTATCCTTTATAAGGACTTTTTTGTGCCACCAAGTAAAAAACGATAATAATTTGGCTCAGACTAGTCAAAAATATTAGTGAATATCAGAACCATAAAACTGCATTCTCCAAATACTTTAGTTCCTTGGTCATTGTGGTAACACACGTGAAACAACCACATGTTGTTTTAGTAAATTGACAGACGTGGTCATTTCCTTCGAGAGTTTGGTCTCTAAAACGTGATCACAGTCAATCAACTTATAGCCATACATCAAGAAATCTATTTGAACTCCAAGAGATGACTACAGGGCCAGTTTATCAAGAAGCAGACTGTCTTGCAGGCATTCAATCATGCACACACAGACACACACATATATTTTTAAAAGCCAAGATGTGGGACACACCTCTTGAGCAATGCTTTGAAAATGAAAACCCTAGATGTTCCATTTTACAAATGTGCACATTGCTAGAGTGAAATAAGATTCTGCCAAGGGTAAAATGATATCAGGATTGGCAGGGGTGTGTGGGCATGGGTGGGGTGTGATGGAGTCCTAAGGGAAGTTAACTCAATAAATGTTGAGTTTATAAGTATATCCCAGGGTTAAGGACTCCATTTGTCCAGAAGAAAGAGAATCAGCTGCTGTGTTTGGACATTGGCTATTAAATGGCATAGATCATGTTTAAGCAAATGCCAAAATTGCCTGCCTGTCTAAAGTAGTCATATTCTGATAATACATGTGCACCATTAAATTAAAGATGCACCTTAATTACATTAATATCAAATTTCAATTTTTCAGTTTTCATTACTTCTCCTTCAAAGTTAGTTTTTCTTTAACAAGCTAAGGACCCTGATCTAATCATGTTCATCAAGGTGCTGGTGCTTTTCTCCAGTACGTGTTGAACATGTGGAACATGCTTATAAAAATCATAAGCATCGCCAACCTGAACAAAAATAGTTTTATAACAGATTTCTATCTACAATTTAGAGATGAGGCTTGAGCAAGATTTTTATTTCCTAACTTCATTTTGGTATTTGATCTACTATCCTTTTTTAATAATTTTTTTTTACTTTGAAATAATTTCTAACTCACAGAAAAGTTGCAAGTGAGTTCCAAAATATCCTTTACCCAGATTCAGCAGTTGTTAAGATTTCGCTACATTTGCAATATTAATCTCTTGCTATCTCCAAATATATACTAAAATGAGGTTGCATACATCATAATACATCAAAAAATCAAGGCCTCATTATAGTCAGCATAGATTGCATTTGCTCCTTTATTTTTTAATATTATGTGTGCCTCTCCTAAGAATATGAATATTGAATATTCCTTCATTATCTTACATAATCTCAGCTGTTAAATTCAAGAAATTTAGCATTGATATAATACTTTTACCTGATCAGTCATTCTTATGTTAATATTTTCCATTATCTCAACAATGTCCTTTTTACATTCTTCCTCTCCCGTCCAGGTTAACATGTTACTCGTTATTTAGTCTTTAGTCTCCTTTAATCTGGAACAATTTCCCAGCCTTTTTAAAATGCTTAATGACACAGATATTTTTACAGAATACAGGCCAGTTATTTTGAGAATACTCCTCAATTTAAAATGCAGTTCTGCTGTTACCTTAGTTTAGGTGTCGTTTTTAAGAAGTCTGATGGCAGCCTAATTTTCTTAATCTTATAACTAACCTGATATGTTTTGCTTGATCTTTTCTTTATCTTTAAAGACTGATAGTTTTATTCTTTCTCTGTTTGATGTCTTGCTTGTCTTTGTTTTAACCTCGTTTTTAGGAAGAGATGCATTATGTTCTCAATGTTTTAGTGTCTCTTATATTGTCTTTCATTCTCTTTTTTTTCTAGCACTTTACTCTTGGGTCTATAATTTTTTTAATTTTTAGTGTTTGTGGGTACATAGAGGGTGTATGTGTTTATGGAGTACATGAGATGCTTTGAATGCCTAATAATCACATCATGGAGAATGGGGCAACCATCCCTTCAGGGCATTTTTCCTTTGTATTACAAACAATCCAATTATACTCTTTTAGTTATTTCAAATGTACAATTAAATTATTATTGACTATAGTCACCCTGTTGTGCTTTCAAATAGTAGGTCTTTATTCATTCTAACTTTTTTTGTACCCATTAACCATCTCTACCTCTCTTCCATCCCCCCACTATGCTTCCCTGCCTCTGGTAACCAGCCTTCTACTCTCTATGTCCACAAGTTCAATTGTTTTGATTTTTAAATCCCACAAATAAGTGAGAACATGTGATGTTTGTCTTTCTGTGTCTGGCTTATTTTTCTTAACATAATGATTTCCAGTTCCATCCATGCTGTTGCAAATGACAGGATCTCATTATTTTTATGGCCGAATAGTACTCCGTTATGTATATGCACATGTTCTTTGGTGTGGTCTATAATTTTTAAATAGTATTTTTGACTACCTCATATTACTTATACAGCAGGCAATTATTTTTTCCACTCTCCTATTCCTGACTTTCTTCTCTTCCCATTTTTTAGGTGCATTCTTCCCACTCTGTCAGTATGTATAAATAATGTATATATATTATTCTTCTACCCATATGACCACTCTTGTTTTAGTCTTGATCTACAATTAATTGTATTAAATGCTTAATGTCCATACTTTGGACTTAATTTTCTCCGTTTTCCTTCCTTCTTCTCTCCTATTGTCATGTCTTTGAAGGGCATCACGCCTTCCCTAACTCCTTTTCCCCTAGTAGCAATGCTTTTCCAGGGCTTCCGACTCTGGTCCTCTCCCTTTCATGCCCCTTCCCTGTAGGCCATGCTACAGATTACCAAGTCTCAGGCCTTTGTTCATTATATTGGCCCTGGTTTGGTTTTCACCTTCTGGGTGTAATTTTGTTTGTGCTTTGCATATGTCCTAAGCTCTCCTCTTCTCGTCTCTCAAGCCTTCCCTCTCCTGCTCTCCATACCCACAGGCTTACAGCTATGGCAAAACATTTGTTGGAATTCCAGCACTTTGGGAGAGCATGGGAGATATTCAAAGACACAGAAATGCCAGTTTTACCTAGAGAAATAAAATTGACTAGAGGGAGAATTAGTTTATATTTTAAAAAATCATGGCATAGAATGTAAAATTTACATAATGTTTAAATAAGATAAAATTTATAGAAATGTCTCTCTTCTGGCAGCCACTTAGGACAATTGTCCTGGTTTCTCCAGGTGTACGTGTTTATTTTCCCCTCCGTTAGGAATATTCAGTGAAAGTGTGAGAAGCACTGAAATAAGATACCCTGTCTATTTTCATGCCCTCTACAAAGTTGAGAAGCCTCTATGTTCATCCAGCCATTGGTGAAAATGCTGAATAAAATAGGGTAAAGACACACTACTGGAGACTATAAAGCCATTAATAGACACTTTTGAAAAGAGACAATGCCATATTGCCCCATCATGTCATGAAGATACCAATCGCTAGCTATTTCAATTTGATTTTCAAGCAATCCGTTGATCTATGTGCTCATAAAAAAGAAATCAGATGAGTGTATCAAAGCTTGTCCTTACTTTACATTTGTTGGTTACTAATGACCTTAACATTCATTTCTGAATGCTCAAAAACTAGAGCATTTTTAACAATCTATTGTTAAATCTGCAAGTATGAGTCAAGTTGTCTATAATTTCCTGAATCCTTTCTGTTCCTCTCTTAAAAATAAAGATGAAATGTACCTATCTGTCATCTTGTGGCACCTCTCCTAATTGCCATGACTTTTCAAAGACTACCAAACAGTTTATAGCTGGAAATTCTATTTGCACCCTGGTACATAATTTATCTGGTCTCATTTTAAACACCTTGGAGTTAGCTTGCCAATCCCTCTTTTATCTTGGGCTGCAATTTCTACTTTTCATAGTTTATTTTCCATATTCAATTTAAAACCCAATCTAGAAAAGAGAGGAGAAAAAATTAGAAATTGAATGATGCTGTCTCATCTCTGATATACTTTCTGTTATCATCTCTAGGAAGTAGACTTATTTCCTTGTTCTTTTTGAAATCGTGGATTGACAAAACTATAATTGTATGTGTGTGTACATATGTATATATATACACACAAGGTGTATATATATGTGTGTGTGTGTATATACCATGTGTGTATATATAGCATGTGTGTATATATGTATGTATATATGTGTATATGTATGTGTATATATATGCGTGTATAATATATGTGCATATATATATGTGTGCGTGTGTGTATATGTATGTACAGGGTACAAAGTGATGTTATGACATATGTATACAACATGAAATGATTAAGTCAAGCTAATTGATATATCCATCACTTCAATACTTACCTTTTTTGTGGCAAGAACATTTAAAATTTATTGTCTTAGCAACTTTGAAATATACATTATTATTAAATATAGTTACCATGCTATACACTATATCTAAAATAATTCATTCCTCCTGTCTAACTGAAACTTTGTACCCTTATGAGCTCCCTTAGCTTATGGTAATGAGCTCTCTTAGCTTTTCTTTGTCTGGGAAAGCTTTTATTTCTCCCTCATTTCTGCTGAGAAATCCACTGACATTAAGACTACCTGGCATGTGATATGGTTATCTTGTACTGCTCTCAGAATTTTTTATTTGTCTTTGATTTTTGATAGTTTTATTATCACGTGTCTTAACTCTTCCTTGAGTTCAAATTGATTGCAAACTCCTGCACTTCCTGTATCTAGATATTGGCATCTTTCCCCCCAAATTTGGGGAGTTTTCAGGCACTATTTCTTTAAATATGCCTTCTGACACTTTTTTTCTCTCTTCTTCTTGAATTCCTATTATATGCATGTTAGTTCTATTGATGGTGTTGCATGATTCCTGTACACATTCTGTATTCTTTTTTCTCCTTTGGCTGAATAATTTAAAATGTTCTGTCTTTGAGATCACTGGTTATTTCTTTATTTTGACTGAGTTTGATGATGAAGTCTTCTATGCAGTGTTTTCAGTCCAGTCATTGTATTCCTCATCTCTAGGATTTCTATTTTTTTAAAGTAGAATAGGGGCCACCTATTTCTTTATTTTTTTTGTCAAACCTCTCATTTTGTTCATGTGTTGTTTTCTAAATTTCGTTTAATTTTCTGTCAATATATTTGTGTAGTTCACTGAGCTTCTTTAAAAGGATTATTCTGAGTTCTTTGTCAGTCATTTTATAGATCTTCCTTTCTTTATGGTCCATCATTAGTTTCTTTTGGAGGTGTCATGATTTTCTGATTCTTCATAATCCTTGTGTCCTGGGTTGGTGCCTGCGTATTTGAGGAGACATCCATCTCTTACAGTCTACAGGTGTTGTTTGGCAGGGATAGACTTTCACTATTTAATCTACCCTGTGATTATGGATAGGTCAGCTGGTAATGGCCACAGTAGGTAGAGCTTGCTGTTAGGTTCTCTGGTTGGCTGGGCCACTGCCGTTGCTTTGAGGTTGTATGAAGCTGCTGGCTGGGCTCTGCTGTGAAGTGAGACCACTGGCTGGGCTCTGCTATCAGGTGAAGCTGATGGCCAAGCAATGTGATAGCCCCTGATCAGGCCAGGTTACAGGGTATATCCCTGGCTGGGTGGTATCACTGTCTGGGTTCCACAGCTGGGTAGGGCTGCAGGCTGGGTTTTGATGTTAGCAAATTTCCCATTCGGGACAAATGGGACCACAGGCTATACACCATAGAAATGCACAGTTGAGGCTTGCTGCCCTGCTTGGGTGGTGCCTTAATGTGGGCTCTGGGGCCAGATCAAGCCACTTTTTGGCCTCCCATGTCGGACAGGTTTGGCACCTGTGCTTTGAAGAAATGCAATGTTGTAGGCATCTCCCTGAATAGGCTCTGGGGTTGGGCTTGGATGCTGGATGTCTAGAGACTAAAGCCAGGTTGAATTTCCCACCATGCTTCTGGGAGTGATCAGTCCAGCTTTGGACGTGGGCTGTGCTGTTGGCTGGTATCTCTGTCTGGGCACCACAGCTGGCAGGATCACAGAGCTACTGCCAAGATCTGCACACTGGTCACCATGAGCTCTGTCTCCTTTTTTTGTTTCTAACTGACTCCAGACAGTCTAACCATGCCATTACTTCCAGTGTCCCCCATAAGTCAAGACTGGTCTGAGCTTCCTGGGACACACCTTAGAATGCTAGGGAAGCTGGATGTCTGTCTCTGTTGTTTTCCCATTTTAAAATCATGAGCCCCAGACCCTCCCATGACTACAGCCACTACTACAGGACCTTCGAAGACCTGCGGGACAAGATTCTTGGTGCCATCAGTGAGAACTCCAGGATTGTCCTGCAGCTCAACAATGCCTGTCTGGCTGCAGATGACTTCCAAACCAAGTATGAGAGGGAGCAGACTCTGCTCATGAGTGTGGAGGCTGATATAATGGCCTGCACAGGGTGCTTATTGAGCTGACCCTGGCCAGGACCGACCTGGAGATGCAGACCGAAGGCCTGAAGGAAGAGCTGGCCTACCTGAAGAGAACCATGAGGGGGAAATTAATGCCCTGAGGGGCCAGATGGGAGGCCAGGTCAGTGTGGAAGTGGATTCGGCTCCAGGCGCTGATGCCACCAACATCCTGAGTGACATGCAGAGCCAACATGAGGTCATGGCTGAGCAGAACCGGAAAGATGCTGAACGCTGGTTCACCAGCCAGACTGAGGAACCGAACCAGGAGGTTGTTGGCCACACAAAGCAGCTCCAGATGTACAGGTCCGAGGTCACTGACCTGTGGCACACCCTCCAGGGTCTTGAGATTGAGCTGCAGTGGCAGCTCAGCGTGAAAGCCGCCTTGGAAGGCCACCAGCGCACTTTGGAGCCCAGCTGGTGCAGATCCAGGTGCCGATCAGCAGTACTGAAGCTCAGCTGGGTGATGTGCTATCTGACAGTGAGAGGCAGAACCAGGAGTACCAGTGGCTCATGGATATCAAGTCGTGGCTGGAGCAGGAGATCACCACCTACCTCAGCCTGCTCGAGGGCCAGGAAGATCACTACAACAACCTGTCCACCTCCAAGATCCTCTAAGGTGGCAGGCTCCTGGGCTTCTGCTTTCCTTTAAAGGGTGTCTCCTGGGTAGGAGGATGAGAAGGAAGGGACACTTACCTCTGGCTCTTCCCCGATCTGCCAATAAAATTTTATGACCCAAGGAAAAACAAAGTAGAATCATGGACCTGGGGGAGTTCTGTGTGGCCCTGTGCCAATTTGGGGAAAGGGGAGGAGAGAGGTGGTCAAAATAAGACCATTTCTCTTACCATTTTAATGTGGTTTTTATCCAGTTCTGTGGTCCACACTAGTGTCAGGCTCATTCCCAATTTAGGGGGTTTTTCACAAAAGTTCTTGTCTGTGGACAGTTGTTAGCTGGACATTTTGTTGAAGGGACATGAAGTCTGGGACCTCCCATTCAACATCTTGCTGTTGTCACTCTCCCCTCCTTGATCTTTTTGACTAAAAAAGCATCTGTCTGATGCAGTGGCTAATGGCTATAATCACAGCCCTTTGAGAGGTCAGGGTGAGGGGACAGGTTTAGGCCAGGAGGTTGAGGCTGTAGTGAGCCATGATCATGCCACTGCACTCTAGCCTGGGCAATACAGTGAGGCCCTATCTCTAGAAAAATAAATAAATAAAATAAAATAAAGCCTCATGGCTCCTTTTGGTCACCTTTACCTTTTTTTCTTCAAAAACAGGTCATCTTTACCTTTTTTAAAATCCTCAGTTCATTTGGGTCTTACTTTATAGAACTTTTGTAGTAGATCTGCTACATTTCCCCATTCACCTTTGGTTACTCTCCCTTCTTATATTTTATAAACATGTCATTTGAAATTTGAGATTAATAGACAACCATTTGACTTTCCTGAGCTGTCTCCCATTTTCTTTGAATTATTTCTTGGTTTTAAAAAATCTTTCTTCATTAACCATAATCTTACTTGAAACTCAATTTCATGAGTCAAAACTATTTTTTTCCTTGAATATTTTTAAAGTTTCCCCAAAGCCAGGGTATTTGCCTGACTCTATTCAGGGTTCCCTTTTCTGGCCATAAGAGCTTTGAATGCTCACAATTTTTCATACTATTATTATTATTATTGATATTAGTCCTGATATTATCATTGATAATAGTCTCACAGGTGATATACTCTCACTGGTATACCACAGTTTTCACAAAACTCAAATACATTTTTCCTGAAAATAAAACATTGTAATCATTTTTAGTTGCCACATATATTAGCTACATATTAGTTAGGCTTGCTCTCTACAGTGTTTCTGGGGATACTGATAAACAAGCTATTGATTATGTGGCATTCCTTGCTACTTTTGCTAACACCAGTCTTTCTCTCTCACTTAAGAAAACATAGTTGTAAGAACATGAGAGCAATGATATCATTGAGATAACCTTGACTATACTCAAATGTATGTATTTTTAGAAGGCAGATCATGTGCAATTTTAGTGCTTTCACCATTAGTAATAAATTACTTGCAACACACCCCATGTATCAAAACCAAGCTGAGAAATAATCCAGGTGTGTTCTCCTGAGGTTCCTATCCCCCTCTGCATCATCAACTAGCTTTTTCACTCCATCAAAATTAAGTCCAGGCTTCGCTTGATTTTCATTATGAGGACAGTGAGTAATTTATCTGATCAGGATGGTCTAAGTAAACTGCCTTGACAAATAACCTGCCTTTGTACAATTCAGGCACCTTTCTATATCCACCATTTGGCTCAGTAGTCTGTAACATTATACTGTCATATTATTTCTAATATTGGTCATATTTTAGTATTCTGTTTCTATGTGCCTTTTAAATTCATGGCAATGAAATTGCATGACATCTATAGCAGAGTAAGGGCATAAAAGTTTTGTAACCATTTAATTTAAAGTAAGTTGATCTAAAATAAATTCAAGCTAAACACAAAATTGTCTGCAAAAGGTATTTTTTTAATTGAAACAATGAATACTGAATTGAAAACTGTTAGCTCATTAGACAAAGCACTGAGTGATGAAAGCACCAAGGACAACCAGGCCTGAAAGAAAGGAAAGGAGATGGGATGAGAGGAGAGGAGAGAGGAGGGGAGGGGAGGAGACGAGAGAGAAGGGGAGGAGAGGAAAAAAGGAAAGGAATAAAAGGAAAAGAAAGAAAAAGAAAGGAAGGTGGGGAGGGAAAGGAAAGGAAAGAAAATTATATGAGAAGGGGAATTGGAGGAGTTCTGAGAAGGCTATCTATTCATACAGATTATGCCTAAACTAGAATTATTTTTTCTTTTTAATTAAGAATGATTTAGAATAAACAATTTTTCCATTCTACAGCTGCTTGTATTATAATTTCTAGAAAGTGGTACCTTAAAGTCCATCTGTTTCTTACACAAAATATTGTATTTTCTTATTATTTTAAATTTAAAAATTATTAAATTTTCTACTTCAGGACTGCTGACACAGCTTTAGAAATCTATTCTATACTTCCAAATCTTTCTTGTAATGAGAATATAATATTTAGCAAGATGGCAGCCACAACTCCCCCCGCTGCATGCCTGTGGCATCAAGAAAGGGAAGCGGTAGGAGGCCCAGAACACTAGTGGGATTTCTACCCATGTCAGGGTAGAGGTAAGAGAATCCAAGAAGGGGGTAGGTGAGACTGTAGACAGGAGTAAGGGAGAGTCACCAGAATAGGACCTCTACACCCTCTTTGGGCGACCAGGTGAGAGGTGCCCGGCCAGCGAGTCCAGATACCCCAATCAGCATTGGGATGTCCTGCAGAAAGCATATTATGAAGGTAAGACAGGAATGAGTGGCATCCTTGGAACCACCTAGTGGGAGTTGAACTGCATCGGCAGAGGGGGTATGGCAAGTCCAGCATCCGGTTGAGCAATTAGGGGAGATCATGAGAGCAGGGTTCAGCTGTGGATACGGGGCAGTCTCACCAATGGATAGGGGGCAGTCTCACCATGGATAGGTGGCAGTCTCACCATGGATAGGGGGCAGTCTCACCAATGGCAAAGGAGGGGCAGTTGACAGTAACCAGGGCTTGACTGTGAAGAGTGGACAAGTGGCTGAAGGTTGGTGAAGCAAGCCGGGTTTGGCCACTCAGTGGGTGACCAAAATGACCCTGTTGTGGAAACTGTCAGTGACTTCAGTGCTGAGTAATCAGTGAACAGGTCTCAAGAAGCAACATCTCGACGTGAAATGTCGGGCCACCTGGAGCAGTGAAAGACAGCAGGCACACTGGGGCTTGGAAAATGGCTCTAGGGATCTAACAAGAGTTGAATGGACTTGGGAGTATCAGGCTTGGAGCTGCTTAATTGCAGAGCAGTGACAGGCCAGAATGGAAGAGGAGGACCAGGAGAACTCAGAACTAAGCGGTAATGTCTGCAGACACTATGCACTGGAGGATGTTGTAGATGCAAAAGTGTGATCTTGGAGGTGGTCCAGTGAAGCAAGAGTTTCAGGTCTTGTCCATCCCAGATGGCTGCCCAGCACAACTGAGGTTTCCAGGAGGTGCAGGCCATAGAAACTGAGGTGGGGGTGGCCTACTAGGCAAATGCCAGGTAGCAATTAGTTGAGGTGGGTGGGCCAGTCTCCATGGCTATCCTGGGTGTTAACGGTGAAGGTATCTTCCAGCAGGTAGAGAAGTCTATGTCTGGTCCAAGAGGGCCTGATGGGGCAGGGGCCCTTGTAATCCTGATATGAGGTGCACAGGCAGTGCCTGGGCCCAAAATGTGTCTGTGAGGTGAAGGTAGAGAAGCTTTGGTGCACGAGGCAGCTCCTCATAGACCAGATAGACTCAAGTTGGGGTTAAGGGCTATGAGTGTTGCCTCTGTCCTGTGAAGACGGAAGGTGTATAAACCCACTGGAGCACACCTAAATGTCTCAATAGCTCTCTTCCTTCCTTTGTGGTAGGTACATCATCCACTTTCAGCGCTGGTTGTAAGAAGGCTCATGCTGGAGTGTGCTGCTTGCCAGGCCATAAACAGTCAATGCAACAGAGCACAGGAGTAGCTTCTGTCACGCCTGCCTGCTCTGGGCCCAGAGTCCCACCTGACTGTGCTTCCTGGATGAACTCGACAGGATCGTTAAGTAATGAAATCAATCTTCCCATCTTTGGAGATAGCTGTCAGCTGTTGTATTCTTGGCCTGTGAATTGTAGACCCTTCCTGTTCAGTACACACAGTACAGCCAGGTGGCACCTTTCCTGTTCGGCCTCCGCATCAGGTGTTTGAGTAGGCTTCGAATTTCTGCCTGTGTCAAAGGGCCTACAGTAGTACCCCCTTATCCAAGGTTTTGTTTTCCATGTTTTCAGATACCCAATTTCAACCACAGTCCGAAAATTTTTAATGGGAAATCTACAAATAAACAATTCATAAATTTTAAGTTGATCTTGGAGGTGGTCCAATCAAGCTAGAGTTTCAGGTTTTATCCGTTTCATATGGCTGCCAAGAGCAAGTAGGGCTCTGAGTGTTTCCAGGAGGTGTGGCTGTGGGTGGTCTGATGAAATCTTTTGCCATCCTGCTCCATCCCACCCAGGATGTAAGCCATCCCTTTGTCTGGAGGATCCACACCATGCACTCCCCGCCCATCAGTCACTTAGGAGGCGCCGTGGTTATCAGATGGACCGTCGTGGTATCACGGTGCTTGCATTCCAGTAACACTTATTTTACTTGACAGTGGTCCCAAAGCACAAGAATAGTGACGCAGGCAACTTGGATATGCCAAAGAGAAGCTGTCAAGTGCTTCCTTTACATGAAAAGGTGAAAGTTCCTGACCTAATAAGGTAAAAAAAAACCCTCATATGCTGAGGTTTCTAAGATTTAAGGTAAGAATGCATCTTCTATCCATAAGAATTTTCTTAGTCTGTTTTCTGTGGTCATAACAGAATGGACAGGAGTAAGGGAGAGTCACCAGAACAGGACACTGAGTAATTTATAAAGAAGAGAGTTTTACTTTGGCTCACAATTCTGGAGGCCTAGGAGTCAAAGATCTGCCCACTATATCTGACCGGCTTCCAGTGAGGCCTCTGCCATGTCACAGCATGGCAGAGAAGTGGAAAAGGAAGCGGAGTGTGCCAAAGGGAGCCAAGACAAGGAAGAACCTCACTTTGTAACAACCAACTCTGACGGTTACTAACCCAGTCCTGCTAGAGAGAGTGCTTGCTTTGGGATCTGGGATTCGTCCTTCCTCACCCTAGCTGTTTCTGGAGGTGACAGCTGCTTTCTTAACTGTGGCCAGGAGGTGACTGGCAATGCTTATGGTGCCACTGGGGGTAATCTGGCACACTCAGGATGATCACGCCGCAGCTCACAGGCCTCCAGGTCAACCAGGTGCAGAGTGGCAACTCTGAGGTGAGGGAGCCCCGTGATTTGGATGTGCTGTGCATGGGCTGCTGCCAGCAGCACCCAGTAGGCATTGTAGGGGTGGTAAAGCCCTAGGGAAGCCGCACTGTCTCACTGGGAGCATGCAGAGGAACAGAGATAGCAGCAACATGCCCGTTGGTGATTTGGTGACTTTGCTAACGGCATTAGACCAGGGGTCTATTGGAGAAGTCTCTTTCCCCGGTTGGTGGGCAACAGATAAGCTTTGTGTGGAGAAACTGTACTTGAGCCTTCTTGGTCTGTAGAGTCATGATGCCAGGATCTTTGGGGACGAGGAGCTCCTCTCCCATAGCTGAGGCTAGAGACACACCAGCTGGTGGGTGGCTCTTCAAGCCCAGGGTGTCCCCCAGCCTACAGCATTCCTACCACTCTCCTCCTAGGAGCCCACCTTCCTGTGGGACCAGAGTTGTCTTAAAAGTAATTTTGGCAAATTTTGCCTGGTGTCTACCTCCAAAACAGAGGCATAAAGTGAAGTTAGAAGGCAGCAACAGATGTGAAAATAGAACAAAAACTGCCAGACCCACTGTAGAGTGTTCCTCAGATCTCACCCAATCTCTCGATCACAGCCAGGCCCTGGCCACTCTCCCTTGATTCTCCTATAGAAATGGGTGTCATCACTAATTGACTTACTTAAATTTCATCCTCTTACAAGGAAAGCAGGAGCTGGCTGGTGTCATGGGCCGGATATAGTCAGAGGTCAGATGACCAACTGACTAGGAGGGCTTCTATTTGAGGACCATTCTCAGAGTTTGGGAGATCTTTCCCATTTCTTATACATGTATTCAGTCTGGGTCAATTACCAAGTGTTTCTTTCATAGAGCAGGTTTAATCTAGTAAGGGTAGGCTTTGTTCTAAGATTTATGAAAGTTGCATCTGTGCTGAGGTGGCCTTGTCTCCTAGAAATCCCTGGGCCAGGTTGCATCCTGCTAAGTTACATGTAATATCAGCCCTGTGAGATGCTTGAGTGGGTCTTATCACTATCACTAATCTTAAAGCCACAAGATGTCTCTTATAGTACACTACAGTTATTAAAATATTCCCTTTCTAAAAAAGCTAAATTTTATTTATGAACTCCTTTCCTATGTATTTAAGTTCCCCGATGTTTTTAACCTAGGAAAAGAGTCTAACCAAATGAATCTACTGAGGCTTCGCTTTCAAAATCCTCAAATATCCTTTGGGGTTCTAAAACAGACTTTCAAAGGGCAGTAAGTCATTTCAAAAGCTTTTTCTTTATCAACAGAATCAAAAGATAATATGGCAGAAGACAAACTGCTTGGCTCGTGATCCTTTGGCTACTTGTATATCTTCTGACAAAGCAGAAGAAAGAAGGAATGGAGGAAGGAAAGGGAGGGAAGACCAGGAAGGAAGAAAGAAGGGAGAAAATAAGAGCAAATAGCAAAATATTAAAAGACTGATTTAAAGTTATTTTTAAATATCCATATTATCTGTCAGCAGATGTGTTTCAATGCAACAGTTACCATTTTTAAAGAAATGGTCTATTTGTCATAATCCTCTTTGTATACTTACTTTTACTAATACCTATATTTCTAAAGAAAAGCAAAAATTTTTCTTACATGCAATATGAACACAACTCTATAGTATTACAATGTATAATGGTATGAAGAGACAGAGCCCTCCCTCCCCCATGAGTTAGATTTAACCTTCGTGAACGAAAAATCCTTTGTGATCCCACACTCTCCATTAGGCAATGTCAGGAAACATCCACAGAAAATGCCATAATGCACTTCGAACATGAATAAACATCAAGGCTTAGCTGGTTTTGCTAATGTTTCCTCGTTACTCAAAAAACTGTATTTTTAAATACAGAGTTAATTTGCTACTTTCACATGAACTTATTTTAAGAACTAAAACATTACCCTAAAAGTATTAATAATTTATTAAGCAACACTCTAAAAATTATTTCTGTAGACCTTTTCCACACAAGAAAAAAAATCAACGTTATTTGTCTTTTCAGTTCAGAGGTCTCATGCTATTTTTTAAACACACTTAAAAGCATTCCATTTGTGATTTTCACACACAATGTGAAAGTCTGTCCAAAAATCATCCAAACCTAGGGTCAATTATACCCTTAGATGCTAATGTTGTAGCTCACATGCACCTGAGCTGCAGAACCTTAGCAATAATGCTCTGGTCTGGAACTTTCACTTTTAAAAGTCACCTGAGATTCCACACTTGACCTCGAACAAAGCAGCAATTTTTCTGACTCATCCCTGTGCCTTCCTGTCCAGAGCTCACCTACACTTTGAGACCTGGGAAACAGAGTCTCAAATTGGATATAAGTCTCTTTTGCCAAATCATCTTCCCAAAAAGGTTCTGACTTACATTGCAGTTGGCAAACTTTGTACAACAAGAAACAAATCAATAGTAAGACAACAACACAGGCAGTACTGGTCACCACGAGAAGGAGAGACCATTGAGAATCATCTTCTTCTACTCTTTCGGTAGAAAAGGTGATGCATTGGTCTTTCTGGGGAGGCACTCCTCTTGGACAGACACAGGCCATGTATTGCCCACCAGGTTCCAAGCCATCTATGGTTACTTGGTTCTTGCTGGAGTCTGCATTCAACAGCAGCAGGTCCTTCCCACCATACTTGGAATACAGCACAGTCACTGCAGAGTTATGTGTGGTGTTGATCATATTCCACATCAATGTCACACTCTCTTTAGTCTCGCTGACCACCCTGAGGTTTTCTATTGTGGCATTTGTCTCCGTAAGCATTGTTTGATCCAACAATGCCAGCTCTTCTTTCTTTCTTGTGCTGGCTGGAGGAAGCTTACTTCCACTCTTTGCTGCCTTTAAATTTCTTTTCCCATCTGGGTGGAGCTGGAATGATTGCTTCTCAGCCATAGTGGTGGCTGAGATGCTTGTGCTCAGAGTTGTGATTGAAGAAACAGTGGAGGAGAAGAAAGGAGATAAAGAGAAGGAAGCAGTAGAGGGAGGAGACAAAGTAGAAGCAGAAAAAGAAGATGTGGGGGAGAAGGAAGAGGACCAAGGATATGATGATGTGCTAGATCCAGATGTAGATCTTCCAGATCCCGGCTGGGCATCCCACTCAGGATGATCTCCAGTTCTTTCAGAAGTGTCTGGTGGTATCAGAGTTGTGGTAATGCCAAGCACTGTCACAGTAACCACAGCTTCTGACATCCCAGCCAGATTTTTGGCCTTACACTTATAATCCCCAGCGTCTTTGGAAGAAATGCCTGTCAAGCTCATTATGGACCATCTGACTCCTTCCTCTGGAGATTCTTGTATTACTGGAAGAAAACAAATATATACTCTGTGAGGAACAGAAGGAAAATTCAAGCAACCATGCCAACTGAGGAGGAAACAACTATCCGCTCTACATGCATCTCTCACAGAAACCGAGAGGGAAATGGCACCCTGCAAGTCTCTGACAGTGGGCGATGGTTCTGCAAACTGCTTACATCAAGGTCTAGGAGCTGCCAGGTGTTGTGAGGTCTGTATAGGGAATAGTATTTTTAAAAAACAAAAGGCTGGGAATCAGGAGACTTGAGTTTTAGAAACTTTTGCCCACTAAATAGCATGTGGTTGTGAATAAGTCAATTCCTGTCTTTAGGCCTCTGTTTCTGCATTTATAAGAGGATGAGGTAAAGTAATCTCAAAGGTCCCTTTCAGTTTTAAGTCACTGTGATTCTACAGAACGTTTATCATATGACCTTACATAAGTATTTTTTATGATATGTTTTCACAGTAATAAAATGCATATATCCTTCTAGCCAGAGGTACAGCAGATCATTTTCTGGCATGGCAGAGTCATCATTTGTATTTGGAATGATTTATTTTATATTTAACTTAGATAAACTACAAATCATGGATTCTTCTGTTCGCAGAATAACATATAATTTTTTAAAAAATCAGAATTTTGCTATCCTAAACTCTGATATCTGGGTATATTTTCATTCTGTCTTGATTTCAGAAGCTTTTCAAAGAATAATAATGCGCAGAACAATATCCCAGTAACCCAAAACTTAACTCACAAGCTGAAACTGTGGACCATTGACTACCTATATATAGGAATATTAGGCCTTAACTTCTTTATTTCCACCAGGTTTCATTATTTCAACCTGAATTTTAGTTTAATTTTGAAGAGTTTTAAAAATATATCACTTTAATTGTCAGAATAACACTGTTGAAACTGGGTACAAAGCATGCATATTGTCACACTAGAATCTGAAAAGTCTATATAATCAATATTTCTAAAATTATACTTTTGATTCATAATAAGGTCTCCATGTAATTTATTATTTAAATAATTATTCAAAAATGAGAGACTTGTACAAAAGCCTCACTCCATTCGGCGTTTTTGTTGGTTTTTGTTTTGTTTTGTTTTGTTTTTTATTTTGGAGACGGAGTCTTACTCTGTCACCCAGGCTGGAGTGCAGTGGTGCAATCTTGACTCACTGCAACCTCTGTCCCCCAGGTTCAAGCGATTCTCCTGCCTCAGCCTCCTGAGTAGCTGGGATTACAGGTGCGCACTACCAAGCACAGCTACTTTTTGTATTTTTAGTAGAGATGGAGTTTCACCATGTTGGCCAGGCTGGTCACAAACTCCTGACCTCAGGTGATCTGCCCACTTCGGCCTCCCAAAGTGCTGGGATTATAGGCGTGAGCCACCGCACCCGACCAGCAAAAGGCCCTTTTTTAAAAATTGTAATAGTTGTACATTTTGAAGTGAGCTGTATCCAAGATGATGAAGCAAGATAAAGGCCTTGTCTGCCATTGATCCATTCACTGCATTGTTTCATTCTACCGAAGAAAAAGAGTTTAGATTGTCTAATTTTATCTAGGTAGTTAGATAAACTGAGGAGAATACTAACCAATAAAATGTACCTTTAAAATCCCTTGCACCCAATAATCTTGAAATATTTCATTAGTGTTAACTAGCTAATTTCAAATCACACAAAACATGATGTTAACTTCAGAGCTTAGTAATCTCCTTTGATCATGGGGCTGAATTAAGAAAATACCTGTATAATTAACTAGCGAGCTGTCAGATCTGGTCCATGTGAGCTGTGGGGTGGGGAAGCCAGTGGCATCACACCGCAGTAGAACATTACTGCCGAGAGCAGACATGATTTTGGTGGCTGAGGTCATCACTGATGGTTTCAGACAATGCTCCAATTCAGCCCGCTGAAACAAAATTCCTGTGAGGCGTTCAGGTTCACTGCAAGTCATCAGTGGATCCAGAAGCACTATAGCAGGGTCAACAACCTTTGACAACTCGATCATTTTGGAAATACGACAGTCACAGAGCCAAGGATTGTCCTGTAGACCTAAAACAGAAGGTGGGAAAGGTTGACAAAGATAATTCTGATGACTTCGGTTTATGTCCTGCCTCTTGAGAAGGTAGGGATCTACACTATCTCCCTAAAAACAGAAGTGCCTTGAGGGATGAAGCAGAGTCACCTTTATGTCAGTTTTGTTCTGCAATCCAGCAATCTCGATGAATATATCCTGTCCATTAGTTCAGATCATTAATAATCATGGCTAATACTTATTGAGCATTTACTCTGCTAGATTATCTTCTAAGCACTTACCTGTATTATCACATGTAATCCCAATAATCCTATGAGAAAAATGATATTATTATCCCTATGTTAATGATGCACCTCAGACTTTATCTATCCCTATGTTAAAGATGAGGCCTCAGAGGGGCCCAGTAACTTGGCCAAGGTCACAAAGCTAATTAGTGTCAGAGCTAAAACTTTAATCCAGGTACCATAGAATGCCACAATACAGTAATAAAGATCTTTCGAAGGTGTTATGAAAGTACTTACAGTATTGTAAGTATTATAGGGTGCTCAGAGGCACCAAATTCAGCCTGGAATAGGTTATGGTTTTATGTGATTTGAAGATGTATTGAGGTAACGCAAGCTTTGTGTGGCAAAAAATATAGAGTGAGATGCTGGCAATGGCAGGAGAGAAGCCTAAAAAAGTTGGTGGAAGCAAGAATGTGGCTTGGCATGAATGTCATATGTGGTGACCATGAAGGTGACTTGCTCAATACTCCTTCAAGAGAGAATCAGCTGCAAGCAACGCGGTTAGCGGACAGCTTCCGGTTGCAAGCATCTTCAGGATGTCTCACTTTCAGAATTGTTAGCAGAAGCCTTTGGGCCTTCAAGGAGGCTATCAGTGAGAGCTTGAAGAAAAGTGAGAAAAATGTTGCTGGAAACTAGGGGAAAGAGGATCTTTGCTATGGAGTAGCAAAAAGTTTAGCAGCACTGTCACCTGTGGTCCACATGGAAAGTCAAAAACATATGCAATGCAATGTGGTCTACCTAAGGATATTTCCACAAAGACTGTTCAAACTACTCCCTGGTGTGTTTCAGGTAATAAAGTATAAAGGAGAGGCAACAGTTAAAGAAGAACTGTTAAATATAAAGGAACCAAAACTTGCTGAGTTCAATTAAAAAACTGTTTCTTATTCTCAGTCTCTCCAAAATTCTCGAATTAAGATAGAACTTCAGAGCAAACATCAAATCCAGGTGGGACTATAAAATTTTGTGCTAAAATCTCAGAAGGATCTAAAATGGAGCTTTAGAGCATTCTGTCAGGCGAAAGTCTCTCTAGGATCTTAGGAGTGATGTTCCATAACAGCCTCATATAAAGCCCAAGATAGAAAAAAATTTATCACAGAAATTTGTGGTTATAGCTTTTTGCTAATGGTGTAGATTATAAATTGAGAAGAAAAGACAGAACTGCAATTTTACAAATTCAAACCATGGTGGAAATGTAACTGCTAGTTCATAAATTCTAGATTTTATTATACTTTTAAAATTATAATAGCAAGTCATGACTGGCTCATATTTTTCTGCCAGTATTGGTAAAAGTTTACTTTTTCATCTCCTGTTTTAGAAGTATGCTTTTCTTCCATGGGTGAATAACTTTAAACTTTTCCTCTTATATTTAATGTTGTTAATCTATACCTAGTTATTGAACCAATATTAATTTGAATTCTATTGTCTTAACTGTTGGCTCTTTCATCCAATATGTGATAAGCAGACTTTCTGGCTTATTTTATATTGCTATGACTACGTGTGGCTCTGGAACTTAATGTCTGGGCTGAAATCTCGGTTCTATCAAGCTTCACTCCCACGAGTAGATATCTATAATAACAACCTCTCTCAGCCTCATCTATAGAATGTAGTAGTTCTTTCATAGAGTTGCATGAATTTTTAATTACGTAATTCATGGAAATTACCTTGAACAATGGTTTATTCACAGTAGAATCTCTGTGACCTTTAAACTTTCTTGCTGAATATAGTACTTAAAATCTTTTGTAAAATATAGTCATTTCAATCTCTGAATAAGTAACAAATTCCATACACATAAAACATATTCCCTATACTAGAGTCCATATTTTCTTGATCTTAACAAAAGAAACCAAATGTAATACAATCTGTACGTCTACTAAGAAAGAATTCAAAACAAGTACATAAGTAATGGTGGAGATATGATCTGATAGATACCGAAACACCTATAATAATGCAGTCAGTTCATAGACATTCAAAAACCCACTTCACCACCAGATACCACATTAGATATTCAGTCATTATTGTTCATATTAGTTGACCTGATATGTGAAGGCCAGATTTAAATATATGAAAGAGAAATTTTAAAAGTAACAGGAAATGACATTCTCACCAACTTTACTGTGCCTAGGTTCCTGATGAGGCTCAACCATTAATTAATTCTGTGACCTGGATGATGCAACCTTGCTGAGCCTCAGTTTTCTCTTCAGCAAAATGGGAGAGTTGACTAGATAAATGCTAGAGCTTTTTATACCCGTAATGTTCTATCTGCCTATAAAATAAAAATAATGATCATACACTAAAAGAAACCATAGATGGAACAACAAACTAACACTAAAATCGATCATCACTCAGTAAAAAGCAGAAGAATATGATAGAATGCCTAATTTGTAACATTTTTATCTCTATTGATTGAGGTGCTAAAGATAATCTGTGGATCTAGACTCTCCTAATAGTGCTTATTTTTAAACGTTAAATCTTTCAAGTTTGTGACTTTTCTATGTCTACACTGATACACAGTTCAAATGTGAATATCATACAAAGTGAAGCTAGTTTATCAACTGTGACTATAAGACAGACTAAAAGTAGTCAATTCTCCTTTTATAAACAATATAACTGGTTTTACTTATTAAAATTGAGAGGAGGGGGAATCACTAACCTCTTCCAAAGACTGAAATCCCTTCAGTAGTTTATTTTACTTTGTACATGTACTTTTTACATTAACCAGTTTTGCTTATATACATGTAAATGTTATTATAAAGAACTAAATTTGGATTAGATTGTTTGACTGTGACCCACACGATTTAACAATTTAATCAGGTCAGTTTGTGTGTAACGTGCCAATAACATCTACAAAACCTTATAAAAGATTAAAAATGTTGTTATCAATTGGTATTGTCAGAATTGTGAGCTGTAGTTTGCAAGAAATCAATGAAATAATATATGGCTTGCCTCTCACAAGTAATAAAATCTCAAAATGAGGATCCAATCATGTGTCTGCTCCCTGAGCGAGAGATAAAACCAGCGAAGAGAAGAGCATAGGACGCACCCTGGCAAGTGTCCTCTAGGGCAAAGGGATGTTATCATAGTGCCTAAGAGGAGGAGAGGGGATATTTTAAGTTAGATAAAAACAATCAAAAAATTTAGAAAGGAACATGTAAACACCCACCTTAATATAGTAAGAATTCATAAATAGAATGATACTAAAACACTTATATTGAAATAAAAGGTTACTTATATTTTATATCTATAGATTTGTGTCAATATTCTATATATAAAAGCTATGCTCAACATAGCTATCCTATTTGATTTTAAGATAAATTTCTAAATCTCCCAGCACATCAAATTTATTCAGTCATATAATATGTATAGACTATTTCATACTTTGAAAACACTTCAACTTATGCCAGATTTTTTTTCTTTATATAATACTAGCAATGCAAGTTACAAGTTGCTGATTGCTTCCTATGTGGCAAAGGCTGTGCTTGTCCAAAACTGCAGAGGCCCTGAGATTTGACCCTACTTTAGGGTGACCAACCTATTCCAGTTTGCCAGCAGTTCATTTCAGTTTGCCCAGGACTTTCTTGCTTTTAGCACTGAAAGGTCCACATCCTGGGAAACTCCTCAGATATGGGCAAGTTTGCCTGCCATCATTTTATGGATGTTGGTAGAAGACAAGACTCCAGCTCAGGGCTGAAGGAGTTCATTGCTCACAGCACTGAAGGGAGACATCTTTATTATACTGGGCAGTAAGCATACTTACCCTTTGCTCTGGAAGGAGATATATTTGAACCTCCAAAGCTGTTCTCTTGAAAACAGCTTGAAAAGGTAATGCAGAATAAAAGGTAATCTTTGAAAAGGTAGTGCAGGATAAAAGGTAATCAATGTCTGCCTCTGCTCACAAGACACGCAGAGATTCAGGAGATCAAAGAACAACAGCACTAAGCGTCTGAAGGATGGTCTGACTCAATCCTCACAAAAGCATGGGATAGGTAGTACTATTATCATCCCCATTTTAAAGATGAGAAAACCAAGGTTCAGGAAGCTTAAGGAATATGCCCAAGGTTACACAGTTGGACAGCCAGGATGTGAACTTCAGCATCCTGATCTTGAACCACCATGGTGGTTAAAGCTCTTAACCACCCACCACAGTGGTTAAAGCTCTTAACCACCATGTTATGCCTTATACCATACCTCTGGAATCTGGTATTATTCTTCCAATTTTACACCAAAGGAAACCAAAGCACAAAGATATTACTACCTTGACTTTGTAAATGGCTTAGAATCCTACATCCCAGATTTTTTTTAGCATCATAATCTAACACCCTTTCTATCATTACTCATCTCTTTGCCATCTAAAAACATTTAGAGTCACAGTGGCAGTCATAAGTGCTATTATTTACAAATTTAAAAATGTCCAGGCACAATGGCTCACACCTGTAATCCCAACACTTTGTGAGGCTAGGTGGGAAGATTGATTGAGGTCAGGAGTTCAAGGCCAGCTTGTGCAACATGGCGAGATACTGTCTCTACAAAAAATACAAAAATTAGCCAGGTATGGTGGTGGCACTTGCCTGTTGTCCCAGCTACCCAGGAGGCTGAATTGGGAGGATCAACCGAGCCCTGGAGGTTGAGGCTGCAGTAAGCTGTGATTATGCCACTACACTCCAGCCTGGGTGACAAAGTGAGATACTCTTTCAAAATAAAATAAACTAAAAATTTTAAAATGTTAAAGCAGCACTATCTGGAGTATAAATGTTTGCATAGGGAAAGATTCAAGAGCTATAATGTTAACAATTTATTTCATGCTTTGAAATTATTAAAAAATGTATTAATGGTGAAAGAAAATTCTTTAAAAAACTAATTTAACTGGTTATATATAAAAGTTATGTAAATATTTTTAAATCCCTCAAAAATAAAATGCCTATTTACTCCAGCTTGAAACATCTAAGGTCAAAGGTACAAATTTTAAAACCTGAATAAAAATCGTGATCCAAGAACTGAATACATTTAAGTGTTTTTTTCTTCTGAGGACAAAGGTAAGAGAACTCTCTCAAGTTAAACTGTTACTTGTACTGCATTCCTTCAAGGCAACACATCAACTAAAATTACACTAATTTGCATTAATTAGTTTACTTTATATAACTATTCTTGGATGAGCCAAGTGAACTTTATCCTTTCTAAAAGAATAATATTTATATGCATCAGAATAGTTGGACTAAATGTGCTATTTTGTGTGAAAAGTGAGCAATAAATTTTTGTACAAAAGTTATTCTGAGGACTATAAGCCCTTGAAGACAAAGACTATGCCTACTCAGCTTTGTGGAGACAATAGTGTTTAACAATTCAGTGAGGAAAGGAACGTCTTTTTAATGAATGGTGCTGGAACAAGTGGACACGTATTCGCACCTCAACCCCTACTTTACACAATACTCAAAAACTATTTTGAGATAGATAATAGCTATAAGCTTAAGAGCTAAGAAAATACAGCTAAAAATTGAGTATAAAGGCTAAAACAATAAGAAAATATCATATCTGTGATTTTGCGGTAGGCAAATATTTTTTAGATGATACACAGAAAGCACTAACTATAAAAGAAAAAAACTAATGAATCAAATGTCATCAAAATATAAACCTTTTTTACCAAAGACACCAGGAAAAAATGAATAGGCAAGTCAGCCTTGGAGAAAATATTCACAATGCATATAACAGACAAAAGACTTATATTCAATAAAGAAAAGACAAATAACCCTTAAAAACTAAGCAAAAGATAGTTCATAAAGGAAGATATACAGTGACCCATAAGCAAATGAAAATCTGGCCAACGCCATTAATAATTAGGGAAACAGAAATTAAGAATCACATTGTGATACTGCTTCCTGATGAAAAAGACCAACATCATCAACTAGTTGGCGAGGATACGGAACAACCAGACTATCATGCAGTGCTAGTGGGAATGTATAATGTTATACAGCCTCTTTGGAAAATGGGCAGTTTCCTTAAAAGTTATACATATAGCCATTATTTTTTTCCTTTTTTTTCTACCCAGGATGGGGTGCAGTGACGTGATCTCAATTCACTGCAACATTCGCCTCCCAGGTTTTTCCTACCTCAGCCTCCTGAGTAGCTGGGACTATAGGCAGGCACCACAACACCTGACTAATTTTTGTATTTTTTAGTAGAGACAGGGTTTCGCCACATTGGCCAGGCTGGTCTCAAACTCCTGACCTCAACTGATCTGCCTGCCTTGGCCTCCCAAAGGGCTGGGATTACAGGCGTGAGCCACTGCGCCCAGTCATATAGCCATTCTATAATCCAGCAATTTCAATCCTAGGAATTTATCCAAGAGAAATGAAAACATGTGCCACAAAAAGCTTTGTACAAGAATGTTAATTGCAGCTTAATTTATTATTGCCCCAAACTCAAAACAGCCCATGTGTCCAACATCAGGAGAAAGGATAAACAATTACTTCATTCATACAACTGAATATAATTTTGCAATAACGAACCACCAACACATGCAACAGCATGGATGATTTTCAAAAACATAATGCTGAGTGAAAGAAGCGTGGCACAAAGGTGTATCTTATATGATTCCATTTACATAACATTCTAGAGCAGACACAACCTATAGTGATGAAAATTCAAATAGGTGAGGCAAGATTGACTGGAAAGAAACACAGAACTTTCTGGAGTAATGGAAATATTCTGTATCTTGATAATGGTGTAAGTTACATAAGGGTATACATTTATCAGAATTTAACAAACTGTAGACTTACAATCCTGCATTTCACCTATGCAAAGTATACCTTAATGTCTCCATTAAAAACAAGGTTTTAAAAAGTAAAGAGTGATGCTTTGGAGATTAACTGTAAATTTGAAACTTGATTCTGTCTTCTTACTAGCTATAGAAAGAAGGTGAGGATTAGAGCACCCAGCAAGACATAAGTCTTACCTATGCAGATTTGTTTCCTCAAATCAAAAAAAGGGTGGGGCACATCTACAGAGATTGATAAGTGTTTTTTGAACGAAATTAACATCATTTTAGAAAAGTCTGGAAATACTAGGGCTGCCATCACCCTTCAGGCAATCTCCATTTCAAATAGGAAAAGAGCCCATGTTTACAATTCAGCAAATTTAGGTACAAGTAAAACAACACCCAAAAAAAAAAGCATTTCATGTTTTATCCTACCACAGGCCTTTTTCTCTAAGACAAACAGCGTCAGGACTTACAGAATATGCCTGTGTAAATATTTACTTAATCTTGAGAAAGAGGCCATGGAAATTTACCTGCATTACAAATCAAAACCTAGTTTTATAGTTAATTCCAATGTTTATTTGCGGGGCAATAGTTTAAGTTTTCATGGATACAATAAAGGACAATTTTACTAAGTTGATATTTTTACTCCTGTAGAAGAGAAAGAGTAATTGAAAAACCTCACCTTAATTTTTTTATTACATAAATATATGGATCTAAAGTGATCAATAAAGTAATGCATATATGAAGAAAGGAACTCTGTTATTATTATATACTTTGCATTACAAAGAAGGGAAGACGCGCCTGGGTTCTGGAGCCAGATGGCCTGTCCTTAAAGCTCAGCTCCACCACTATGTGTTGAGTGAATCTGGGCAAGTGTCTTAACTTGTGTCTCATTTTTTCATCTGTAAAATGGGCATGAAGTGGTATTTACTACAGGGTTGATGTGAGACTAGAAGTTACATAGGTCAAGTATAAGAACCAGACCTGGCATTGAGTAACTCCATCAAAATTAACTATTAGTGTTATTATTACAAATAGAACCTCCATCTGCTAACAATAATCAACACAGAGTAATAAAAACTAAGTAAAAGCAGACTCTATCCCACTATAACAGCACAGAGGCAAATTCTACAGGACACCTGGAAAGATATAATTGCTATACTTAAACACTAAGTTCTAGAAAATCTAGGACTGGTACTCATCACTATATTCAGTGATGCAACTAAAAGGCTCAAATATTGTTGGAATAACAAAAAGGCCAAAGAGGTCTTTATAGGACACTCCCATCCCAGTCACAACTTCTACAGATAATTGTTGATCTAAAAGCATAATCTCAGAGACTGTAGACTTCATATTCTAAAGGACTGCTACATGAAATATTTCATTTCTTCTTATTACAGTCCTTTGAACAAAATGGAGCAAACCCTGCCATCACCATTTTCCAGATGAAAACACTGAGTTTTCTGTGTGTGATTTATCCACATCAATTAGTCCTCTCTTCTTCTCCTTTTGGGAACATATCAAACATGGCTTTGCTAAGGTCAGCTGCCACTCAACATGCTTCATACTATCCTTTGTTATTTATTATCATGCATGATCATTGCAGAACATTTTGGAAATACAGAAAAATGAAAAGATGTCCCACTAACCAAAAAAAATAGCTAAAGAGTTAGTGAATTTTTTTCAGTCTTTGTTTTGTACATTTTACATAGTTATGGTAATGCTTTTTATACAGTTACCTAGCCTTGTTTTAAAATTTAATGTTATACAGAAGTATTTTCAAGTTACCACTTTTAAAATCTCTGGGCCCTAAAGTGCAGTTAAAACTGTTTGGGTAACTTCCCATGGACAGTAAAGTTTCATAACCCTTTCCCTTTGATCCCTAAGTTCCCATCCAGATTTAACTCCCAAGGGAAAAATATGAATGTTCTATCAATTGCTTCTTCATAGTAATGTTAGTAACTGATCATTAGAAAGCTATTAATTGCAATTTAGTAATTGAATTTTATTTTCTACTATATTACTCCATTGGGTTAATTCTATTAGAGCCAAGAATTACTTTCCAGGAAACTTAGAAACATAGGTAGGGAAATAGAATCTTCTAGCTATTA
Source organism: Rhinopithecus bieti (assembly GCF_001698545.2). NCBI lineage: Eukaryota > Metazoa > Chordata > Mammalia > Primates > Cercopithecidae > Rhinopithecus > Rhinopithecus bieti. Next base: position 903,622 of record NW_016809771.1, on the reverse strand, counting down.
ACCTTACTCATAAGGTTCAGATTGGTGGCTAAAATAAAGTAAATAAATACCGCAGTGTAGGTTTACATGTGCCTATCAGTGTATATAATAAGAACTCCACAAATATCTGTTAAGTTAAACTAATGTGATTTTATTCTCCAACCCATTCTACAATAGTACTTTTATTGTCTAACAAAAAAATGTTTAAAGGACTAGATGAACAGTGGGGGAAAACATGAACTAGCTATATAAGAAGAGCTTATATGAGTTTTCCTCTTTCTACCTGGTTCTTATTAGTCATATTTTTAGTCTCGTAAACACCAAATACATTGACATTTCAACAAAAGCAATGCTAAAGTTATGTGAGTGCTGTTACAGCACTTTCTTTTTTTACAAATATATATTTTACTTGTGCTTTATTTCAGGAAATATTTGATCATGTGATACTGGTCAGGAAGGATGCCTGGCACAAAGTTAGCATCTATGTTGTCTCGTACTCCAAAAGGCTTGTAAGTCATTTCACTGGCCAAATGCCCAGAAGTTCTTTCATCTTCCTGAGAAATATAACCTCTGCTGCAGCTATGATGAAAATAACTTGGGAATGGACAACACAGCCTTATTGGGTGAAAAGTGGAACAAAATTTTAGCACATCTAACTGATTGATCAAAGCTTCAGGCTTGTGTCTCATACAAAATATTACAATGCTTCACTGCCTACAGATACCCCTGAAAAGGGTCCAGTTCACTAATTTCAATCAGGCAATCACATGTTCTAGGCATTCACCATGTACAGAACTCCATGCAAAGCTCGCTCTCTCTTTCTCTAGATAGATAGATAGATAGATAGATAGATAGATAGATAGATAGATAGAGTGTATATATATAGCATATATATATATAGTGTGTGTGTGTGTGTATGAAGAGGCAGAGAGGGACTTACTGGTAGAAGGAGATTACATTTTAAGAACCCCAGAGAAGGTGGCTGGCAAGATGGCCAAATAGGAACAGCTCCAGTCTGCAGCTCCCAGTGAGATCAACACAGAAGGCAGGTGATTCTGCATTTCCAACTGAGGTAGCTGGCTTATCTCACTGGGGCTGGTTAGACAGTGGGTACAGCTCACGGAGGGCAAGCCGAAGCAGGGTGGGGCATCACCTCACCCAGGAAGCACAAGGGGTCAGGGAACTCCCTCCCCTAGCCAAGGAAAGCCATGAGGGATTGTGCCATGCGGGACAGAGCACTCCAGTCCAGATACTACACTTTTCCATGGTCTTCACAGCCCACAGACCAGGAGATTCTCTCCAATGCCTACACCACTAGGGCCCTGGCTTTCAAGCACAAAACTGGGTGGCCATTTGGGCAGACACCAAGCTAGCTGCAGGAGTTTTTTTGCATACCCCAGTGGTGCCTGGAATGCCAGTGAGACAGAACTGTTCACTTCCCTGGAAAGGGAGCTGAAGCCAGGGACCCAAGTGTTCTAGCTCAGTAGATCCCAGCCCCACAGAGCCCAGCAAGCTAAGATCCACTGGCTTGAACTTCTTGCTGCCAGCATGGCAGTCTGAAGTCCACCTGGGATGCTTGAGCTTGGTGGGTAGAGGGGCATCTGTCATTACTGAAGCTTGATAAGGTGGTTTTCTCTTCACAGTGTAAACAAAGCCACTGGGAAGTTCAAACTGGGTGGAGCCCACCACAGCTAGGCAAAGCCACTATAGCCAGACTGCCTCTTTAGATTCCTCCTCTCTGGGCAGGGCATCTCTGATAGAAAGGCAATAGCCCCAGTCAGGGGCTTATACATAAAATTCCCATCTCCCTGGGACAAACACCTGGGGAAGGGGTGGCTGTGGGTGCAGCTTCAGCAGACTTAAACATTCCTGCCTGCCAGCTCTGAAGACAGCAGCAGATCTCCCAGCACAGTACTCAAGCTCTGCTAAAGGGCAGACTGTCTTCTCAAGTGAATTCCTGACCCTCATGCCTCGTGACTGGGAGACACCTCCCAGCAGGGGTCAACAGACACCTCATACAGGAGATCTCTGGCTGGCATCTGATGGGTGCCCCTCTGGGATGAAGCTTCCAGAGGAAAGTATAGGCAGCAATCTTTGCTGTTCTGCAGCCTCCACTGGTGATACCTAGGCAAATAGGGTCTAGAGTGGGCCTCCAGGAAATTCCAGCAGAGCTGCAACAGAGAAGCCTTGTAGAAGGAAAACTAACAAACAGAAAGAAATAGCATCATCAACAACAAAAGGATGTCCACACAAAACCCCATTCAAAGGTTGCCAGCATCAAAATCAAAAGTAGATAAGTTCAGGAAGATGAGAAAGAAAAGCACAAAAGGCTGAAAACTCCAAAACCAGAATGCATCTTCTCCTCCAAAGGATCACAACTCCTCGCCAGCAAGGGAACAAAACTGGATGGAGAATGAGTTTGACAAATTGACAGAAGTAGGCTTCAGAAGGTGGGTAATAACAAACTCCTATGAGCTAAAGGAGCATGTTCTAACCCAATGCAAGGAAACTAAGAACCTTGAAAAAAGGTTAGAGGAACTGCTAACTAGAATAACACGTTTAGAGAAGAACATAAATGGCCTGATAGAGCTGAAAACACAGCATGAGAACTTTGTGAAGCATACACAAGTATCAAGAGCCAAATCCATCAAGGGGAAAAAAAGGATGTCAGAGATTGAAGATCAACTTAATGAAACAAAGCATGAAGACAAGATTAGAGAAGAAAGAATGAAAAGGAACAAACAAAGCCTCCAAGAAATATGGAACTATGTGAAAAGACCAAACCACCTATGTTTGATTGGTGTATCTGAAAGTGACAGGGAAAATGGAACCAAGTTGGAAAACACTCTTCAGGATATTATCCAGGAGAATATCCCCAACCTAGGAAGACAGACCAACATTCAAATTCAGGAAATACAGAGAACACCACTAAGATACTCCTGAAGAAGAGCAACCCCAAGAAACACAATCTTCAGATTCACCAAGGTTGGAATGAAGGAAAAAATGTTAAGGGCAGCCAGAGACNTGTCTCGTACTCCAAAAGGCTTGTAAGTCATTTCACTGGCCAAATGCCCAGAAGTTCTTTCATCTTCCTGAGAAATATAACCTCTGCTGCAGCTATGATGAAAATAACTTGGGAATGGACAACACAGCCTTATTGGGTGAAAAAGTGGAACAAAATTTTAGCACATCTAACTGATTGATCAAAGCTTCAGGCTTGTGTCTCATACAAAATATTACAATGCTTCACTGCCTACAGATACCCCTGAAAAGGGTCCAGTTCACTAATTTCAATCAGGCAATCACATGTTCTAGGCATTCACCATGTACAGAACTCCATGCAAAGCTCGCTCTCTCTTTCTCTAGATAGATAGATAGATAGATAGATAGATAGATAGATAGATAGATAGAGTGTATATATATAGCATATATATATATAGTGTGTGTGTGTGTGTATGAAGAGGCAGAGAGGGACTTACTGGTAGAAGGAGATTACATTTTAAGAACCCCAGAGAAGGTGGCTGGCAAGATGGCCAAATAGGAACAGCTCCAGTCTGCAGCTCCCAGTGAGATCAACACAGAAGGCAGGTGATTCTGCATTTCCAACTGAGGTAGCTGGCTTATCTCACTGGGGCTGGTTAGACAGTGGGTACAGCTCACGGAGGGCAAGCCGAAGCAGGGTGGGGCATCACCTCACCCAGGAAGCACAAGGGGTCAGGGAACTCCCTCCCCTAGCCAAGGAAAGCCATGAGGGATTGTGCCATGCGGGACAGAGCACTCCAGTCCAGATACTACACTTTTTCCATGGTCTTCACAGCCCACAGACCAGGAGATTCTCTCCAATGCCTACACCACTAGGGCCCTGGCTTTCAAGCACAAAACTGGGTGGCCATTTGGGCAGACACCAAGCTAGCTGCAGGAGTTTTTTTGCATACCCCAGTGGTGCCTGGAATGCCAGTGAGACAGAACTGTTCACTTCCCTGGAAAGGGAGCTGAAGCCAGGGACCCAAGTGTTCTAGCTCAGTAGATCCCAGCCCCACAGAGCCCAGCAAGCTAAGATCCACTGGCTTGAACTTCTTGCTGCCAGCATGGCAGTCTGAAGTCCACCTGGGATGCTTGAGCTTGGTGGGTAGAGGGGCATCTGTCATTACTGAAGCTTGATAAGGTGGTTTTCTCTTCACAGTGTAAACAAAGCCACTGGGAAGTTCAAACTGGGTGGAGCCCACCACAGCTAGGCAAAGCCACTATAGCCAGACTGCCTCTTTAGATTCCTCCTCTCTGGGCAGGGCATCTCTGATAGAAAGGCAATAGCCCCAGTCAGGGGCTTATACATAAAATTCCCATCTCCCTGGGACAAACACCTGGGGGAAGGGGTGGCTGTGGGTGCAGCTTCAGCAGACTTAAACATTCCTGCCTGCCAGCTCTGAAGACAGCAGCAGATCTCCCAGCACAGTACTCAAGCTCTGCTAAAGGGCAGACTGTCTTCTCAAGTGAATTCCTGACCCTCATGCCTCGTGACTGGGAGACACCTCCCAGCAGGGGTCAACAGACACCTCATACAGGAGATCTCTGGCTGGCATCTGATGGGTGCCCCTCTGGGATGAAGCTTCCAGAGGAAAGTATAGGCAGCAATCTTTGCTGTTCTGCAGCCTCCACTGGTGATACCTAGGCAAATAGGGTCTAGAGTGGGCCTCCAGGAAATTCCAGCAGAGCTGCAACAGAGAAGCCTTGTAGAAGGAAAACTAACAAACAGAAAGAAATAGCATCATCAACAACAAAAAGGATGTCCACACAAAAACCCCATTCAAAGGTTGCCAGCATCAAAAATCAAAAGTAGATAAGTTCAGGAAGATGAGAAAGAAAAAGCACAAAAAGGCTGAAAACTCCAAAAACCAGAATGCATCTTCTCCTCCAAAGGATCACAACTCCTCGCCAGCAAGGGAACAAAACTGGATGGAGAATGAGTTTGACAAATTGACAGAAGTAGGCTTCAGAAGGTGGGTAATAACAAACTCCTATGAGCTAAAGGAGCATGTTCTAACCCAATGCAAGGAAACTAAGAACCTTGAAAAAAGGTTAGAGGAACTGCTAACTAGAATAACACGTTTAGAGAAGAACATAAATGGCCTGATAGAGCTGAAAAACACAGCATGAGAACTTTGTGAAGCATACACAAGTATCAAGAGCCAAATCCATCAAGGGGAAAAAAAGGATGTCAGAGATTGAAGATCAACTTAATGAAACAAAGCATGAAGACAAGATTAGAGAAGAAAGAATGAAAAGGAACAAACAAAGCCTCCAAGAAATATGGAACTATGTGAAAAGACCAAACCACCTATGTTTGATTGGTGTATCTGAAAGTGACAGGGAAAATGGAACCAAGTTGGAAAACACTCTTCAGGATATTATCCAGGAGAATATCCCCAACCTAGGAAGACAGACCAACATTCAAATTCAGGAAATACAGAGAACACCACTAAGATACTCCTGAAGAAGAGCAACCCCAAGAAACACAATCTTCAGATTCACCAAGGTTGGAATGAAGGAAAAAATGTTAAGGGCAGCCAGAGACAAAGGTCAGGTTACCCACAAAGGGAAGCCCATCAGACTAACAGCGGATCTCTCTGCAGAAACCCTACAAGCCAGAAGAGAGTGGGGGCCAACATTCAACATTTCTTCTTGAAGAAAAGAATTTTTCTTCTTGAAGAAAAGAATTTTCAACCCAAAATTTCATATCCAGCCAAACTAAGCTTCATAAGCAAAGGAGAAATAAAATCCTTTACAGACAAGCAAATGCTGAGGAATTTTGTCACCACCAAGCTTGCCTTCCAAGAGCTCCTGAAGGAAGCACTAAATATGGAAAGGAACAACCAGTACCAGCCACTACAAAAACATGCCAAATTGTAAAGATCATCGACATCATGAAGAGGCTGCATCAACTAACAGGCAAAATAACCAGCTAGCATCATAATGACAGGATCAGATTCACACATAACAATATTAACCTTAAACGTAAATGGGCTAAATGCCCCCAATTAAAAGACACAGACTGGCAAATTGGATAAAGAATCAAGACCTATTTGTGTGCTGTATTCAGGATACCCATCTCATGTGCAAAGACACACATAGGTTCAAAATAAAGGGATGGAGAATATTTACCAAGCAAATGGAAAGCAAAAAAAAAAAAGAAGAAGAAGAAAAAGAAGCAGGGGTTGCAATCCTAGTCTCTGATAAAATAGACTTGAAACCAACAAAGATCAAAAGAGACAAAGAAAAGAAGCCCATTACATAATGGTAAAGGGATCAATGCAACAAGAAGAGCTAAGTATTCTAATTATACGTACATCCAATACAGGAGCACCCAGATTCATAAAGCAAGTTCTTAGAGATCTACAAAGAGACTTAGACTCCCACACAGCAATAGTGGGAGACTTTAATAATATTCCACTGTCAATATTAGACAGATCAACCAGACAGAAAATTAGCAAGGATATTCAGAACTTGAACTCAGCTCTGGACCAAGCAGACCTAATAGACATCTACAGAACTCTCCACCCCAAATCAACAGAATACACATTCTTCTCAGCACCACATTGCACTTATTCTAAAATTGACAACATAATTGGAGGTAAAAACACTCCTCAGCAAATGCAAAAGAACAGAAATCATAACAAACAGTCTCTCAGACCACAGTACAATCAAATTAGAACTCAGGATTGGCCGGGCATGGTGGCTCCCATCTGTAATCCCAGCACTTTGGGAGCCTCAGGTAGGAGGATCACAAGATCAGGAGTTCAAGACCAGCCTGGCCAACATAGTGAAACCCCATCTCTACTAAAAATACAAAAGATGTGCTGGATGTGGTGGTGGGCACCTGTAATCCCAGCTACTTGGGAGGCTGAGGCAGGAGAACTGCTTGAACCTGGGAGGCAAAAGTTGCAGTGAGCTGAGATAGTGCCATTGCACTCCAGCCTAGGTGACAGTGCGAGACTCTGTCTCAAAAAAAAAGAACTAAGGATTACAAAACTCACTCAAAACTGCACAACTACATGGAAACTGAACAACCTGCTCCTGAATGACCACTGGGTAAATAACGAAATTAAGTCAGAAATAAATAAATTCTTTGAAACCAATGAGAACAAAGACACAATGTACCAGAATCTCTGGGACACAGCCAAAGCAGTGTTTAGAGGGAAATTTAAAGCATGAAATTCCCACAGGAGAAAGTGAGAAAGATCTAAAATAGACACCCTAACATCACAATTAAAAGAACTGTAAAGCAAGAGCAAACAAATTCAAAAACTAGCAGAAGACAAGAAATAACCAAGATCAGAGCAGAACTGAAGGAGATAGAGACCCAAAAAACCCTTCAAAAACATCAGTGAATCCAGGAGCTGTTTAAAAAAAAAGATTAACAAAATAGACCACTAGCAAGACTAATAAAGAATAAAAGAGAGAAGACTCAAATAGACTTAATAAAAAATGATAGAGGATATAACCACTGATCTCAAAGAAATACAAACTACCATCAAAGAATACTATAAACACCTCTACACAAATAAACTAGAAAATGTAGAAGAAATTGATAAATTCCTGGACACATACACCCTCCCAATACTAAACCAGGATGAAGTTGAATCCCTGAATAGACAAATAACAAGTTCTGAAATTGAGGCAGTAATTAAATAGCCAACCAACCAAAAACAGCCCAGGACCAGATGGATTCACAGCTGAATTCTACCAGAGGCACAAAGAGGAGCTGGTGCTATTCCTTCTGAAACCATTTGAAACAATAGAAAAAAAGGAACTCATTTTATGATGCCAGCATCATCCTGATACCAAAACCTGGCAGAGACACAACAAAAAAAGAAAATTTCAGGCCAATATCCCTGATGAACATTGACATGAAAATCCTCAGTAAAATACTGGCAAATCAAATCCAACAGCACATCAAAAAGCTTATCCACCACGACCAAGTCGGCTTCATCCCTGGAATGCAAGGCTGGTTCAACATATGCAAATCAATAAACATAATCCATTATATAAACAGAACCAATGACAAAAACCACATGATTATCTCAATAGTTGCAGAAAAGGCCTTTGATAAAATTCAACACCCTTTCATGCTAAAAACGCTCAATAAACTAGGTATTGATGGAACGTATCTCAAAATAATAGGAGTTTTTATGACAAACCCACAGTCAATATCATACTGAATGGTCAAAAGCTGGAAGCAGTCCCTCTGAAAACCGGCACAAGACAAGGATGCCCTCTCTCACCACTCCTATTCAACACAGTATTGGAAGTTCTGGCCAGGGTAATCAGGCAAGAAAAAGAAATAAAGGGTACTCAAATAGAAAGAGAGGAAGTCAAATTGTCTCTGCAGATGACATGATTGTATATTTAGAAAACCCCATCATCTTAGCCAAAGCTGATAAGCAACTTCAGCAAACTCTCAGGATACAAAATCAATGTGCAAAAATCACAAGCATTTCTATACACCAATAATAGACAAACAGAGAGCCACATCATGAGTGAATTCCCATTCACAATTGCTAAAAAGAGAAAAAAATACCTAGGAATACAATTAACAAGGGATGTGAAGGACCTCTTCAAGGAGAACTACAAATCACTGCTCAAAGAAATAAAAGAAGACACAAACAAATGGAAAAACATTCCATGCTCATGGATAGGAAGAATCAATATCATGAAAATGGCCATACTGCCCAAAGTAATTTATAGATTCAGTGCTATCCCCATCAAGCTACCATTGACTTTCTTCAAAGAATTAGAAAAAACTACTACTTTAAATTTCATATGGGACCAAAAAAGAGCCCATATAGCCAATACAGTCCTAAGCAAAAAGAACAAAACTGGAGGCATCATGCTACCTGACTTCAAAATATACTACAAGGCTACAGTAACCAAAACAGCATGGTACTGGTACCAAAACAGAGATATAGATCAACGGAACAGAACAGAGGCCTCAGAAATAACACCACACATCTACAGCCATCTGATCTTTGACAAGCCTGACAAAAACAAGCAATGGGGAAAGGATTTTCTATTTAATAGATGGGGTTGGGAAAACTAGCTAGCCATATGCAGAAAACCGAAACTGGACGCCTTCCTTATACCTTATACAAAAATTAACTGAACATGGATTAAAGACTTAAATGTAAGACTTAAAACCATAAAAAACCTAGAAGAAAACCTATGCAATACCATTCAGGACATAGGCATGGGTAAAGACTTCATGACTAAAACACCAAAAAGCAACAGCAACAAAACCCAAAATTGACAAATGGGATCTAATTAAACTAAAGAGCTTCTGCACAGCAAAAGAAACTATCATCAAAGTGATCACAGGTAACCTACAGAATGGGAGAAAATGTTTGCAATCTATCCATCTGACAAAGAGCTAATATCCAGAATCTACAAGGAACTTAAAGTTACAAGAAAAAAAAAACAACTCCATCAAAAAGTGGGCAGAGGATATGAACAGACACTTCTCAAAAGAAGACGTTTATACAACCAACAAACATATGAAAAAAGCTCATCATCACTGGTTATTAGAGAAATGCAAATCAACATCACAATGAGATACCATCTCACACCAGTTAGAATGGCGATCATTAAAAAGTCAGGAAACAACAGATGCTGGAGAGGATGTGGAGAAATAGGAATGCTTTTACACTGTTGGTGGGAGTGTAAATTAGTTCAATCGTTGTGGAAGACAGTCTGGCAATTCCTCAAGGACCTAGAACCAGAAATACCATTTGACCCAGCAATCCCATTACGGGGTATATACCCAAAGGATTATAAATCATTCTACTATAAAGACACATGCACACGTATGTTTATTGCAGCACTATTCACAATAGCAAGGACTGGGAACCAACCCAAATGCCCATCAGTGATAGACTGGATAAAGAAAATGTGCCACATGTATACCATGGAATACTATGCAGTCATAAAAAAGGATGAGTTCATGTCCTTTACAGGGATATGGATGAAGGTGGAAACCATCATTCTCAGCAAACTAACACAGAAACAGAAAACCAAACACTGCATGTTCTTACTCATAAGTGGGAGTTGAACAATGAGAACACATGGACACAGGGAGGGGAACATCATACACTGGGGCCTGTTGGGGGGTAGGGGTCTAGGGGAGGGATAGCATTAGGAGAAATACCTAATGTAGATGACGGGTTGATGGGTGCAGCAAGCCACCATGACACGTTTATACCTATGTAACAAACCTACACATTCTGCACATAAAGTATAATAATAATGATGAAAAGAACCCCAGAGAAATACACATAGAACCTAAACAAGGCCAAGTTCAAAATTCCAAAACCAGTCACAGCTAAACTAAGAGACCAAATCAGTTAGGGAACCATTTTGGGTCAGTAAAATAACTGATGTTTCCACCATTTCCTTTCAGATTAAGGAAATTTAGAAGCTATTCTTCCTAATTAATGAAGCCACTGCTATCGCATAAAGATGCCAGTGCCCCTCTCCTGCTCCTGAAGAACCTAATGAAGAGTTTGAAAAGTCAACTGAGCAGAAGCTGGTACCAGAGTATGGAGTAATGCTGTGCTCACAAGAGTCTATGCAGGTTGGTGGATTCTGTCTCTCAGTTGGAGGCTCTTTAAGAGAAGAGGTCCTCTCTCCATTTATGACTCAAGTTCTCTTCCACTTGTCCACACATGTATGTACACACATGCGTGCACGCACACACAGCCCTTTCACCTTACACAGGGGAAAGAGTTAACTTGACCTAGGTTAACTAATAAGGTACTATGCCACTGAAAGTGCAATTACAGAGTAAAAAGCCAAATCCAGTAAATTTTAAAAGACTGGACAACAAAAGCTATGCACAGCAAAGTACCTATATATGAAAAGCCCAGAGGCTTGCGAGCTTACCAAGAATAATCCTGCTTGGGGAAAGGTCCAGGCCTCCAGAAGGTGTTGTAACTAAATGAGACCAGCTCTCCAGGAAATCTGGTGGCAACGTGGTGAGTCTGTTGCTTGATAAATCCAAGTAGGCAAGGTTCTTCAGATACCTGCATGCCTCATTTGGCACACTGGTTATTTTGTTATTGTGCAAGTCCAGGGTCCTCAGAAGGGGCATGTCCAGCAGAGATGCCCAAGGGAAAGCAGCCAGGGAATTCCCATCCAAGCGCAACTCATGCAGTTGCTTCAGGTTGTAAAAGCTGCTGGGGTCAATGGTGGCCACAGAATTGTAAGTCACCCAGAGATACTGGAGCTCCACCAGGTAATAGAAGGCCTCCGCCGAGATTCTGCGGATGACAGTCTTCTCTATGCGAAGCTTCACAGTGTCCATGGGGAGGTTCGTAGGGAGCTCGTTCATATCCATGTCATTACATAGCACCAACCTAGTGTCACAACATGAGCAATGTGAGGAAACTCACTTTCCAGCGCCCATTTGAAAAAAAATACTTCTCATTTGAAAAACGTATCAATTTTCGGCCGGGCAGTGGCTCACGCCTGTAATCCTAGCACTTTGGGAGGCCAAGGTGGGCCTTGGTTCAAATCTAACCAAGGTCTAAGGTCTGCCACTTCCTCTGTGGCCATGGAAAACCACTTCACCAGTGTCTCAACCTAATTTTCCCATACGGCACTGTTATGGATGATTAATTACAATGGATGTAAAACTCTACAACTTCCTAGCACATAATATGTACTCAGTAGGTATTTGCTGCTACTGTCAACAACCTTGGTTTTACATGGAAAGTAACTGAGGCCCAACAACATTCAGTAACTTCCCAAGGCCACCCAGCTAGTGGGTTTCACAGCCACCTTTCAAAACCACTTCTTTCCAACTTAAAGTGTACCTCTTTAGGAAATGGCCCATTTTAAAAGAACCCTTGTTAAAATAATAAATCAATCCTTTTTAAGAGAATAACTTATTTAGGTGAAAAAAAAGTGTTCACAGTACATGTTTAAAGTTGAGCTCTGTTTTAACAACGTGACTTGCACATTGCTTTCTGCCTAAGGAATAAACCAGAAACTAGGAGCTGACCTTGAGCGAGTCACATTTTGTTCTTGTTTGTTGGCACATATAAAACAGGCTTAGAAAAACAACACTGGGCAATGTGGCTCGTGGCTGTAATCCCAGCACTTTGGGAGGTCAAGGTGGGCGGATCACTTGAGGTCAGAAGTTCGAGATCAGCCTGGCCAACATGGCGAAACCCTGACTCCACTAAAAATACAAAATTAGCCAGGCTTGGTTGTAGGTGCCTGTAATCCCAGCTACTCAAGAGGCTGAGGTGGGAGAATCACTTGAACTTGGGAAGCAGAGGTTGCAGTGGGCCAAGATCATGCCACTGCACTCCAGCCTGGGTGACAGACCAAGATTCCATCTCAAAATAGAAAAAAAAGAAAAGAAAAGAAAGAAAGAAAAACAACACTGTCCCATGTGTAAATTTAAACTATGAGGAATCTGAGAATTTAGATTCGTTTTAGCCTGGAAAATGACTTATTTATCTCCTATGGGATACTCATCTGAATTACAAAAAATAAGAAGAAGTTTTGCAAAGTATCATCTAAATTATAGCACACTATAAATTCAGTAAATAATTACAATAAAATAACCCTTTAGTGAAACACATCACATTAAATAAGTGGATTTGAAAAATCAGCTCATAAACAGACATAAGCAGCATAAAGCTGCAATGTAGTGGTTGTGTGGTAGTGGTAGTGTTGTCTCATTTCTATAACTTCAGGAGAAGACCTCATGGAATCTTTGAAATCCTGTAGGGATATCTCTTACTTTTCATCTCTATTTTGTATCACAGATTTCAGGGCTACTTTATACCAGAATTGTAGCAGTTTCTACTCATTAAGAAAGTATTGGCCGGGCGCGGTGGCTCACGCCTGTAATCCCAGCACTTTGGGAGGCCGAAGTGGGCAGATTACCTGAGGTCAGGAGTTTGAGACCAGCCTGGCCTACATGGTGAAATCCCGTCTCTACTAAAAATGCAAAAACTAGCTGGGCATGGTGGCACATGCCTGTAATCCCAGCTCCACGGGAGGCTGAGGCAGGAGAATTGCTTGAATCCAGGAGACGGAGGTTGCAGTGAGCCGAGATTGTGCCACTGCACTCCAGCCTGGCCGATAAAGCAAGACTCTGTCTCAAAAAAGTAAATAAATAAAGTAAGTATTTCAGCATGCTCTCATAGAAGAAAGCCTAGTTTGTACACTGAAAGATTTAGCATCTTTATGAACTTAGTTACTAACACAATTACATGATCTAGGACTAGTCATTTGGTCTCCATACAGTTTAGTTTCTTCACTTATAAACTGACAAGGGGTTGAACTAGATTATTTCTTGCCAGGCCTAATATTCTATAATTTTTATAAAAATCCATCAATAATGGGGTCACCACAAAGAAGGAAACATTTCTTTGTTAGTTTCTCAAAAGTACCCTGGCCTGATCCTTCACTGCTGCACGTCCCTGGACAAGTAGGCCTTTAACTTGCTACATTCCCTTCATCGTCTTTAACCACCCAGTGAATATGTCAAAAAATACCAAGAATTGCTTAACTAAAGTTTATACAATAACAAGATAAGCTTTTCACAAATATGTCTTAGTTATTATTATTTATTTGTTTAAAGTTGTAAGACATAAATTGGGCAACTCTTTTAACAAATTATTTTGTCTGAGACACTGTTTACTTCAACCAAGTCACAAATAATCTGATTTTATTATTAAATACCCTCTCAAAAAAAAAAATTCAAGTTCTAGGCCAGGCGTGGTGGCTCATGCCTGTAATCCCAACACTTTGGGAGGCTGAGGCAGGCGAATTACCTGAGGTCAGGAGTTCAAGAGCAGCCTGGCCAACATGGTGAAACTCTGTCTCTACTAAAAATACAAAAAAATTGCAGGGCATGGTGTCAGACGCCTGTAATCCTAGCTACTTGGGAGGCTGAGGCAGGAGAATCACTTGAACCAGGGAGGTGGAGGTTGTAGTGTGCCAAGATCACGCCACTGCACTCCAGCCCAGGCGACAGTGCGAGACTCTGTCTCGAAAAAATAAAAAGAAATTCAAGTTCTACTGTGTTTAGCTAGCAAGAGTTCTGTTTTCCATTTAACATATCTAAAAGGCCTCATGCACATTATAAGCAAATAAGTATTCTCACTACACAGGTAGATGCTAAAGCAACCTAGAGACTGAATAACTTCTGTGAGATCCTACAGTGTCTGCAACAGACAGTATCTTTTTCAATCTTCCTTATTTTGTAAATTCCATCAGCTTAAAACGGAAAAATTCTAACTATCAACCTCTCTAACTTCACTCTTGAGATCTTTCTTTCTGCCACTCAATTGCCATGAATAATCCTCAAAAGAAGTGGAGAGCCATGAAAGCAAAGGATCTGAGCATGTCCCGCAGCTCCTATTCAGCCTGCCCTCAGCCTTTCTATAATCAAGGGCTGAGCTGGCCACGCACCTTTAAATGGTTTGATCTCAAGCAACATTTTGCGAACATAAGCATCATAAAAATTTTGGAACACAGAATGTGTTTAGAAATTTCCAGTAACTTGAGAGACCTTTAAGAGTTAAACTGCTCGAAATGAAAACAGTGAAGGAGTAGGTGACCAGTATTAACACAATTACTTTAGAGCTTACGGACACTAAACATTCTCTTCTGTGATTTCTGATCCTCAAACATTTGCTTTCAAAAGTAGGCTTTCTTGTTTGGGTCCTTTTTGTCAAAATAATGAGAACACTTAGTAGCAAGCAGAGGAGCATACCTTGATCCTGAGCCGTCATTTCTGCCGTGATAATCACAGGTGCACTGTGAAGGACATGAACAGCCCACTCCTTCCAAAACATTAAGGACAATGCACAGACATGCAAAGAGATGCATTGCTCCTTTTAGAGGTTATTTAAACAAAAGGTAAAAACCGAATCCTAAGCATTCAGAAACTGGTGTGCCTGGAATACAAACAGCCATTTAGTAACAGCAGATTATACGGGATTAGCTGAGATCTGTAGTTACTTAACCTTCAAGTGTATCTTGTAGATCAATTGACCCAGCCTTTGAATACGGTTTCAGCAAAGTAACACATTCTAAGGAAAATGAAAATCAAACACATGACAAGCAGTTTCAATAGTTATCCATATCTAGATTTGCAAGGAAATGCCTATTAAATCCCTTTCCTCTGGATGTACTTGCCACTACACCTTAAAAATATACTTAATGTTAAAAATAATTCAGTCTTGGCAGATGCAGGAAAATTCTGTAGATTATTTACATGTTATAACATTATAAAATGCTTTACATTTGGTTTTTGCCAGCATGCATAACTAATTCAGTTTTATAAAATTTAGTTTTAAAAATAGAAGCACATGACATAAAAATGATTTAGAAAAGAATTATCGATGTTGCCACATACTGGCTATCTCTAAAAGTAAAGTAAAACAAGTCTGTTACATAGATTTTATAGGGAAAATGCTTCAACCCACTACTGATGTGGCAGGACTAAGTTCTCCAATGAGAACATGTTCTGAGACTCTTCCAGGTCATCTCAGTATGTGGAAGGTTTATCCCAGACATTTATTTTTAATGCAGGCAGTTATCTCTGTTCAATAGTTTCCCAAGTTATCGGCATCAAAGCCATATTTGAAGATCAACTATAATTCTTTCAGCTATACTAGGCTCTATCAGAAACTAAAAATTAAACGTAATTAAATTTAAAACTATCTCCACACCCATAAAGTGGAGAATCCACAGGGACAATCAAGGATTTAAGTAATAAATATATGTCATTTAACCTTCTTAGTGGCTCCTTCTAACCATCCTCTTTAACTAAAACTTTTTTAAAAGAAAATTAATTCTATAAAATAAGCATATTACAGAAAATTTAAAACTAATATAATTTATATAAAAACTATAGAGTCTGAAAAACTGTGCTCAATTAAAATAAAATACTGCAGGTTTTCAGATTCTGCACAACTCGTTTGCTCATCAAATATTCACTGAGTACTTATTCTCTGCTGAGCACTGAGGGGTACAAAGACGAATAAAACAGTTGTTACACATAAGGAACTCACACGATAAAGGGAGGAACAGACTACTAAAGAAGCACCAGAAAAGAGCATCAAACCCAGCCTGTGTTAGTCAGGCAAGACTTTCTAGGGTGGGTGGTGCCTGGCTGCCTTTTAGAGGGTGCATGAGGATGTATTATGGGAAAATCCAGAAAGTCGCATTGCAAGCAAAGGGAATAGTGGGAACAAAGGGAGGGAAGTGAGAAACAGTGTATTGTCCTCAGAAAATTTCAAGCACTTCTTGTTGCTCAGGCATAAGATTTTGAGGCGGGAAGTTAAAGAAGATAAAGCTGGAGAGTTAAGTGGGGATGAAGTTATCAAGGAAACCCTTAGATTCCCTATGGAGAGCTTACTCTCAGCCTATAGGCAATGAGAGCAATAAAAGTTAGGCTTGGGAGTGACATATCAGCTTACCCTTTTAGGAAGAATTCTCTGGCGGCTGTTTGGAGAAAAGGTTTAGATAGCGCAAGCAAGAAGAAAGGAGGAGGCTTCTGGTGGATGTCTGTGGTTATAGTCCAGGTGAGCAGCCATCAGGCTACAGCCTTGACTGCTGTGCTGGTAACAGTTAGGATAATGCAGCTTCAGGAAACATTCAGGAGAGAGAAATGATTGATTAGATGTAGGGATGAAGAAGGGATTTAAAAACAACCCTAAGGTTTCCCAGTGCTGGAGATGCAGTGAGAGGTGGTGGCCCTGAGTTTTTAAGCACAAGAGGAAGAAGAAATAGGATGGGTAAATCTCAGATCACCAAGCAACCAAGGGTTTTTGAATTATTAATTTCATGGATGACATGACTTACATGGAAGCAAGAAATGCCAAATTGAGTACAGAAACGCTGTTTAAAGATAAAAACATCAGAAAGTAGAAAACTAAGAGGTCAGAGGGAATTGTGTAACCAAAGCCCAGTCTTCCTAGTTTTATCATATAAGCAAATTAGACAATAAAAAATATAGCACTGAAATATAATTACTCTACACTGTTGAAGTCCTTTATATTTGAGGCAAAGTTGCTTCTTGCTTATCACTGGAAATGAGTTCACGGCCTTGCAAATTGGAACTCTGAGTCCATTTTTCTAGACATTATTATAGAAGTTGTCCTGGCCTTTTAATGGCTCTGGGACTTTGGGTGCAGATTTCATTATGCTTTCCCTGTAAAAAGTCTCAGCTACGGTAGACAGGATGAGCAAAGAGCTAGTGACACAAAGCATTCAGAACTCTCTGGGAACACTAGACATTTTAATTTGGCCATGAAGAAAGACAAACAGCTGAAAAGTCCCTTTCGGAGTATGTTAAAGAGGGCCTTGAAAATCCAGCTGAGGGGTTTATACTTACTTGGTGGGCAAGTGAAGGTTTTTAGCTAAAGAATTTGGGCATTGGAACTTTATTTTTAAAAGATTAGCTACGAAGTTGTATTGATTGCGGTTGTATTGTATTAATTGATTGCAGTGGGAAAGTCAGAGAGTGAGGAGGTAACGTAGAAGATTACTATAACAGTTTACCTTTCCATATACAAAGAGGACTGTACACATAAAACTAATACCTAGATTTTACTTAATATGCAGTCAAAGGTGCCAAAGAGACAATTTACAGGTAGAAAAAATAGAGATTAAAAAATACAATATGCAAAGATACACAGCCTCACTAGCAGTTAAAGAAATGTGAAATAAAATGAATTTAAGTTAGAGTATACAACTCATAATTTAAATATATACAGCACTATTAGCAGAAATATGAAAAGCCCACTTAGACACTGCCAGTATCAGTGTAAACTAATTCAATCTTTCCAGAAAGCAAGTTAGCAACAATAATAGTGTTTTTGTATTTGTATCCAGTATTTCTAGTCTGAAAAGAAACACTCAAATAGAATAACTTCTCCCAAAGAAAAAATATATTTGCACTGAAATATTTTCAGTGGTACATCCATGAAACTAAAAACTGGAAAGCAATTTAAATGTTTACTATTTAAACAATGGTATATTGTACTATGCTTAACAGTCATTTAGAATGACAAATATGTGAGTCTACAAATTCATTTGACATTGAAAAAACATTTATTGAGTGCCTACTACATGCCAGACAGAATTAGGTATATGTGCTAAGGATACATTAAAGAACAAACATATAAAAATCTCCACTCTGATTGAAGTTAACTCTGGTGGCAAATATATGGAATATATATGCAGAAAAATGGTAATCAAAATTGCAGAAAACATCAAAATATGCACAGGGGTTATAATGCTGTATAATATATATGCATCGACAACATTTTATTTAGAAACAATCGTGTTTAATGTTCATTTGGTTATTTTTGTTTAATAACATAAGTTAATTGATTTAAATGTTAAAATGTTGAAATGCCAAAAATGCTTTCTATTTTAACTGGGAACATCCAACAACTCATTTCAGTAATTATCTAGAATTATTCATTATTATTGTTTTTACTCATTTATTCTAACATTAAATTAGTGACTGCTTCTATTCTTTTTTTTTTTTTTTTTTTTTTTTGAGACGAGTCTCGCTCTGTTTGCCCAGGCTGGAGTGCAGTGCCGGATCTCAGCTCACTGCAAGCTCCGCCTCCCCGGGTTTACGCCATCTCCTGCCTCAGCCTCCTGAGTAGCTGGACTACAGGCGCCCGCACCACGCCCGGCTAGTTTTTTGTATTTTTTAGTATTAGAGACGGGGTTTCACTGTGTAGCCAGGATGGTCTCCGATCTCCTGACCCTCGTGATGCGCCCGTCTCGGCCTCCCAAAGTGCTGGGATTACAGGCTTGAGCCACCGCGCCTGGCCGACTGCTTCTATTCTAATGGAGGAGCCAGGCAAGTTAAAGGTCATCAGTACAGTGTAATGCATGCCATAATAGGGAGAAAGAAAGGGGACATTAACCTCGGATGCCTAATTCATCAAGGGAGATGAGCAATAAGTTGACATATCAGGACACAGAGAAGCATGCACTGCAGCAGCCAGTGCACAAAGAGAAGAAGTATGAGCTGTGCTTGAAAAGCTTCCAGTCTCATAGGACAATGATCCATGTCTGCACTTGATCTAAATGGGCTCATATTTAAAATAAAAGCATTGTCAAAAAACTAAAGTGTTTTGACAGTGTGTCCTTTTCTCCTATTTCAGATTCTTCCTGAAGCCAGTGGGTTTTGAGATACATCCATTGGTAAAATACTTGTCACAGGCATTGTTTGGTGAGTCTGACATTTGAACATGGCAAGCATCGCCCTCCGAAACCTATGATAAAAAAAGGAAAATTTGGCATTAACTCATAATGATTTGGAAATTCTAAAGCATTTTCAAATATGGCTAAGATGCCACTACTGCCAATTTACATCTCTGGATAAATTTCTGCCTCCAACTTAACATCTCCTGTTGAGAACCTTTATAAATATATAAAGTATATGGTAGAGTTAAAACCCATTTTGCACTATTGATTCTATGGATTTCCTGTTGAGAAACTTCATAAATATATAAGGTATATGGTACAGTTAAAGGCCAATTTTGCACCATTGATTCTATAGATTGAAGACATCTAATAAAAATAATTGTATGTATTTAAAAGGACGCTACCAATGTCAAGTGCCATGAGTTGTTTATTTGAACTAACAATGTGT
Source organism: Rhinopithecus bieti (assembly GCF_001698545.2). NCBI lineage: Eukaryota > Metazoa > Chordata > Mammalia > Primates > Cercopithecidae > Rhinopithecus > Rhinopithecus bieti. The sequence goes on along the minus strand of NW_016809771.1, from coordinate 883,950 downwards.
GTTTCATCCATCTGTTCTTCCCAGCAAGAATTTTCCAAAAGAATTACCAGCAGATTCTGAATTTAAAATGTGTTCATCATTCTTCTTATGTGGTTTGTTTGGTCTGTAAAATTTTGTCTCTTCACATACCTGTAACTAAAGCTGCTTTTCCAAACATTGTCATTCCAGGATAAAATTACCTGACCTCAGCTGGGTGTGGTGGCGCATGCCTGTAATCCCAGCACTTTGGGAGGCCGAGACGGGTGGATCACAAGGTCAGGAGTTCAAGACGAGCCTGGCCAAGATGGTGAAACCCCATCTCTACTAAAAATACAAAAATTATCCGGGCGTGGTGGTGGGCAACTGTAATCCCAGCTACTCGGGGGGCTGAGGCAGGGAATTGCTTGAACCCAGAGGTGGAGGTTGCAGTAAGCTGAGATCGTGCCACTGCACTCCAGCCTGGATAGATACTCCGTCTAAACTTCATTGAGGAGGCAGGAAGGGAACATTTTGCTGAGAAACCCAAAAAAGAGAGGAGGTAAGAATTCTCTAGTATCCAGATGCCTTTTATGTTGGGACTAAACTTTTCCCTTGCATTTGAATGATATGTCTTATTTCTTGTAAATATACATCTATGCTACCCACCAAGTGAGCCCAACGTTGTCCTGTCCATTTTCCAGTAATAAAATCACTCTTTTCTTTGGAAACCACTATTCCATGTATTTGGGGTGGGGGTAACCATTTGAACTAAGCTGACCACTGACATCCCAGGGGCTTTTCTGCCAGAGAGCCATGTGAGATGCAGTTGGTATTTGGGGATGCTTAGCTGGTAGAACTTGGGTCTTGGGTTGCCCACAGTCATCTCTGCCACTGTGTGGGAAGAGTCTGTCACAAATCTGGAGCTCTGGGCATTTAAGGGTCTAGATGCTGGTCCAGTCACATGAGGCAAATGACCTTTATGCTAGATTGAAGTGGGTTTCTGTCGCTTCTCTCCCAAGAAGTCTTAACATTCTTTTTATATCAGTTTTATTTTGTATTGCAAGCATTTTAGACATTACTTACTTTTTATTAGCAACCACATAAATGCAGGGGTTATAGAATGTAGAAGATTTTGCAAACAGTGGAGCTATGATGGCCATGGGGGGAGGAATCTTCTTTGGGTCACCAAAAGAAGCCCATAAGCACACGATGGAATAAGGGGACCATGCCACCAGAAACATGCAGATCATGATCACAGACATCTGAAAAGAAATAAATATTCACCAAGCCCAATATCTAAAATATTTAAATATTAATATATATAAAGTAGGGTAAAAATCTATCTAGGTTGGAATTTGAATATGTTTATGTTATTGATGATATAAAGGAAACAACTGAGTTTTTTTGCCTTCGATGTTGTTTGTTCAAGTGCCTGAAGTCATCTATGATAATAAGACCTTGTGAAATGGGTATATCAAGAATATATAACATTGCTTTTAAGAATGGTACACACACATAAAAGAACGCCCTCTTTCTTTCTGTATGCTAGGGGACAGTACAAAAGCTGACTTTGATGAAAGACAGATAAAAACCCACCCCACTCTACTTCACATCATTATGCTATGAACTGCTGGCATGGCTATTATTATCATCACCATCATTATTATTTGTTCTTACTGGGATTATCTGCTAAACTAAAAAAAGTAACTTTCTAACTTTCTAAACTCAATTTGGAAACAAATACAATCCTATCTTAAGCTCAGTGAATTCTAACACAGGCCAAATCTACTGGATATATATTATACACAATGCAGATAATTTTGTAAAGGAGATCTCTTGTATCTTGTTTAAATGGAAAATGATATTTTATATTTCTTCCCTAGGTTTCCTGCTAAAATTATGGAACAGAGGTTAAAGAAGACAAAAAACCCATAAGGACAGAGAATCAGAGATTAGACAATACATATTTTTAAATGGAAACAATGACCATTGGACAAGTGGCAAATTATGTAAGGAACATGAGAATAATTTTATAAATAAGTAAATAAATAAATGCTAAAAAGAACCAACTATGAGGGAAAACCAGATACAGACCACCATGCTACAGAGCTACGGAAATTCTAGTAACAAAGGATACCAGAAAACTCTGGATGTGGGGGTGCACATGGAGCTCAAAATAGAACTGGTTGAAATCTACAAAGTTGCCGGGCAGTGGCTCAGGCCTGTAATCCCAGCACTTTGGGAGGCCAAGGCGGGCAGATCACGAGGTCAGGAGATTGAGACCATCCTGGCTAACACAGTGAAACCCCGTCTCTACTAAAAAAAAAAAAAAAAATACAAAAAATTAGCCAGGCTTGGTGGTGGGCGCCTGTAGTCCCAGCTACTCGGGAGGCTGAGGCAGGAGAATGGCGTGAACTCGGGAGGCGGAGCTTGCAGTGAGCAGGGATTGCCTCACTGCACTCCAGCCTGGGCCATAGAGCGAGACTCCGTCTCAAAAAAAACAAACAAAAAAAAGAAATAAAGTAGTTAGACGTCCAAATATTTCTTCCTGTCTACTCAGTCTACCCAGTAACTTCCCCTTCCTCTCCCTGGAAGACTTCCAGAGCTCAGTATTTAAAAAAAAAAAAAAAAAAGAAGAAGAAGGCTAATTTGGGAAACTCAGGACACAGGGACACCAGGTTCAGCTAAGCACTTCAGTACTGTGTTGAAAAGAGGTATATGTGTGCTGCCCCCTCCCTGTGAAAAAACTTGGAGATAGACTTGTACCTCCCACCTAGGAACATGAAAGGAATTCTGCCCAAAATAAAATACCTAGAGATACAGTTACCTGGACAGTTAGAAATTCCCCCCAAATCTCCATTCCATCATTTTAACAGACTATCAGGAGGGAGCAACGTGAAAAAGACAATTTTTCCATTTAAACAAGATACAAAAGAGCTCCTTTACAAAATTATCTGCGTCACGTATAATACACATCCAGCAGAAATTGCCTGTGCTAGAATTCACTGAGCTCAAGACAGGATTGTATTTGTTTCCAGGTTGAGTTTGGAAGTTAGAAAAAAAAATTTTTTTTGACTAGCAGATAATCACAGTGAGAGCAAATAATAATAATGATAATGATGGTCATAATAACAACTACAGAGACAATTAGAAATTCCCCCAAAAGAAACATCTCACTAATAAGCATATCCATGCTTACAATTAACATTTTTAATGCATCACTCTTAAGTATGAAGGAACAATCATTGACCGCCAGACCTTAAGAAAACTTTTACATTGACAGGCAAAGAAAAAAAAAAAAACCAGTGCAAGAACTCAGGGGAAACAAAAATATGTGGTAAACAGAAGGAAATATAAATATATACATAATATCACAGAAATAACAGAAGATATACATCCATAAAACAAGGAGAGAATAGAGTATAAATAGCTATTTTATCAACAAAAATGGTTTTTAACTCTAGAAGAGAACCCAGGCAATACCATTCAGGACATAGGCACAGGCAAAGATTTCATGATGAAGATGCCAAAAGCAATTGCAACAGAAGCAAAAATTGACAAATAGGATCTAATTAAACTAAAGAGCTTCTGCACAGCAGAAGAAACTATAAACAGAGTAAACAGACAGCCTACAGAATGTGAGAAAATTTTTGCAATCTGTGCATCTGACAAAGGTCTAATATCCAGCATCTACAAGGAACTTAAACAAATTTATGAGAAAAAAACAAGCAACCCCATTACAAAGTGGGCAAGGGACATGAACAGGCATTTCTCAACAGAAGACATACATGCAGCCAACAAACATGAAAAAAAAAAGCTCATCACTGATCATTAGAGAAATGCAAATCAAAACCACAATGAGATACCATCTCATACCAGTCAGAATGACTATTAATAAAAAGTCAAAAAATAACAGATGCTGGTGAGATTGTGAAAAAAACACTTTTACACTCTTGGTGGGAGTATAACTTAGTTCAATCATTGTGGAAGATTGTGTGTGGCAATTCCTCAAAGACCTAGAGAGAGAAATACCATTTGTCCCAGCAATTCTTGTACTGAGTATATACCCAAAGGAATATAAATCATTCTATTATAAAGACACATGCAGATGTGTGTTTATTGCAGCACTATTCAAAATAGCAATCATAGACATGACATGGAATTAACCTAAATTCTCATCAATGGTATGTGGTACAATGCAGCCATAAAAAGGAATGAGATCATGTCCTTTGCAGGGACATCAATGGAGCTGGAGGCCATTATCAAACTAATGCAGGAACAGAAAACCAAATACCATATATTGTCACGTATAAGTGGGAGCTAAATGATGAGAACACATGGACATATGGCAGAAGCAACGCACACTGGGGCCTGTCAGAGGGTAGAGGGAGGGAGGAGGGAGAGGATCAGGAAGAACAGCTAATGGATGGATGGGCTTAATACCTGGATGATCTGGGCAGCAAACCACCATGGCACACATTTACCTAGGTAACAAACCTACACATCCTGCACATGTACCCCTGAACTTAAAATAAAAGTTGGAATTATTTTTAATGGTTTTTACCCTATCTGTAAAAGTGAGAGTAGAATGTTAAAAATGTAATAGAAAGGTTGTATGATATTATCAGGTTGGGATCAGGGGCAGGTGAATCAGGTGAATTATATAAGTGCAGGGTCAGATCCTGTTTTTATTTAAAATTTCTATTTTGTTCAACATAATTTTTTACATTTTTTTAAGTACTAGATTAAGCCACTTTTTTTTATTAATGAGTTTTTTGGAGCTTACTTGAATTTTGCACCCAAGGGTTGGCCTTCACTATTCTCACCCTTATCCTAGACCTAGATATGGTTGAGCAAATCTCCCAGAAAGTAGAAACAAAAAGAAACAAACAACCACCACAAAAGAGACAAACAAAAATAGACAATATAGGAGAGAAAATTTAAGAAAATTAGAAGATAAATCTAGCAAATTAAATATCTAAATAAAAGGAATTCCAGGGAAAGAGAAGAGAAAAAACCAGAGGGACTGGAATCATCAGAGAAATCATAAGAGAAATCTCCTAGAAGAGGAAGATGGGAGTCTCCACACTGAAAGAACTCACCAAGTATCCAGTGCTGGATAAACACTCATACCAAGGTGCATCAGTATACATTTTCAGAAAACTAGAGACATAGAGAAGATCCTATAAGCTTCCAGAGAGAACCCACAGATCACCACAGAGCATCAACCACCAGAATGCCACCAGCCTTTGTAGCAGCAATACTGGAAGCTAGGAGACGCAGAGTGATACCTTCAAAACTCTTTGAATATTACTTTTGCACCTAGAATTCTAGACCAGGCAAACAGTCAGTCAATATGATAGTAAAATTAAGACATTTTCAGTTATGCAAAGTCTTAAAAATATTACCTCTCCCATAACTTCGGGAATTGAAGAATGTGCTCCACCAAATCAGAGGAAATAAATTAAGAACAAGAAGGGTAAAAAAAGGAAAACAAGCATTCCAGAAAACAGGGGATTTGACCCTGGAAGGAGGTGAAAGCATCCTGAGCTGATGATGGAGGGAGACCTGAAGATGTTGGCTTTCTGAGCAGCGGTCCTCAGGAGCAATCAGTTCAAAGCAGAGCAGGAGGCCCCAGGGAACCAGGAGGATGGCTCCGAGAAGAGGATAAGGTTCATCACATCTGTGGTGTGTTTAAACATACTGAGAGCAGAGAAAGGGCCTCTTTATCTAACCAAATATTGTTAACATTATACTGACAGATAAGGAGGGAGAAAGGTATGGAGGAGGAGTTGGGCAGGTGGGTGGTGTAAGAGAATGAATCCTCATCATCCACAGTAGGAAATCAAGAGATGATGGCCAAAAATATATCCAAAAGAGCAAACAGCATATGATTCAGAAATAAGAAGGCAAGTGGCCAGGTGCAGTGGCTCACACCTGTAATCCCAGCACTTTGCGAGGCCGAGGTGGGCGGATCACCTGAGGTCAGGGGTTCAAGACCAGCCTGGCCAACATGGTAAAACACCATCTCTACTAAAAATACAAAAAATTTAGCTGGGCATGGCAGTAGGCATCTGTAATCCCAGTTACTCGGGAGGCTGAGGCAGGAGAATCACTCGAACCCGGGAGGCAGAGTTTGCAGTGAGTCGAGATCGTGCCATTGAACTCCAGCCTAGACAATAAGAATGAAACTCCGTTTCAAAAAAATAAAAAATAAGGAAGCAAACACAGAAGAAAGATCTGGGAAGTGAGAGATGGAGATGAGGGAGAGAAGACTTCAGTGGTCCCAGGGACTCTTTCAACTATGAGTGAGTAAAAGCTCCATGACAACAATTTTTCAAGGATGTTGACCTCTTACCTTTGTTACATCTATCTGATCTGACCAGTCTCGGTTGAGGGACTCAGTGCAGTCACTGGTAGCGTGATGTTTAATGGATAGTGTGACATGGTAATAGCAGTAAAACATCACTGTCAAGGGCACAATAAAATTTATCGCAATAACCGTCATGGTGTAAGACACAAAAGATCTGAAAATAAGAAAAGGCAATCATGATTGCTCATTTAATGTCCTAAGTGGGGAAAGGGGAAAGAGGAGATAATTATTAAAAATAATATTGGTAGTCACTGTATTGTTACATAGTTTAAGAAGTGTATTTGACTTTTAGTTCATTTAGGCCAGAAATTGGCCAACTATGGACTGTAGGCTTATTCCAGCCTATCACTCATCTTTGTAAATAAAGTTTTATTGGAACACAGCCATGTGCCCTCATTTACATGCTGGCTATGGCTGCTTTTACAGGACGATGACAGAGTTGAATAGCTGTGATAGAGACATCTGGCCTATAAAGTCTAAAGTATTTACTTTTAATTGCTTTCAAGACAGAATCTTGCTTGGTCACCCAGGCTGGAGTGCAGTGGTGCAATCATGTCTCACTGTAGCCTTGAACTCCCCAGCTCAACTCAATCTCTATTTTAGCCTACCAAGTACCTGAGACCACAGGCATGTACCACCACAGCCAGCTAAATGTCTGCCCCCACCTTTTTTTTTTTTTTTTTTTTGGAGAGACAGGGTCTCAATATGTTGCCCAGGCTGGTCTCAAACTCCTGGGTGGAAGTGATCTTCCTGCCCCAGCCTCACAAAGTGCTGGGATTACAGGCATGAACCACTGTGCCCAGCCTTTACTTTTTGAATCTGCAGAAAAAATTTTAGATTTAGATCTGGTTTGAGATTTAGAAATTTTCTGTTCGTTTTTAAGTCATCCTTCATTTCCTTTAATGAACTAAATTATCCTCTTGTTCCTGGAAAATATATAGAAGCCTCACTAACTAGCAGGGAAATCTTTGCAGTGACTATACTTTTGCTATGCAGTTCTCAGAATGTGCTTGGACACCAGACCATCTTGAAAAGACAGCAGGGAGGTAGCCTGGGCTTTTGCCAGAGCCGCACACTCTATCTAGCTTCACTAACCCTTTTCCTGCTCATGATCCTACCTTTGAGATGTGCAAATATTGGAAGGGTGATTGGTACCCTGCGTTGATGCTTTAAGAGAGAACACAGGGGAGGGAGGAAGGAATGGGGTAAAGGAGACACAGTGAGATGGATGACCTTTACTTGCAAACAAGCATAAGTCACTTTTCTCAATTCCGACTTTTGCTAGAATCACATCATCACTACCGAGGAAGCACTTTGCCACCTTCTGTATGAGGAACACATGATCTGAGCTTAAATTTGAAGGGGTGAGAAAATGTCTACACTAGAAGCATTTGATTATAAAGTGTAAACTTCTCTCTTACCTATCATTTTTCCTCCAGTTTATGGTACAAGTAGCACCAGTAGGATCTGGGGCATAACTAGCCCACCCTATGATAGGCATCAAAGCCCAAAACAGGCCATTGATCCAGGCTCCCAGAATCATGCCGATGTAAGTGTTGGTGGTCATTCTTCTCCCTATTATCAAGCATAGGAAATATTAGCAGCATTTGCCATTAATGGGACTCACTTTTTTAAACTTGCTTGATTCATAAGTGTTATCAAGTAGATTCTTTCCAGAGCACTTTGGTGGGCCTTAGGAGCCAAAACATGCATGCAACGCCAAATAAAAGTAACAAATATGTTCTCCCTTTTTACCAAGACTATCTACATAAGTTCACATTCTGGAAAAAAATGACATTTAAGCTGAAACCTAAATGAGAAAAGAATCAGTCAGAGGATAAGCAGGAAGAGTAGCTTTCCAGACCTAGCAAAACAATGGATACGAAGACCTCACTTTGGGCTTGATCCATAACTCAAAGTGTGAATGACCTTATGAAATTTGGATTTTATTCTAAATACAACAGGAAGCCATTGAAACATTTGAACAATTATTGCCAGAGAAATAAAACTGACCCTAACTATAAACCATTAGGTTTATATTTTAGCATATATACTGAGTGACCATTAGTCAAGAAATTGATTCATTAAGAAAGCTGAGAAAAGTGTTGTACCTATGTCAGGAAGGCAGATGGTAAGGTATCGGTCCACGGCCACGACAGTGAGTAATCCAATGCTTGCCATTCCAAAAAAAATATTCAATCCAGCATAAACCTGAAAACCAAAATTGAAAATACTCTACCATTCTAAACACCCTCCCAAGAAACATTTAGATTTTTGTACCATTGTTAGAATATATCTCAAATATACTAAATGTTTTTTACTACTTTAAAAGACATCTTCATTGTCAAATTATAACTAGTTTAATAAAATTTATGGAAAGTATTTTGTAATTTCATTAACTAAAATGAACTTTTTTCAAAATTTTAAGACTTACAGTGAAATTTCTTTACAACACTCTGTGAACAGAGTGCAGAACAACCACAAACCAGCAAAAGACTAGTATTCAGAAGATGGGCAATTCAACAGGAGGGAAAGACAAACTCAATAGAAAAATGGCCAGAATGAATGGGGTATGCACAAAAGCCCACTGGCATTTGAATGTTTATAACGTAAGACATGCAACCACAATAAATATTCAAAGAAATACTGATTATAAGATGGCATTTCACACTCTTGAAAATGAAAATTTAAAAGTCTGATAATCCCAAGTATTAAGGAGAATGTGGAGTAATAGATGTTCTCATAATTTGAATAACTATTTTGGACAGCAATTTGGCTACTTCTGATAAAATTGAAGATGAACATTCTCTACAACTTAAACCACTCCACTCCTAGGCAATGTGTCTAAAGAAACTCATATATTGCATAAGGAGACGTATATAAGAACATTTATTGAAGCCTTCCCTGTGATAGAAAAAAAAATGGGAACAAATGTCCAATAAGAGTAAAATGAAAAAGTACTTTGGGCTATGTTCATAAAACGGAATATTGTATAGCAATCAAAATGAATGACTTACAGCCATATCCATCAACATGGATAAACCTCAAAAACATAATATAGAACAATGAAAGGAAATCACATAATGCAAACAATGTTATATCATTTACACAAAACCTAAAGTATTCAGACAGTATCTGGTTTATGTGCAAATATATAAGACAGGAAAACATTCATGAGAGGAATAACATTGAGGATGGTATGCAATGGCCTTCATCATTATCTGTATAGTTTTATGTCTTTAAAAAGGAAAACAATCTGAAGCACAGATTGAGGAACAGTAAGACTTAACAAAACTGGTTGGTACTTACGTGGATATTCAGTATTCACTACTACTTTCATTTAATTCTCTATAGTTTTTAGCTTATGATAGTAAACCGCTAAAAGAATTAGGCCAAAAGTAATAATTGCCTACTATCTTAAAGCAAATTAATATTAACTCATTTCCTTTTTAGTAAAAAATAACAAATACATTTAGTAACAATTGTCATGGAGGACTTTCTATAGGAAAAAAATTCAACAACATGGTGGCTTAACTATCTTCCATAATACGATTAAATCACTAAATATTGTTTCAGATGAAAGCAGGGTATTTCTTTTTCAATTTGCAATATGCAAATTTCTTTGAATATGCAAATCAGCACTCTTCTTTAGTTGAAGGCTAGGTGTTTTGTTTGTTTCTTCCTTTGGGTTGGGACAATTTTGAAAATACAACAATGGTTGGTGGTTTTATTTCTCTTATTAAAGAATATATTCCTAGTCACTTCTGAAATTCTTTTCCGTAAAAGCACTGTGTCCATTATCCTACAATATCTTTTCGATTTAAACTCTTGGGATTCTTTTAGACATTTAAATTTACATTTCTTTGATCTATTTGTTTTGCTTTCATTCCAGTGATCTCCAATACCTGACAGCCTGCATATCCAAATTTCCAACTTCCATACAGATCTGAGGCAGCAGACATGGGATAGCCAATGCTACTGACCCCTATATCAGTAACAGCCAGGTTAATAATAATTGCATTTGTGGGTGTCCGAAGTTCCTTGTACTTAATGAAGATGCCCAGAACTATTATGTTGCTGAGAATACTTATCACACCTGAGAACACACACAAAAATATGATGCATTTTGTTTAATTTGAATGTTTCAAAGTAGACTCAAAATGAAATATTTAAGCCCCCTTAAAAACATAACAGATCTATTTTAGTTCATTTATTTGAAGAGCTCCTGCTGTTCTTAAAACTGTAACATCTTCACATCCCTTCTGTGAAATAGAAATGAGAAAATTAAAACACAAAGAATCTGCCAATTGCACAAGGCAGCACTGAAGGCTGGTTTTAATGTCATCGCTACTGAGTGAACTGTCCTTGAAACTCCTTCACTGGCTTTCATACCATTCCTGCTGATTTTTAGGACAAATATATGATGGACCATACCCTCTTTTTGGCAGCTTAACTTCCTCCTCTTCCTTCCTGGGGCCTGGGACTCTTCTCTTTCCATAGTTGCCTTTCTCAAGCTTCAATTATCATTCTGTCCTCACAGCACTTTTGTCACTATTTTCAGCCATGACACAAGCTCCAGTTCCACATTATTTTTCATTCAACTCATTGTCATTTACTAAGCATCTACCATATGTAAGATTATATGACTATTCCAGTATTTCTTGAAACTCAACATATCCAAATTCTTCATTCCAACACACACACAGAGACACACACAGACACACACAGACACACACACACACAAGCACACCCCTACCCCAATAGAAGAATGCATACTATAAGACTTGTCTATCCAGAGAGGAAGTTGAGCCAGCTTTTTGGTCCATAGAGAAGCCTCACAGCTGATACCACCTTAATTAAGTTTCTGACTCTTTGCTTGCAGGTCCAGAACCTCAGTGTTGTCAGTGCCCCAGACTGGTTGCATTGAGGTAGACGGATAACTAAACTTATTAACCAGAATGCCACTGTATTATTTTACACTGAGAAATACTGTTGAGTGTACTGGGTGTGCATGTTTAACATCCCCTACATGCTGTAAAGGGCATAAGCCAGATATGGGCTGTACTAGATCCTAAAGGGGTGGGAGGGGGTGGGGTGGGAGTAGATTTCAGTCAAGAAGCTAGAATCATTACTGGATTGTTAGAGACTAAAGGAGGGTTGTGCAACAAGCAGGAATAGAGTTGAGTTCCCCGTCGAGAAAAGAATTACTTGGTGATTGATCCCCAATTATTGTCAGAGAGGGACAGTTTCCAAGAACCAACATACAACAATATCAGCTCAGTAAAAACTTTTATCATATATCGGCACTTCAGTCAGAACTTCTGCCTTAGCCTGTTACACTAAACTTCCAGATTCCTGTTCTTTCCCCCTCCTTGCTTCTGGCAGAATCAGCTTGCTATAACATAGACTTAACCATGGTTCTTCTCCTCCTAAAAACTTGTAATATTCGCCACTGGCTGTGGGATAAAAATCCAAATGTCCCAACCTGATATTCCAGGCTCTTTGCCTCAATCTGTTGTCACTCTCTAGAAGCACATTTCTACACTTGTCAAGCGAACTCTCCATTCTAGTTTTTCCCCAGATACACCATGCCTGACTCATATTTCTCCCACTTGGAGCACCCTGCTCCTTCCCTCTGCCTATCCAAATGCCATCCAGTTCAAGCCCCTAAGCCTTCTCCTACCCACGCTATCCTCTCCTCCCTCAATTTCCAAACTACTTGCTTATGATTAACTTAGTCTTATGTAACGCTATATAATTTAACTGTTACTTTTCCTAGTCTTTTCATGTAGATTTCAGGCTCCTCATGATTTCTGTGGTTTTTGAATATGTGACATACAGCTTTATTTATTTAATAAGTGGGCTATAACTAAAACCCATATTGCTTAATTTGTATCATTCCTTCAAGATAATTAGAATACAATGACAGAAAATTTGATGATTCTTTGGCCCTATTTTTAGCATCTAGGATTGTAGCATGTATACAAGACATACTCCAAAGAATTTAATGAAATGAAGACTTTGTGGGCTAGCTACAAATTCAATGATTTGTTTTTAAAGTTAGATAAAAACGGTGCAGTAAATTGCTGCCTACCAAGTACACAACCAGAACAAAGGGACTATAATTCTGGGAGTCTCACAAATAATGGGGGGTATGAAGTAAGCAGTTTAGCCCTTTTCTCTATTCTCTCTGCAGCTGTACCAAGCACGCTGCCTTGTTTCCACAGCTGTAGGTCTTCTAATGGGTATATAATAGATCACCTAGTCGTTAGATTTTAGTTAAGTCCCATCTGACAGTCAGTCTAAATGCTAAGTAGCACTTGATGTTGACTTCTCCTTCACTCTTGAAACATTTTCCCTCTTGTCTTCTGTGACTTCCATCCAATCTCTTCAACAGACTCTTCTTGATCTACTTCCTGGCCTTTCTTTCTCCATCTGTGTCTTATTAAATATGTGCATTGTCCAACCTTCTGTCCTAGACCCCTTTCTTTTCACATTTAACACATACTCTGAGTGATTTCTTCATACCCAAAGCTATACCCTGATACTTTTCAGCCTCCAGACACTCAAACCCATATGTCCAGCTTTTTATTGAACACCTCTCAAATTGAACTGAGAGATTTTTTTCTCCTGTCTCAAACCTGTTCTTCCCCAAGTGTGTTCCTTTCTTGATGAAGAGCATCACCATCTATTCAGTAGCTCAAAAAAGAAACCTGGGCGTCATTTTCGATACTTCTCTCCTTCTCCCACAATCCCATCATCCAATCAATTCCACCTTCTAGCTCTTGAATGTATCTACTTCCTTCTGTCCTCACTGCCATTACTCCCTCCTCAGAATCACTGCAATGGCCTCCTATGTGGTCTCTTAGCTACCACTATAGTACATTTCTAAAATGCAAATCAGATCATGTCACTCTCGTTTCAAACGCTTCAGTGACTCCCTGTTACCTTTAATACTTACATGGCTCGTCACCGTCTGGTACTCAGCCATCTTTTTCAATCTATCTTTTACCCTTCATTTTACAGTTCATCCATAATGATTTATTTCAGATCCTCAAATTCACCATGTGCTCTTACCTCCCAGCCTTAATTGGGGAAAGGGAGAGGGCTCAATGACACAATAAATTAACAAAACATCTGTCGCACTGGAAGTTGTAACAGTTTATAGGAGCCAAAATCTAAATGAAAGATCAAATTACCCATTAAATAAAAAAACAAAAAAAATCTAAATAGGCTCTTGGTAAAAGTAACAAGTGAAATAAATGCTTTCACTACACCCTTTCCTCATAGTTTCGGTTTTGATTTGCGAGTTTACATGAGTTTTGTTAAAGGAAGAAAGTTAGGGGATTTAAAGAAAAATAGATGCTTGATACAGGGGCAGAACAAAAGCATAAAGAGGTCAGATATGCTTTCTTCAGTGGATCCACCAGAAACAGAAGCAAATAACACACACTCATTGTATATACGTTGATAAAGCTGACTCGGATTTATATGTGAGGGCTGTAGAACCAAAATGCCTGGGTTCAAATCCTGGTGTAGCTACTTAGTAGATGTGTGTGTTGGACAAGTTTCTTAAGCTCTTCATCTATATAAACTAGAGAAATAAAACTGAATAGTAACTTACTGAATTAGTGTAAGGATGAATTATTCTGTATGTGTAAGGTTTTACAACAGTGCTTGGTATATAGCAAGTATTCAAATGATAACATTAGTAGCAGTAGTAAGATTACTATTATTATTACTGTTACGGAGATAAGAACTAAGTAGAATATTTTCTGCATGCTAATTTTGTAACCAGGTCAAAACAGGATAGTTTGAGTTGGGGTTTTTTTTTTTTTTTTTGGTCATCTACAAATAACTAAACCAAACATTGTATACAAGGTATTTCCATGTAATTGTTATGAGATTTTCTCAGCCTTTTTTGCAATTACAAAAAAATTAGAACTTGTCTAGTACTTACCATACAGAGGTATTCAAATGAACAAGATAACACGTCACTAAAATCACAAAACTTAACTGAGGAGCTCAATTTCTAGCACTAGAAGTAATACGCTGAATTATAAGGAAGAAACTAAACAATTATAAACTGGGTATAGGATGATGTGTTATACTTTTCACTCTACTTTTGAATATGTTTGAAAATTTTTATAAAAGTCAATTCAAAAAACAATGAACTCAATATAACAGTTACTTCTAAAACTCATTAAAGTTGAAAATTAAGTGATTACTCAATACAAAAGTTACACAATTCAATGACACATTAAAGGATAAAAGTTTCTACTGTCATTCCCCATCCCTTTTTTTCTGCAAACAATCCTTTACATCAGTGAGTATGTGGGGAGGAAAGGGAAAAAGAAACAAATATTTGTCCAACACCTACTATATGGCACTTATGTGTCACTTAATTTTACTCCTTATAACAATCATGACAGGTAACTTATTCTTATGCTTGTTTTACAGATGAGAAAATGGAAGAACAAAAAGGAGAAGAAACTTGCTCACAGTTGCAAATACACTAAAAGATGAAATCCAAAACTCAAGCGTTTTCCAATAAGCATTCTGGAACAAGCTGAATTTTCAGACTCTGTCCTCAATGACAATATACTCTGCTCTGTCTTCTTAGGACTTTTTCTTTCCAGAACCTTTAAGTCCTTAGCTAAATTCTACCACCAAGAACAAAAATATGAGGGCTATATGTAAGAATAGTAAATGATGCTAAAATACATTTTGCCATGGTGCATACTCTTCTCCAATAAAACTTTGACAATGCAGTAACCAAATACATAGATTTTATAAAAGAACTATTTATTACATAGAAAACTTTTCTCAGCCTCACTTCACTGCTCTTATGTTATTTATCAAACTTCAAAATAACCTGTGACAATAGCCATCACTAACAATGTTTTCACTTATTCTTTCACCCACATTCTCTTATTTGATCTTTACAGCCCAGAAATAGAATATCATCATCCTCATTTACCAACGAGCAAGCCAAGTCAGGATAAATGACTTGTCGAGGTTGGCCAATAATATGGAACTTGAAACAATGCATGCCTTATGCTGAAAACTTCTGCCTTTCTTCACCTATTCTAAAGACAGACAACTGTTAATTAAACATCCATACCTGCCATAATCAAGTAAGTTGCAACAATATTGTGTTCACTCTGTGAAAAGACCGAGCCATCTTCATTTTTAGAGTCTGAACTGTTGCCTAAATTATTTCTTAGCATTCTGGAGGGAAGATACCGAGACACCCTTCATAATAAGCCTTCGATAATTATGAACAGTTTTACAGCTACTGAGGAAAGATTTTTCAGGACCAATCATTTCCACTTAGAGATCTCAAAGAAGGGCCTTTTCATAGAGGCCCTCCCTTAACAGCTTTAATTGGACTAAAGAGGAAGGGATTTTAATTCCCAGAATAAGGGAAAAGCTTATTAGCAAAACAAAAAGAAATACCAAGCACCACACATTTTAACCTATTTGGGCATCAGTCTTCTTTCTAAGGAGATTATCAAGCACAGACATCCCATTTAAACAATAAACAAACTCAGGAAATCAGTATAGGATCAGACTTAACTGATTTCTGCTGGAAATTAAGAGCCAGCCTTAGTCCTCTAAAACTATTCAGATTAAGGTCCCTGTTTTCTGTTGACCCTTCAAGTTTTTCCATGTCGGCTCCTTTTTTTTTTCTTAACAATTTAAATATTAGTGATAAAGAAGTAGTCTCCTTCCAACTTCCAAATCTCACTCTCCTAAAGGTTACCAGTATTGTTTGGTGCATATCCTTTCTTACGTTTTTCTCTGCTTATACATATATTCATACAAGTGTTTGAGGTTTCCTCCACTTGTATGAATAAAATGAGGGGAAAAAAATAAGTATATATGTGTATATATATAATGCAACTTGTTTTCCCCTAAGGCTGTATTATAAATTACAAGTCAATAAACTCAGAATCTAATAGTCTAATTTATTAGTAGCTATGTATTTCATAGCATGGATATAACATGATCAACTCCACCATCCACCTGTTAACTTCCCCTATAGTTTGATATGCACATGAGTAATTAATATTATCTGATAGTAATCATTGTACACTTTGCCAAAGCATCTGAATTCAATCACTGACATTGTAAAGTACAGAATAAAAATATTCTGGATTATCACATTACAACCTGAAAACTAACCTGAACATATTTTCTTAGAATGATACGGTATCCCTATTACCTTTTTTCCCATATTCTCTATGCTATTAACATTATTAAAATCTGATTCTCCTCAGTTTCTTAAAATCAGTAAATATTAGAGAAATGCTTAGATGCACCAAAGTTAATAGTGTAAGCATAAAACAGAACCACTAGAGGGCTATATTTACCCACTTAGTTTAATTTCATAAATCCTAGAATGGCACAGGAGAAGCCTAAGACAATCCTTTTGCCTCAGTTCTCTTGCATGTGTATAAACTCAAGATGAACAGGTTTATTTATCTGTCCCAAATCTTATAGCTACCAGTACTCACATTTTTATAAATGTAATGTTGTTATACCTATACTAGAAAAGTGAATCTCATCAGCATCGTGTTTTCAAATGACCCTAGAGCAATAAACATAATACCCAAGAGGAAATCACTCCCTTTAAAAAAAATCTTTCATTCGGTATGCAAAATAAAACTTAAAATTTTTGAATTTGCTTTGGGTCATACTATCTTCCTTTTCTATAATAAGTTATACCTAGTTGTAGCATCCATGACAACGTTTCCAGAAATAATTATTCTAAAAACTGAGAAATATTTCCAGAAATAATTATTCTAAAAACTGAGAAATATGTAATTTCAGATAGTCAGCTTTCTGCTGCAGATGAAAGTTTTGATAGGAGTGAGGTATGTGCATTTGAAGTTCTTTTTTATGCTTCTTTCATGAGTGATACAAAAAAGCTATATTGGGATAAGGCTTAGAAATACATGTGAATTTGATTCAAAATGAAATGCCTCAAAAAAACCCAAAAACTAGGCCAGGTGCGGTGGCTCACACCTGTAATCCCAGCACTTTGGGAGGCCAAGGCAGGCAGATCACCTGAGGTCAGGAGTTCAAGACCAGCCTGACCAACATGGAGAAACCCCGTCTCTACTAAAAATACAAAATTAGCCGGGCATGGTGGCCCATGCCTGTAATCCCAGCTACTCAGGAGACTGAGGCAGGAGAATCGCTTGAACCTGGAAGGTGGAGGTAGCAGTGAGCCAAGATTGCACCACTGCACTCCAGCCTGGGAAATAAGAGCAAAACTCCATCTCAAAAAGGCAGAAACTATAAGGAAAAAAAGGGAAAAGATGTGGAAATAAAAGCTTAAAGATGGCCAGTGACCAAAAGATATGCATAAGCTGAAAAGGTAAAATCTCCAAGTGGTTTGTCTACTGATCTATATATTATCTCCATTATTGCCATTTTAGATTTATTTTTAATGTTAAAAAAAAAACTGTAGAAATGTTGCACTATTATTATTTGTCCTTGGGACAATGCCATCACCCTTTGGTGCTCACGAACATCTTTTCCAAACCAAAAGCAAAAACCCTGGCCCTAACACTGCATGGAAATTTCATCACCACAGTTTTAAATCAAATAATCTCCTGTCCTAACTTGATACTAAATTTGGGACTCTTTGCTGCGGGAGTTTGGCTGGCCAGGAACTTGAGTGACATTGACCTCATGGCACCTCAGCCAGGGGTGTAGCCAAGTAGACAAATGGAATCCTGTGCTGAACCCGAATCTTCCAAAAAACAGCCTACAATCTGTGACCACCACAAGATGTGCCCTGATGGCAGCTGAAGTTTGATTCAGATGGGCACTTTTCTTCCCTCTCCCTGCCTAGTTTCCTTTTGTTCCTTGAGTCCACGCAGAATTCCATTCTCTGGTCAGCCGACAGGCTTAAACTAAAGTATGGCCTCTGTTCTATAAAGTTCTGTACATAGTTCCCAAGCTTCTGCAGGGGGTGATCTTTGCTCTTGTCCTGAGAAATAACAGTGCTGTTTTAACAAACATTTGAAATAAATACC
>NW_016809771.1:851690-865220 GCF_001698545.2 Rhinopithecus bieti | reverse complement strand
TGCAGGGGTGATCTTTGCTCTTGTCCTGAGAAATAACAGTGCTGTTTTAACAAACATTTGAAATAAATACCGCACACAAAAAAAAAAAAAAAAAAAAAAAAAAAAAAAAAATCTCCTGTCCTAAACTGTAAAAGCATAACTGCCTATTACTGTAAAAACTGTAATTTTCAACACATTTGCTCATCATATATATTAATTCATCCTGCTGCAACTCCATCAATCAAAAAAAGATAAAACCCCAAAAACTGACAAAGACAACACTGTATGCTCCTCAAATGAGCATTCAAGAGCATTCCTCCATGAGCATGTTAGATAATTTAACAAATGATATAGAAACATCATTCCTTCTGAGAAGTGAAAAATGAATGGCAGGCTAAATGGCTCCATATCACAGCATTCTAACTTGCTACATTTCTTTACATTCACTAGCAATGGTGACCAAAACTAATTTCATTTTTAACATCCTTACCCAGCAATCTGAACATGTAGTATGCAATCAAATATTCACGTGTAGTAAATAACACCTTAAACTTTTAGAGTCCCTTTAAAAAAGTAAAAGTAACATTCAGTAAAACTTTTAATATTCATGTTGGATGAGAAAAAGTAACTGCTTTTAAAATTTCTTGCTATGGTTTTCACTTGAACAGAGCTACTCCATCTTTAATACATTACTAATATGGAAAATTTTTAAATCAATTATTAATTGCAATTAGAGAAACAGCTTAACTGATTTACATATTAAAATGCAAAAGGGAAATACAGAGCTATCTTCTCATACATAAAAGGCCAGGGTTTTGAAAGGGGGTGTTAATTTGTAAATACTCTTAAAGTACTGCTACAGCAGCCTATTTTTTAAAAGATCAGTAATACAAATAAATCCTTTTTTCGATCTGCAATTCACTGTGTTTAAGTTTTAGTTATTCCTTTCTACTTCAAAAAATGGGTTTCATTTAATAAACACACTCTAAATAACTTAAGGGAATAAAACACTTTATTTTAAAATTCAAATATGCTTCAAATGAAAACTCCTGCCATTTATTAGGCACCCACAGAGTGCCAGGCACTGTACAAAACATTAGAAAGATTTGTTCATGTTCTTTTAGAGCAAGATTCACTATTCCGCTGCTTTGCATGACGCTAACATTTTTGATCCATTGTCATAAAATGACCAAGATCTTCAAGATTTGCTCAAGAACCAAGTTTCCAATCCACAGAGGAAACAGATCATGCAGGTTAATGCAGAAGTCAACCGGTGATGTCTGTCAACTGTTTCACTTAATGTCCTCTTCCTAAGAAAAAATTAAAGTATTAAGGGCACAGAAAATGGATTTTTAATAGTATTATAACGTAAATCTCAAGTTTAAAATCAGCATTAGTTCCTATAATGTTTAGCAAACATACTTTATCAAATTTAACTGTCATTCATATTACACCTTTTTTTTTCAAATTAATAATAAAGCAAAACAAATTAGAATTAGGTTAAAAAACTGAAAAGGCAAAAACAAGTGATATAAAATGAAACCACAAATTAGGCTAAGCAAAGAACACCATAGTGTTCCATATACTTGCTGGCAGAAAAAATTAAACTTAAGCAAAAACAAAATGCCAGATAATATCAATTCTAAAAATTAAGCAATTTAAAGATAATACCTACCTCTGAAACCACCACCTCTTCCTCCTCTGAAGCCTCCACCTCCACCTCCTCTTCCACCTCTAAAACCACCTAAAAACATTTATTAAATAATAATGCAAAATATTTAAATAGTAAATAAATAATAAACATTAAGTTATTAACTATATAACCTCTTATACTGATAAGCCTACAAAGATCAATACAATAACTATAATTATAATGAATAAATATAGATTCACATATTTTATCATGGAAAAAATTTTACAAGATAAAAATGGAGAAACTAGTAGTTTACCAACTGGGCAACAGGTTAAATCCCGATTATTCAATTTCAATAAATTAGAAAAACTTGTTACTTTAAAGTATGATTCAGTCTTGTTAAAATACGTATGATTATTGCCTTAGCTCTTGCTTATGATAAATACTTTTGATTCAACTAAGGATAGTTTGATGGAACTAAGGCTTTTTATCCTAAGAACAACGGATGGCAGATATGGGTGCTTTTGTTCTGGGGGCACGATAATAAATATGATAGTTAAGGTTAACTGAGCTACGTAAGTAAGATTTTAAAAAAATAAGATAGTTGTGAATTTTTTGAAATGTTAAATGATACTCAACATCAAATGAGAACAGGGGAATCTCTATTCATCAAATTCTCAAGAAGGTACCCCTGAAAATTTTCCTACCTATATGGACGCAAAAAAGTACCTTTATAGAGTGAAATGATGATTAAATTGAGAGATGCCAAAGTAAAGCATTCCTTCTCTTTTTCAGCTCCAGTAACAAAAGCTGTCTAAGCCCAACTTTCAGTTCCTCTCCCTTTCCACTTTGGCTCTGCCCATTACCTCATCACTCCCCGTCCTCCTACTCACAGGGCATGGCAGTCCCACTCCCCAGAGCCCTGCTCATCACCTAGCTGCCCATAATGATGAATGTGCCAAAACCTTGGGGGAAAGGCGTACATCTAAACAGTGAGATCACAGCAATGAATTTATTAGTTCTTGACATGACATCAGAAGATACGCATTTTAATTCTGGGTCTGCCAATTGTTTGACTGGGGCAAATTAATTTCTGTAAGTCTCCATTTCCTCATTCATAAAATAAGGATATCATCTATCTCAAAAGCTTTTGCTGAGTATTAAAAGAATATACACGGAAATTAAAAGAATGTATGACCAGCTTTCAGCATGCAGTCTACACTCAATGACATTAACTAAGAAATTAAAATTAAGATAATCCTATGGTTTATTAAAATGCCCAAGAAAACATGAATAACCCAAAGAAATGAAGTCCCTCAAAAGTATACTTTAGTAGATTTTTAAGCAAGTTGTTGAAATGAAGCATTATTATTATGGACAATCTGCCAATATTTGAAAGCAGCTTTAATAAAAAGAACCATAAGGGAGGGTTTGCTATGTACAAAGCTAAATTGTATTATATTAATCAGCTATGACTTTGAAATTTCATTAGAAATTTTCCCCAAGTAACTTACCGCCTCTGCCACCACCTCTGCCACCTCCTCCTCTTCCTCCTCCTCGGCCTCCCCTGCCACCACCTCTTGGAGGTCCTTTCTCACCTGGAGGTCGAGGTAAAAACCTCTGGAGTGGCAGCAGCTTATATGGATCTATATAAAACTGGAAAAATAATAAAAGCAATTAGTGTACGACTTGGGGGACAGTATAGTATAATCATTAAGAAGCTACATGATAGAGTCAAAACTGCCTGGGTTCAAACTCACCCAACCCTACCACTTTCTACTATGTATCTCTGGGTAGGGACTTAATTTCTTACTACCTTAGGTTTCTTTTTTTTTATTTATTTAAGTTCTGGGATACATGCGCAGAACGAACGAGCAGGTTTGTTACATAGGTATACATGTGCCATGGTGGTTTGCTGCACCTATCAACCCATCATATAGGTTTTAAGCCCCATATGCATTCCGTATTTGCCCTAATGCTCTCCCTCCCCTTCCTCCCACCCCCCCGACAGGCCCAGGTGTGTGATGTTCCCCTCCCTGGGTCCATGTGTTCTCATTGTTCAACTCTCACTTATGAGTGAGAACATGTGGTGTTTGGTTTTCTGCTCCTGTGTTAGTTTACCTTAGTTTCCTTATCTGTAAAATGTAGAGAATAGAGTATCTATCTCACATGTTTGTGTGATGATCAAAAAAGTGATGTATATAAGGCACTTGCACTTTGGCACACAATAAGCATTACATGCATATAAAAAATCAAGACCAATTCAATCTCATTTCTCTTTAGAAACAGATTATTTAACATTTCCACTCAACAGAACTGCCACAAGAAAAATAAAACTATTTAAAACACAGCATTAAAATTCAAAATAAAGCATTCGCATATTAGCTGTTTCAAGTCTTTAATAAAGATCAAAAGGGTAACTATCTTCTGAACACACAAAGTAATGAAGGATATACAAAAACTATACCCATCCCATAACTGGGGTTAAAGAGGACATTTCTCAGATAATGAAATGTAAAGGGCATATTGTATCATAGTTCTTCTACACAAAACACACGAGGATTTCAAAACTGTAATATATTACTTATAAGATATCTGCATCCCGCTCTAGATATCACCTTATTACTCATCTTCCCTTCACAGCCCATCATCTCAAAAATATTGTCTAGATCTACACTGTTCAATATGGCAGCCAGTAGCCACAGGTGGCTTATATTTAAATTAATTAATGATTAAAAATTCAGTTCCTGAGTCACATGAGCCGCACTTCAGGTGCTCAATAGCTACATGTGGCTAAGAGCTACTTTACTAGGCAGGGACTCCCATCATTGCAGCAAGTTCAAGTGGAGAGCACCGGTCTACAGACTTCGTAATAATGCAGGCTGGGTAAGGAGGGCTGAATCTCAACATAGCAGGGGGTACGCAAACCGGGAGGTAGAATGTACTCAAGTTAGTATCTGTA
The DNA here is from genome assembly GCF_001698545.2 of Rhinopithecus bieti. Taxonomy (NCBI): domain Eukaryota; kingdom Metazoa; phylum Chordata; class Mammalia; order Primates; family Cercopithecidae; genus Rhinopithecus; species Rhinopithecus bieti. The sequence goes on along the minus strand of NW_016809771.1, from coordinate 860,646 downwards.
AGTAAAAAGCAAAAACCCAAAAAACTAAATAAGCCCTCAAATAAATAATTCTGAGAAAAGGGACAGGGATTCTGATGAATTTAAGTGGCTATTACCAGCTTTTTTGTTTTTCAGGTCACAAGATGAGAATCCCTCTTCAGCATTGTTTCTTTCTGGGCTCAACAGCTCCAGGCATGCCAGAAGCAGTCAATCCCAGGAGTATTTGCCAAGGTTTCTACAACTAGTAATCATATGCTAACAACAAGCTATTGTCTCCTTCTCATTTCCTATTCCATTCTGGCTCCTGGGCCCACCACTGCACTGGCTCCATGACTCCCTGATGTCTATGTGGCTGTCTTCCAATGAACACTTTGCATCATTTTGCCATAGCTGAGCAGTCCCTCCTGGAAACACTCTCAATTTTTGTGATACCACTTTTATGACAGGCTTGTGGTTTGCTTTTTTTAAACTGGCAATTCTGAGTTTCCACTAACAGACATTTAGCTTTAGGAGGTGCCCCAAACTTTTCATAGGTGCTCTTTTCCTTTCATTCTTTCTTCCTACACTGTGTTAACAAATTCCCAATTCTATTTCCAGTCTATACTCTTCCTTTAAACTTCTGACCATGACTGTCTCACAAGTACCTCAACCTCACTATGTCCAAAACCAAACTCATTATCTTCCCCTAATCCCCATCTTCTGCACTGTTGCCCATTTAATTAATCGGTACCATCACCCACAAAGATGTTGATGTCAGACATCTGAAAGATGGTGATATTTTTTACCTCTTCAATTTCGATAGCTAGTCGATTACAATGTCCTATTGATTCTACTTCCTGTACCTTTCATATATCCATTTTTTCCATTTCCATTGTCACTACCGAGTCCAAAATATCATCTCTTTCAGAACTACTATTATAGCCTCCTACCTGGCCCCTCTCACACAATACTGACCTCTTCCCAAGGTGCCTTTTTATCTTCCCAGTATTCTTTTGAAACATATATTTAACTGTGTTATCCCGTCATTCAAAAATAAAACACAATTGAAACTAAAGTCTAAACTCTTTCTTATGACCTGAAGGCTTAAGTTAATCAAGCACCCTCCTACCTCTCTGGTCTTAATTCACAACTTTCCCCACCTCTCCTAAATGTTTCATTCCTAACCTATACGTCCGCCTTTTTGTATCCTTTCAGTTGCCTGCTCTCAGAGACTGCACACACTGTTCTCTCTACTTGGAATGCACTTTCCTCTTCCTCTTTCACTAGCTCAGAAATTCTCAAGTGTTTGCCTAACTACATCAAAATTATCCAAGTGCTGGCTGGGCGCAGTGGCTCACGCCTGTAATCCCAGCACTTTGGGAGGCCGAGGCGGGTGGATCACAAGGTCAAGAGATCGAGACCATCCTGGCTAGCACGGTGAAACCCCGTCTCTACTAAAAATACAAAAAAATTAGCTGGGCGTGGTGGCGGGCGCCTGTAGTCCCAGCTACTCGGGAGGCTGAGGCAGGAGAATGGTGTGAACCCAGGAGGCAGAGCTTGCAGTGAGCTGAGATTGCGCCACTGCACTCCAGAATGGGCTACAGAGACACAGCGAGACGCCGTCTCAAAAAAAAAAAAAAAATTAGCCAGGCATGGTGGCGGGCACCTGTAGTCCCAGCTACTAGGGAGGCTGAGGCCAAAGAATGGCTTGAACCCGGGAGGTGGAGCTTGCAGTGAGCCGAGATCGTGCCACTGCACTCCCACCTGGGCAACAGAGCGAGACTCTGCCTCAAAAAAAAAAAAAAAATTATCCAAGTGCTTTTCCTGGGCCCTACTTAGGAGCTCCTTAGGTCAAATTTCCAGAAGTGGAAACTGGAAGTACATCTTCTTAAAAGCTCCCCAAGATAACTCTGACATGCAACCAGTTGTGGAAATTGCTCTTAGTCAACAATCAGACCTCAGTTTCAAGCTCACCTTTTTAGCAAACACTACAGACCAAAGTTGGTGGCACTACAAAGCTTCTCATGGCAACCTGTATTTTTCCTTCACAGCATATATTATGTTATTGAAGTTCTTGTGAAATCACTTAGTATCTACCTTCTCTCAAATAATGTAAGTTTTATAAATTAAGATTCCACCTAGAATGTTTGATCATGAATGCTTTTCAATAAGGGTTTTACATCAACAAAAAACTCTTACTCTAGCAGTTTACAGATTTTGGTAATATAAGCAAAAGTTGTGATTTTTACTTTCTAAAAGGCTGTATCAAATAAATCACTTTTAAAGATTAGTATGTTCAATATTTATAGCACAGAACATTTCAGTTTAAGAGCTTTACTACTGATATGTTGGGAAAATCTCAAATGCTCCAAGTAGGACTTTCCTAAGATAGGTCATTCCCTTATAAAACCAAGGATCCCAAGTATCATAAGTTTGACTCACCTTCTGTAGTTTTTTAAAGGATGAAGCCTTCATGTTTTCTGACAATTTAACTGAAAAATACTGTTATTTTTATTAAGGAACAAATGAGCAATTAAGATGAAAGACACTATCAAACCTTCTGAATTGATGTATAATTTCACAAACAAGGTTAGAATACATAGACATATATAGGAAAGATAAGAAATGAACTTCCAGGGGCTGGGTGTGGTGGCTCACACCTGCAAACCCAGCACTTCAGGGGGCCAAGGCAGATGGATCACTTGAGGACAAGAGTTTGAGACCAGCCTGGCCAGCATGGTGAAACCCTACCTCCACTAAAAATACAAAAATCATCCGGGCACGGTGGCGCTCACCTGTAATGCCAGCTACTTGAAAGGCTGAGGCATGAGAATTGCTTGAACCCAGGAGGCGGAGGTTGCAGTGAGCTGAGATCATGCCACTGCACTCCACCCTGGGCAACAGAAAGAGTCTCTGTCAAAAAAAAAAAAAGAAAGAAAGAAAAAAGAGAGGGAGGGAGGAAGGGAAAGAGCGAGAGAGAGAAAGAGAAAGAGAGAGAGAGAAAGAGAGAGGGAAGGAGAAAAAGAGAAAGACAGAGAAAGAGAAAAAGAGAAAGAGACAGACAGAAAGAGAGAAAGCAAGGAAGGAGTTTCCAGGGTAGTGGGGACACCAAACAACTTCTAATTCTACACTTCCAGTGGCACCACTACATCCAAATCAGCCAACTTAATCCTGTAGTACTTATCCAAATGGCCATCATTTCTAGAATTTTCCAAAAAAAGTCACCTTTCTAGGGTCTGTCATTTTAATATCTATGGATGAACACATTCTCCCCTTGATTCTCCTTCATGGTCCAATCTGTAGCAATCCTGTCTAATTTAATGAAGCAACAAGTCTAATTTACACTTAACCGCCTCCTCACAAAAACACAAATAGTAACCTTTGAATATTATTAGGTCTTCCAATGAAAAAGGATACAAAATCTCTAAGTTGTCCAAATATTTCATCCACTTTTCCAATTTGTTCTTTGTTTTCTAAGTAAACAGGAGCATTGAAATAAGGCACCTTATTTTCATCTGTGGTACATTTACAAACTATGTCATCTTCACAGGGATGCAGGAATTCTCCTAATACTGAAATAGGACAAGAAAATGTTAAAACACAGAACTATTTCAAACGATACTGACCAACTTCTTCTGGAAGCTTTCTTCTTGGCTACCTGGGACTTCACTATACCTGCTCTCCTCTGAGGCAGAAGACCACAGTCATTAAGAGTGTGGACTTCCTGGGCTGGTATACCAACTCCACAACACACTAGCTATGTGACCTAGGAAAAGTTACCCACCCTTTCTCTAATTCAGTGTTTCCTCTTTAGCAGACACTAGTAACATATAATGTATAGCTATACCTAATATACAGTAATGTAAGGACTCAATGGAATAACCAATGTCAAGTGCTTAGAACAGTGCCTGGCACATTGAGACCATTCCACCTGTAACAGTTATCTTATTAAAACTTATTATCTGGTTCAAAACTCTGCTTCATTCTCTTGGTTCTTCCTTTTCTTCACTCCCTTTTCTTCAACCCCTAAAAGAATCACCCTTTGTTCTCTTTTTTCTCTTGCCTCAGAACTTTCCCATTCCCACTACCACCTCTTTAACAATGATTCATTGTTTTCAAGGACATCTGGAATCTCAAAATAACTACCTTTAGTTCTAACTAACTAGACTGTCACCCTAAACTAAAATACTTAACACATTTCTGCAAAACCAACTCTTCATTCCTATCACCCAAGCTCAAAACCTGGAACCCTTTATTATCAGCATTAGCTAAGTTCTACCGATTTTGTTTCCTTTGAAATCTCTCTCCTATCTAACCCTTCCTTTTTTTCCTCACAATCCTGAATCAGGCTCTTAATGCCTCGTGTATGGACTGGTACAACAGCTTGCAGGATGGGACCTTTTATTCTAGAAACTGCTCCTTTCAAACCATCCTGCATACTCATCCAACCATTCTTAGATACTCTTCACCCTCTCTCCTCTTTAATGTAGTAAGTTTCACTCTCTGTGACTTCCATTCCCATCTCATTGTTAATTACTATAAAACTACCCTAAATGGGTCTTTTTCTCGACTTCCTCTTTGGCAGTTTCCCTCTCAAGCAAATTGTTTTCTCACTTATCTACTTTTAAGTAGTAATAGAAAGCATGGGCTTTGGAGTCAGAATACTATACCTGGCTTTGTATTTCTTTATTTTCTGTACAGACAGGGTCCCTGCTTTATTGTCCAGGCTGGTGTCTAACTCCCGGATTCAAGCGATCCTCCTGTCTCAGCTTCCCAAGTGTTGGGATTACAAGCGTGAGCCACGGCACCCAGCCTGTATTTCAGCTATATTTATATTTCAGCAAAAAAACTTAACTCTAAATCATAGTTTTCTCATCTGTAAAATCGCGGAACTAGGGATATCACTATTACCTATTTAATATCTTCCTGTCAACCCTGAAGTTCCACCTCCATGGTGCATTTTAAGTATCCCTCAGCTTTCTTGCTCCCCACCCCACCCTTACATGCTACTGTACGATTATAAGTCAGTTTACATCATTCTCCACACAGGCTTGTGTATCCCAAACTTGCTGGACTAATAACACAAACACACAACCCACCCCTACTCCTTCAAATAGGCTAAATATTGAAGACTGCATACAGACTACACGTTCTGGAGGTCCTTGGTCTTGGCCTTTGTTAAAGCCTCCGCGGCCACCTCCTCGTCCAAATCCTCCCCTGCCGCCGCCTTTGAAATTGCCGCCGCCTCCACCGCCGCTTCCACCTCGGAAGTGGTTGCTGCTGCCGCCTCGGTTGAAGCCGCCACCTCCACCTCCTCGATTAAAGCCTCCACGACCTCCGCCTCGAAAAGACATTCTCTCTCCTCCCTGGTGAAAAAAAAACGACCCGTGTCTTCTGATCACTGTAGCTTCTGAGTACACTCCAACCCCTCAGAGCCGCGGTGAGAACACCATAAAGGGGACAAAAGCAGCCCTGTCACCTCACCCACGGTCAGACAGCCAGTGACCACCAACCTGATGGGTGAAGAGTTTACTTCCTCATGGTCTCGTGAGCGCCGACCGACCAAACAACCAAACACACGACGGCACTAAGCCTTGCCGCCCCAGGATTAGTACCTCCTCCCCCTTCAGACAGCAAGGTCTTCGCACCGCATCCCCTTCCTTCCTCCCTCCCTCCGGCAGCCGGGTTCCGCGTCCACCATTTTCAAATCCTCCGGCTTCTATGGTCACTCACCGGCGCCACGTGCCCCTCTGGCCCTGGCCTTGCGCGCACACCCACCCACTGGGTACTTCCGCCGCGCTAGAACCTCCTAGGCTACCGTAACGCCACAGAGTTTTTTTAAAGACCAGAAACTTGAATAACTGGCTTGCAAAGAAAAAGGCAGTCGCCTGCGGAACCAGCGACACTGGTTCCAAAACAGCCTTTAGCGTTTGGAAAAGTGGCAATAATATCTAACCTTAACTACTAATTTACAACAGTGAGGTCAACTTGACTAACGCGGCGCCGTGGAAGTGACGTATAATAACTGCGTCCTTTGCAGCACTACGTCCCGGAAGTGCTGAGGCAATGTCGCTCTTGGAGATAGCTGGCGTTAGGGATCCGCCTTCTCTCCCAGAGGCGGGGCAGGTTTCTGTTTGGTTCCCGCCCTGACTGCCAGAAGACTGCCAGCATCTTGCAAGGAACAAGGTTGGTTCTTGAAGTCCGTGCCGACTGGCTGGGCGCATTTGCGCATTTGCTTCTCAGGCTGCTAAATGGTCTCAACAGCGCTCACTAGTTTGTTGCTAACTTCAGCAACTGTGCGGACAGGTCTCTCAGGTATCTGAGCCGCGCTATGTCCAGCGGATCTGGTTGCCTCAGAACCTGTCACAGCCGGCGGAAGCGTTTATCCGAGTTTCTTGTTTCTTCCCGACCTTTTGATTTTCGCACCACTGAGCCCTCAGCTGTGCTTGTTCTTTTGTCCTATGGTCTCACTAATTAGAGGAAGAAAAGCAATGCCTGTGTTTGTGTAATTTTAAAGAAACTATGCTGTCTTACAGAAAACCAAACCATCATTTTTATCTTTTGTATCGGGTATTCATTCAAGTTTGAGCACGGACAGGATGTGAAGCGGACTGTGCTGGAAGCTCCTCTCCCTCTTCTCTCCTTAAGCCCCTTATATTTGACATCTGCTTCCTCCACATTCTCCAAAGCTTCTCTCACAAATAAAGGTAGTCACTTCCCATTTATTAAATTTGACTGGAGTCTTTTACAGCCAAACCCTCTGAGACCTTACCTTGATATTGACATCGTGTTTAGAAGAGGGTGGAACTTGGTACCTATCTAATTGAGAGGGTTATTGTAAATGGGATTTTAAAATACCTTTGTAGGCGGGGCGCGGTGGCTCACGTCTGTAATCCCAGCACTTTGGGAGGCCGAGGCGGATGGATCACTTGAGGTCAGGAGTTCGAGACCCGCCTGGCCAATACGGTGAAACCCCTTCTCTACTAAAATAAAAATTAGCCGGGCATGGTGGCGCACACCTGTAATCGCAGCTACTCCGGAGGCTGAGGCAGGGGAATCGCTTGAACCCGGGAGGCGGATGTTGCAGTGAGCCGAGATCACGCCACTGCACTCCAGCCCAGACGAACAGAGCAAGACTTGGTCTCAAAACAAACAAACAACAAAATAAATGAGAGAAGACTCTTTACTTTTTCTTTTTCTTTTAGTTTAGTAAATGCTGCAATTGGATTTTAACGAATGTTGATCCTTTTATGGGCCTATATACGTGTAAGTGTATTATTTTTGAAACAAAAAATGAAAATTACCTATTTAGTGTGAAACCTTTGCTTGTCTTTTGCTGTGTATTTGCTCAGTTCTGAATTGAACTTGAGATTGTCACACAGATTTCATTTTCAACTGAAATGAGATGATTTCTGTCTTTACTCTTAAAACTTAGTAAGAAAAAGCTTGCTTGAGGCCGGGCGCTGTGGCTCAAGCCTGTAATCCCAGCACTTTGGGAGGCCGAGGTGGGCGGATCACGAGGTCAAGAGATCGAGACCATCCTGGCTAACACGGTGAAATCCCGTCTCTACTAAAAAATACAAAAAAAAAAAAAAACTAGCCAGGCGAGGTGGCAGGCGCCTGTAGTCCCAGCTACTCAGGATCCTGAGGCAGGAGAATGGCATAAACCCGGAAGGCCGAGCTTGCAGTGAGCAGAGATCCGGCCACCACACTCCAGCCTGGGTGACAGAGCAAGACTCCGTCTCAAAAAAAAAAAAAAAGAAAGAAAGAAAGAAAAAGCTTGCTTGAACAAGAAGTTTAAAAGTATGTCAAAATGTTTATTACTGTCCTAAAAATGTCAAGCTGCTCTTCTTTCTCAGAAGTTCAAAACTTGTAGAAGCATAAATCAGGCCAGGCGCCGTGGCTCATGCCTGTAGTCCCAGCACTTTGGGAGGCCGAGACAGGCGGATCACCTGAGGTCAGGAGTTCAAGACCAGCCTGGCCAACATGGTGAAACCCTGTCTCTACTAAAAATACAAAACTTAGCCGGGCGTGATGGTGGGCGTCTGTAGTCCTAGCTGCTTGAGTGGCTGAGGCAGGAGAATCGCTTGAACCCAGGAGGCAGAGGTTGCAGTGAGCCAAGATCGCGCCACTGCATTCTGGCCTGGGCAACAGAGCGAGAATCTGTATCAAAAGAAAAAGAAGAACCACAAATAAGTAAATTTCATCTTATATCTACAGTCATACATTCATAAAGTTCATCCTCTTTTCTCAGAGTCAGGTGCTCAGGCTGAGAAGATTCAAGGAAAGGGTTCCTCATCTAGTCATACAGTTGTGTTCAAGGGAAAGGAGAATACTGTACAGTTTTGTTCAGCAATTCCCCCTGGTGGTTTTCAGTAAGACTTGAGACTTCCTTACTCTAAAGTCCAAGCAACAGTGGAAACATTTCAAGATCCCTTTTTGCAATATAACTTTTCCAAATATTCAATTTTTATTTAAACCCAAAATCTTGTCACTCGTAGTAAAACGATTTTCTCCAGGGCCTGAAGATCCTTGTTCAACTAGTTCATGTGATGAAAATGTCTGTTAAGTAGGTGATATGGTTTGGATGTTTGTTCCCTCCAAATCTTATGCTGAAATTTTATTCCTAGTGTTGTAGATGGGACCTGGTGGGAGGTGATTGGATCATGGGGGCAGAATTCTCATGAGTGGCTTAGCACCATCCCTTTGGTGATAAGTGAGTTTTCACTCAGTTCACTTGAGATGTGGTTGTTTTAAGAATCTGTGACTTCCTCCAACTCTTTCTCGCTCCCACTCTTGCCATGTGACATGCTAGCTCCCCATCACCTTTCGCCATGATTGTAAACTTCTAGAGACCTCACCAGAAACTGATGTCAGCACCTTGCTTCCTGTAAAGCCTCCAGAACCATAAGCCAATTAAACCTCTTTCTTTATAAATTACCTAGCCTTGGGCATTTCTTTATAGCAATGCAAAAAAAAAAAAAAAAAAAAAAAAAAA
>NW_016809771.1:847117-851305 GCF_001698545.2 Rhinopithecus bieti | reverse complement strand
AAAAAAAAAAAAAAAAAAAAAAAAAAAAATGCTAGTTTCTGCAGCCATTCTTCATCTTCAAAGAATTTGGTAAAATCTGGGCTACTGTTTTCTTGAATGTATTTCTATGATTCATTTTCTAGGTCAAGCATCCTGTTAAGGAGCAGAATCTGTATTAGTTTCTCTCACTCCAATCCATAGTGTCAATAAACATTATTTTGTGTAATTTCTGTAGGTCAGAAATTAAGGAGCAGTTTAGCTGGATGATTTTGACCCAGGGTCTCTCATAAGGTTGCAATCAAGATATCACCTGGGGCTGCAGTCCTCTGAAGACTTGACTAGGGCTAGAGGATCCTTTTCTGAGGGAGCTCACTGACATGCCTAGCAAGCTGATGCTGCCTATTGCCAGGCCCCAGTTCCTTGCCATACGGACCTCTTTACAGGGTGCTTGAGTACTGACGTGACATGCCAACTGGCTTCCCCCAAAACGATCTGCTAAGCCATTAGATTTATGCATGTGGAAGGAGATTTATATGGGCCTTGTCCAGGTTTTCACATAGTTTAAAAAAAAATTTTAGAAGTGAATTGTACTATGTTTGATAAGTCATCTTTATAGCATCATCTAGAACTTTTTTCATTTTTGCTTCAGAACTTTCTGACACAAGCACTCTGTGGGAAGAAAGCAGTGAGTTGTGAATGTGTCAGGATTTTAATGAGAATTGAAATCTCTGAAGGAACCAGTCCTTGATAGGGTACCATAAGTAGATACTGACACAGTTTTTCCAAAATGTACCTTCTGTTTCCAGTATGAAGACAAGACAATAAATATATCTTTACCTTTGCTTCTTTGCAGCAGTGTTTCATAGAAGAAAAATTTTCTTAAATTTTGCCATAATATATAAATCTTACAAATGCTACTCTATGACATTTGTTGTTGAAATCTGTTGATTCATCAACCTGGATAAGAAATTGTTAGGTTCTTTTGATGCTATGCAGCATTATGTGACATGTCATCAATCACATCAATTTATCAAACTTTGAAAGTGAAACCGTTTTAGTTTGTCATTACATCATATGCTATTGTCTTACTCTCTGTAATTATACATGCTGAAATTATGAGGTCCCATCAATTGTGGGGCTTTTTCCTTTTCGGGTCAAAAAGTTCTTCTGCTAAATAACTTTCTTTCTGGACCTTTTTACTGAAGGTCACTTAAAAAAAAATACATTCTTTACTCTGGGTGTCCAAAGGTCATATAAAATTATCTGCTCTTTTACTATGGTTTGCAGTTAAGTGTCTTTTCAATTTTGCTGGAGCCATTGCTTCCTTTATAAGTTGTGATTCTTCTTTACTAACTTTATCAGAATTATTAAGGTTTAGAATTCTCTTCCATCTCCCAGTTCATCTTCAAAAATCACCACATTGGACTATAAGTCATGTTTGTAAAACACAGATGCTAATAAAGTATAAAATAAGCAAACCAAGGAAATTTTTTTTAAAAATTATATCTTCAAATGCAGTTCACTTTTAACCTACAAGCTCCATGTGTCAGGCCTCTGAGCCAAGCCTGCATGTATACATACAGATAGCCTGAGGCAACTGAAAACTACAAAGGAAGTGAAACAGCCTGCTCCTGTCTTAACTGATTGACCAACCTTTAGACATTCCATTATGACCTGTTCCTGCCCCGCCCCACCCGATCGATTGATCGACCTCGTGACATTCTTATTCTGGACCATGGGTCTTATGATCTCCCCACCATGCACCTTGTGACCCCCTCCTCTGCTGACAATAGATAGCCACCTTTAACTGTAACTTTCCACTGCTTACCCCAGTCCTATAAAACTGTCCCACCCCTACCTTCCTTTGCTGACTGTCTTTTCGGACTCAGCCCACTTGCACCCACATGAAATAAACAGCCTTGTTGCTCACACAAAGCCTATTAGTGGACTCTCTTCACATGGGTGTGCGTGACACCATGTTTTGCAATGTCTACAACATTAGCAAAGCAACAGGGAGGCATTTGAGTTATGGGGCATTAAAATTCCTTCCTTAAAATATTATCTTTGATTATCTATTACATCAGGAGAGTTCATTAGCTGTCAGTTGACTGTGAGTAAGGGGAGGCCAGGGAAGATCAGGAAATGTAAATCAGGAAGGATAGGCTGATGTTGTCAATCTATTGTCTCTCCCTCTTCCTCAACCTATTGTCCCTCCTTCTTAATTCAGCACCCACCAGTCATCAACAGCACCCCCTGCCTTCCATCAAAAGCCGAGAATGGACTCAATGAAATGAACATAGTTGTGTGGAGCACTGTCATGTTTGTGAATGACCTCTAGCAAAATTCCTAATAGAGTTGTTTTATCACTAGTCATCACTACAAGTGTTGGCATTACATGGAGAAAGAAGTTCAAAAGAATGCAAAAAAAAAAAAAAAAAAAATTCCAATCTCTTCTGGAATCCCTAGTAACTGCTCCTAGACCCCTAATAACATCTGCAGAAACTCACACTAGACTATAAGCTCCTGAAGAGTGAGAACTACATCTTCTTTGTTTTGGTATCCTAAGTACTTAGTACAGTGCCTGGAATAAAATTGATGCCCAATAAATATTTGTTAAATGGAACCGAATTCTTCTATGCTTTGAATTTCTGCTCATGCCTTGAAAACCTACTTATTAACAAATGATCATAGAATGATGGTCAAAAAGAGAAAGAAAATATAAAAGAGATGGAGGGAAGAAAATATATATGTACAGTCTAGTTGTGGTATTCAAGATCTAAGAAGGTGTCCATCCAGTTGTTTTACTGAAAGGTTAGGACATCTAATTAAAATACCCAGTAAGGAGATACAGATGTTCCTCAACTTAGGATGGGGTTATATCCCAATAAACACATCATGAGTTGAAAATATCTGAGTAGAAAATACATTTAATACATGTAAACCTACTGAACATCATGGCCTAGCCTAGTCTACCTTGAAGGTGCTTGGAACACTTACATTAGCTTACAGTTGGGCAAAACTATCTGGCAGCACAGCACACTGGAAAGTCTCATTTGTTGCCGCTGCCCAGCATCATAAGAGAATATTGCATGCGTATCACTAGCCAGGGAGCAGATCAAAGTTTAAAATTTGAAGTACAGGTTTGGCTGAATGCTTATTGCTTTCACACCATTGTAAAGTAGACAAATTATTTAGTGTAACCATTGTAAGTTGGGAGACTGTATTGCTAATGGCAGTGAAGAGGGCTGCTGGCTAGGATTAGAGCTGAAAATTTTTATATTAGAACAAAATTGTAAAAGTACTTAGCCAAAGCTAGGCATATAATCCCAGCACTTTGGGAGGCTGAGGAGGGCAGATCACCTTAGGTAAAGAGTTCGAGACTAGCCTGGCCAACATGGTGAAACCCCGTCTCTACTAAAAATACCAAAATTGGCTGGGCTTGGTGGCATGGGTCTGTAATCCCAGCTACTGGGGAGGCCAAGGCAGGAGAATCACTTGAACCCAGGAGGCTGAGGTTGTAGTCAGCATCAGCCAAGATCGCGCCACTGTACTTCAGCAACACAGCGAAACTCCACCTAAAAAAAAAAGAACGAAAGAAAGAAAGACTGGGCGCTGTGGCTTACACCTGTAATCCCAGCACTTTGAGAGGCCAAGGTGGGTGGATCACAAGGTCAAGAGATCGAGACCATCCTGGCCAACATGGTGAAACCTCGTCTCTATTAAAAATACAAAAATTAGCTGGCCGTGTTGGCACGAACCTGTAGTCCCAGCTACTCAGGAGGCTGAGGCAGGAAAATCACTTGAACCTGGGAGGCAGAGGTTACAGTAAACCAAAATCATGCCACTGCACTCCGGCCTGGTGACAGAGCAAGACTTCATCTCAAAAAAAAAAAAAAAGTACTTAGTCAAGGTGCCATTAATTGTAAATATCAATGTGAACTCATGACTTTCTCTTTTATTTGTTTTTTATTATGAAAATTTCAAACATAAACAAAAGTTGATAGAACAATATAATGAACCTTTCTCTATAAAACACTCACCTTCAATCAGCCTTTTGCAAATGTTTTCCTCCGTTTCCTCACTGTTATTATTAAAATTATTATAGCTAGAGTGTTTTATAGTAAACATTCTGTTCATAAATCTCCAGCAGAGGACTCTTTTAAAAACATAAGCACAATACCATTACAACACCTAACAAAAATAATATTT
>NW_016809771.1:803381-844398 GCF_001698545.2 Rhinopithecus bieti | reverse complement strand
CAAAAAAAAAAAAAAAAGTACTTAGTCAAGGTGCCATTAATTGTAAATATCAATGTGAACTCATGACTCTCTTTTATTTGTTTTTTATTATGAAAATTTCAAACATAAACAAAAGTTGATAGAACAATATAATGAACCTTTCTCTATAAAACACTCACCTTCAATCAGCCTTTTGCAAATGTTTTCCTCTGTTTCCTCACTGTTATTATTAAAATTATTATAGCTAGAGTGTTTTATAGTAAACATTCTGTTCATAAATCTCCAGCAGAGGACTCTTTTAAAAACATAAGCACAATACCATTACAACACCTAACAAAAATAATATTTTCTTAGTATTAGTCCATGTGGACAGTATCCAGTCCATGTGGAATTTTCCCAAGTTATTTCAAAATGTCTTTTAATAGTTGGATCAATCAAATGAAGATCCAAACAAGGGCCATCCATTGTATTTTATTGATATGTCTCTTAATTTTCTTTTATTCTATGTCAGTTTCTTCTCCCTGTTCCCCCCACCAACCCCCGCCCCATGGGATTTATTTGTTGAAAAAACTGAGTCTTTTGTCATGTAGAATTTCCCACTTTCTCACTGATTACGTCCTTGTGGTGGTATAAATTGTTTTTCTATCCTCTGTATTTCCCATAAACTGGTAGTTAATTGATAGTGAGATCTAAAGACTTGTGTTCAGGTTCTTTTTTTTCTCTCTCTCTTCTGCAAGAATACTTCCTAATGTCCCATGAAGAGGCACATAATATCTGGTTGTCTGTCTTTGGGGATGATATCAGTCAGCGAGATCAGTGTTATCAGCCTCATCCACCTCTTAGAGTTCCCTGCCAGCTTTTTACCTAATGGTTTTAGCAGCTGTTGGTGATCATCACTAGGTCTATTGGCTCATGAGGTAGTGCAAAATAGTAATATGATAATTCTATCAGTTCTTTTGCAATTATTAACTGAAATAAAGAAATTTTTTATTTCAATTTTTTGCTATCATTGTTCTTTGCAATGCTTAAAATATTTAATCTTTGGCTTGTGAGAGCCCCTTCAAGTCTTTCAAAACTACCAACTAGCCTGCGATGGCTTCCTTGCTTTCTGGTACAAAATATTTCTTTTACATTTTATGCCCCAGATGTGGAATTGCGCTTTCTCCAAAGAGCCTTGTTTTTTTAAATGGAAAATGGTATGTAGAGAAGACAATCTGCCACTAAGGAGTGCTCATTGCTTCTGGATTGTTAGGACTTCTAGGCCCTATCAATGGACACAGTGGACAACTAAGAGGTAATTATTTTTAGAAAGCAAAAAAACTGGAGGTCATAGTGACATTTCCAATTCAAAGTTAAATTTACAGGGTTTCCATTTCTTTGAATTTAAACTTGTGTTTGTCTTACCCTGAAATTCTTATGACATTGGCATAATTACTTATTTGCCTTAACCTCCATATATATATATATGTGTGTGTGTGTGTGTGTGTGTGTGTGTGTGTTGTCAAGTAAGTATTATTATTAACGGTAAGACTATTGAATACTACTTAGTTTGCTAATATTTTGTTTAGAATTTTTACGTCTATATTCATAAGTGAGGTTGGTCTTTTTCTTTTTATTGTGCTGTACTTCTGTTTTTGTAGATTCTGATTATAGAGGTCTGCCTTCAATGACTGCAGGAGAAGGGTGGGATACGAGGCCTCAGGGGTTTGCCTATGGCTTGCATCTTAAGTGCAGAGTCTCCCTCAACTTGATGGAGGTTGGTGTCGTCTAGAATGCTTCTCTGCTTCTGCCTCAGTGTCCACTCAAGGGGTTCTGGGTTAGAACATGTGCTACAGAGAGCCTTACTGTAGGCTTTAGCCTGGAGTAAATTCTCAAGTTGCCCCCGTGTGGGCCACTGGCTCAGATGTTCTTCCCTTTATTTATTAATTACTTAGTCCATCACTTCTCTCAGATTCTACTGTTTCTGTTTATTCTGTGGTCTTTTTTATTTTGGATACCTTGTTGTCACGTATATGAATTTGACACTTCTTAAGCTCATTTAAGTTTTGCAGTTAATCTTTTCCTGTCTACTATATGTATTCTAGTAATTCCTCACTGTTTATGTCCTATTAATGAATCCTTCTTCATTTTTCAGTGGTGCAGTGGAATTACTTTTATTTTTATATTTATTTTCATTGAGATCATAGGAGGAAAGAGACTTAAACTGAATAAAATTTCAGTCCTTATGAGCACTTTACATTTTCTTTTTGTTAACTGCTGTATTAGTCCATTCTTGCACTGCTATAAAGAAATACCTGAGACTAGATAATTTATAAAGAAAAGAGGTTTAATTGGTTCATGGTTCCACAGGCTGTATAGAAAGCATGATACTGAGGCCGGGCGCGGTGGCTCAAGCCTGTAATCCCAGCACTTTGGGAGGCCGAGACGGGCGGATCATGAGGTCAGGAGATCGAGACCATCCTGGCTAATACGGTGAAACCCCGTCTCTACTAAAAAATACAAAAAACTAGCCGGGCGACGAGGCGGGCGCCTGTAGTCCCAGCTACTCGGGAGGCTGAGACAGGAGAATGGCGGGAACCCGGGAGGCGGAGCTTGCAGTGAGCTGAGAGCCGGCCACTGCACTCCAGCCTGGGCGGCAGAGCAAGACTCCGTCTCAAAAAAAAAAAAAAAAAAAAAAAAAAAAAAAAAAAAAAAAAAAAAAAAAGAAAGCATGATACTGGCATGTGCTCAGGTTCTGGGGAGGCCTCAGGAAACTTACAATCATGGCAGAAGGCAAATGGAAAGCACACACATTACGTGGCTGGAGTAGGAGCAAGAGAGAGGGGGCATTTTAATCAGAAAGGATCAGAAACAGTCCTCATTCACATGGAATGGGCAGCATATACACTTAAAGTTTTCCCCAGGCCTTATCTGCCACCTTCTGACATAATATAATAGTCAGAGATCTGGATCATCTGGATTTTCCATAAGTCACCATCGTTGTTTTTCCATTGATAGCATTACCTTTATCAGAGGAGATGAGGAAGTAGCATGATAAATACTTTGGTAAGACACATGTGTTCCAGAGAGTAGGAAATAAAGCCTGACACATCAGTAAAATTTTTAGGAAACCAGTGTTCAGGAACCTGCTGGAACATCCTCTCTAATGTAAAAGACAAATTATTGTATCTTGTACTTTCTTTAACAAAGAAGGAAGCACAAAACCTGATGAGACTTTTTGGATGCTGGGAGCGAGCTGGGAGCGAATATTCTGCACTAGGGAATATTGTTCCAGCTGCCAAAGCAGAAAAGGTTTCTGCAGTGGTCCAGCAGACTGTATAGCATCAGAAGTCTCAGTGATGGGGGAAAAAATGCTGTGAGGTGTTTGAGGAAGATCATGTGGGAGAACCACAATATAGGATCTCAGGGTTCTGGAGCAAGGCCATGCCATCTGCAGCAGAGAATTGTATGTCTTTTGAAAACCAATTTGTATATTACTGGTTCCTAGTAAATGCAGAATAACAAATCATAGGACACTACATCACCATACAGCCAGAACTGCCTATTATTCTCTGGATCCAAATGGACCTGCAAAGCAGGCCTAGCAAAAATGTATTATAAGATAGAAGTCTGACATCCAGAGCCAAACGCAAACAGGACCAGAGGTATGAGCAGGGTGCATAAACAGGTAGCAGGTAGGCCACACTGCCCCTGTCCCCAGCATCCAAACAGTTGCACTCATGCCCCTTCCTCATCTCACACCTATAGCTTCCTGGGGAATCTGGTATGACCAGCTGAAGGAGGAGAGAAAAGGTCACATTTTGTTTACAGATGAGTTGGCTTGGTATATAGGTACAAGTTGAAAATAGACAGAGGCTGCATTACAGCCACACTTTGGAGTGGTTTTGAAAGACAGTGGTGAGAGAAAGTCCCCCCAAAAGGCAGAGCTGCCGGTGGTACACCTGGTCATCCACTTTGTGTGGAAAGGGAGGTGGCCTGAGGCTAGACTTTATATAGAATCACAGGCAATAGTGATTTCCTGATCATCTTTTGTTCCTGAAATGAAAAATATTCAAAGATCAAGAGCAAAAAGTTCTGGGATACAAACAGTAACTTTACCCTGAGAAGTGAATGGTAACCAAGGGTTCAGACCACTGCTGAAAGAGACTGTGGGTCATGTCATCAGGTACGTCACTGACATCAGCAGAGGTGGGAGGTCAGAGTGAAGGGAATCTAGAATGGATACATGTACCTACAGGAGTGGGCATGAAGTATAAAAATTTTTGTATCACATGTTAATGCCTACCAGAAAGCATCTACCGAGAAAAGGCACTAAATAACCAACAAAATGGCTCAGCCAATTTGGCCCAACAAAATTATTGAGCCAAAATGACTGAGTCTCAGTCATCAGTCACCCCAGTGCTGGCACGATGGGCACAAGAATGAAGTGCCCATGGTAGCAGAGATAGAGGCTACCCATGACACCAATAGTATGGACCCCAAGGCTTATCTAGCTCCCATGATTAACAAATGCCCAACCTGACAGCAGCTGACACTAATACTGTCCCCACAAGATGGCACAATTCATCAGGGAGACCAACTAGTCACTTAGTAGCAAGTTAACTGCATCTGATTCTTTCACTCTTTGAAGGGTCAGTGGTCTATTCTTACAGGAGTAGACATATATTTGAGGTATGAGCGTGCCTTTCTTGCGTGCAGGGCCTCCGTTAGCACCATAATCCAAAGAATTATAGAGTGCTTAATTATCTACCAAAGATCACATCCTGCCAGACAAGGCTACCCACTTTACAACAAAGCAGGCCCAGGAGTGGGCCTGTGATCATGCAATCCCCTGGTCATATCACATACCACACCACTCAGAAGCTGGTGGACTTACAGAATGTTGGAATGGGCTGCTGAGGGCAGAGCTGAGGTGCCAGTTAAATGCAAAACTTTGTGAGAATGGGGTGCTGTCCTCCAGGAAGCAGTATATACATTCAATCAAAGACTTTCATATAGCATTGTATTCCCAATAGGAAGAATACATGGGCCTGGGAACCAAGGAATAAAGGCAAGAATGACCACACTTACCATCACCCCCATTAACCAATTGGGAACTTTGTGCATCTTGTCTCCACAATTGTAGACTCTGCAGGGTTCGTTGTCTCGGTCTCCAAAGGACTGTACTTTCACCAGGGGCAAGCAAGAGTCCCATAGAATTATAAACTAGAGCTGTTGCCGGGGGTACACTGAGCTCTTTGTGTCTAGGGACCAACAAGAAAGAAAGAGTCATAATCCACAAGGGTAATTGACCCTGATCATTCCGAGGAGGTAGGACTGCTATTACTATAACGTGGGCAGGGAGGAAGATGTGTAGAACCCACATAACCTACTGGGGTACCTCTTTTGTTGTTGTTGTTGTTGTTTCTTTTTTAAGAGAGGCTCTCTGTCACTCATGCTGGAGTACAGTGGTGCAATCATGGCTAACTGCAGCCTGAACCTCTCCCTGTGTTGCCCAGGCTCATCTCAAACTCCTGGCCTCAAGCAGTCCTCCTGCCTTGGCCTCCCAAAGTGCTGGGATGATAGGAGTTAGCCACCATGTCCAGCCTGCCTCTTGTGACAGTAGGGATACAAATGGCAACATTTGCCTGAGAAACAAAGGGTAACCAGGGGCTTAGACCGCTCGTGAAGGACATTGTGGGTCATGTCATCCAGTAAGTCACGGAGACCAGCAAAGGTGGGAGGTCAGGGTAAAGGGAATCTAAAATAGATAGGAAGGGGGCCAAGGGTGAGTGTCAGGTACAGCCCCAAGATCAACTGCCAGGGTGGGAGCTGTAGTTTTTCCCATTCACTTCCTCTTCTAAGTTTTCCCTCAAGAATAGAGGCCCAATGAAATTTTTAAGGAGCCACTCCTGGAGTATATATGGAACGTAGATCTAAAAGGTGCAAGTATGTACCCTGAAAGACAGAGATGAGTTTCCCAGAAGCCCTGTCAAGGAAGGTCTTCCTACCTGGCTGTAAAGAATGTAGTCAGAAGATACCTCCTCCTGATAGCACATAATTGTCAGATCCTACCATGTCTGCCTTAGCTACAGAAAACTATCTCACCTAAGGATGTGCCCTTCTTGGGCAATATATAGTAGGGGACCGAGCAAGGCAGAATATAATGGCCCAGCCATTTATACTGAAATCAGGGGCCCTGTGACAGGTCACACTCACTTCAGTTCAACTTCTCCCTCTGCTCACCCCTGCTTCCCCTCCCTTCCTTGTACGGGTATCGATCCCTAACAAACACTTGTACCCCATGCTCACTGTCTCAAGTCTGCTTCTGGTGAACCCAATTGTGTCAGCATTTCTGCTATCACAGATTTATTTCATAAATAGATAAATCCTGCATGATAGTTGGTACTGGCACAAGAATACCTGTTTTTAAAATTTCTTGTACTCTAAAAATAAAATTTGATCACAGCACAACAGATACATGGTAAAGCAGCTGGTTTCTAGAGTTTTAAATGTATTTTGCAGCCTTTGCTATGGTCTGCTTTTATTTTTACTGTCTCCTAGTCTTCAACCTTAAGTTTAAAAAATTTTATTTTATTTTACACAAAAAAAAAAAATTGCTTCCAATATAATTTCTGTCTTCCTGGCACTGACTCTGAATGTGCTGAAATTGCATTCATTGCTCGAGCTCAACAGGGTGGACTCAGAGCAACATCTGCTCAGCAGTTATCTCTGTGTGCTGTATCTCGATTCGTCGTTCTGTAGTGCGATATATAGTTTCTATTTCTGGGATCCATCCTGTCCTTGGGTCACCTCCCTCTGCTCTTTACTGGGAAGGCCATTTTTTGGTTTCAGTTACGGTAAATCTCTCTGGATTTCAGCCAAATTCTTTCAGCGTTCAAAAGTACAGAGTTCTTTAGGAGGCTTGTTCTTTTGAAATATTTTTTCAGAGGTTAAAAATTAAATTTCAAAATAATACCTGGGGTGGAAAAGAGTTCTCAGCAGAGACAAAGACCCCGAACACCTCCAACATGAAGCTTCTTCATGTTTTCTGTTATTTCTGTGCTTTCACTTAAGTTTTGCAAGGTAAGCAATTCAATCTTTATGCAAACAATTTTAATTGATAGTTTAAAGGTTGTAAAATATAGAAAATAATCTTAAATTTATAATTTTGAGTTAAATATTACATAGTTCAGTTACCAACAATGCCACTCTATAGTCAGCAACAAATGTTTTATGTTAATATCTTGATAAAATAGTTTTTTTAAAAAAAGCTCTTTTTATGTGCTTATATATGCAGAGGCATTGCACTGAACAAGAGTTTTACTAATACAAGACTGTGATTTATTGTAATTATAGTAAATAAAAAATATTTACCAGGTTCCTCCTGTGTATAAGGTACAGTACTAGAAAGACAGTGAGACTGATCTCTTCCTTCAATAACCTTTTAGTACACTCTATAGCTATAGAAAGGGGAAATAATAAGCAAACTTGAAACATCTGAAAACACAAAAGTACAAGTTACAAGACAGTATACATTTAATTGTCAAAAGTGTTACAAATATGTGGAAAGGTCTTTAATGAGAGGACAAATCGCTTCATGCTGAGAGGTCATGAAGAGATTATGGATCAAGTAGGATTTGAGCTGAACCTTTAATTCTGTATTACATGTGATCAGTGGTGAGAAAGAGGAGTGATTTCCAGCTTTTTTAGCCAGGAAAAGCAGCAAGTACTACCATAGGAAGGCAGCAACGCACCAGGCCCCTCCAAATAAATGAATTCATTTGATCAGAATGAAGGGTTTGTGGGCTACGAAGGAACTTGAAACTGAAATGACATGTTGTATTGAAGTTAGAGTGTCATCTATTAAGGTGAAAAATGTTTAAAACATTTTAGATACTTACTGATGATTGCCAACTTTGGTGGCAATCCAAAACTATCTTGTCTTAGTGCCGGCTTGTAGAAGAAAATATTTAAAGAAAACTACTTAAGAAAACACACTCTAAGATTCTTGTAACTTCTAAAATAGTTGCTATCATCACTGCAATGTTTATAATAGAGAATAAATGGAAATAACTAATGCTTATTAATAAGACACTGGTTAGATTATTGTATATTCAAAATTGAACTATTATGTAGCCATTGAAATGACAATTTATCTAAATAAAAAGTCCTTACTACAATTTTATTTTATTGAAGAAAACACACACACACACACATATAAATGCATACTTATACCTATTTATATATATGACTAAAAGATCTTACAGTATATGTATTAAATAGTTAATAGTTGCTATCATTGGCTAATAAGATTACTGGTGATTCTATTTTCTGTTTTATACATTTCTGAATTTCAGAATTCAAACTTTTTTTATTCTTTTTTTATTTAAAACAAAGGTGTATTACTTTATAATTAGAAAATTACTTTTTTGAAAATAAGAAATATTCCAGCTCCCTTTTCTATTCCTGAAGAGAGCCTCTTTCTTTTATTGAACAGTCTTCCAAAAACAAAGTTGCCTTCAGTGCTTTAAGAAACAG
This sequence comes from Rhinopithecus bieti, assembly GCF_001698545.2. Taxonomy (NCBI): domain Eukaryota; kingdom Metazoa; phylum Chordata; class Mammalia; order Primates; family Cercopithecidae; genus Rhinopithecus; species Rhinopithecus bieti. Next base: position 835,899 of record NW_016809771.1, on the reverse strand, counting down.
TATTTTAAGAAGGGTTAATCTCAAGTTCATGAAAATTTCAGAGCTTCTTAAAATATCTGTTTATGAAAGAAAGTGGAATTTTTAAATTCTACTTGCTGAGAAGTAACCATTTTAAGTGGTTACTCTTAAAGACAATATAATTAGTGTTCATATAGTTTTAAAACAAATCTAAGTTTTCAAAATGAAATGAAGTATGTGCAGCTGGGATACATTTTTAAGAGCTGAGGGTAGGTTTCTGCCTAAGGGATAAAAAGTATCCCCTTCCTTATTATTAGTATTTTTTAATCAGAACATCTTGATGTACTGATGCTAAGGTGGATGATGTCAATGACTTAGTATAGATGGCAATGAGATAGAATTAAGTTGCTCTGAATAGTGAAAGAAGAAAAGCAGTTTTACTGAACCTACTCAGACAAGGAAACTAGAGGATTCAGAAAAGATGAAAAAGAAACCCATAGCACAGTGGGCGTGGCTGCTGGTGGTAGGAATAGGGCCTTATGATGGTAGGAATAACCAAAGGATGTTCAACAACAAGGAAACTGGCTGGGTGAGGGGGTTCACACATGTAATCCCAGCACTTTGGGAGGCTGAGGCAAGAGGATTGCTTGAGCTCAGGAGTTTGAGGCTGCAGGGAGCTATGATCATGCCACCATATTCCAGCCTGGGTGACACAGCAAGATCCTGTCAAAAAAAAGAAAAAGAAAAAACAGAAGCCAAATGTTTCAGTCGGCATGATTACTTACTATAATTGTCCTGTGACATAATCGCCAACTGATACCCTAAATTTTATTTTACTCTAAAATTTTATTAAAAACTCAGGCGTATATGGGTGGCATTTTAGAGAGAAAGAACTGGGGTAATGTTAAGCAGAATGACAACATCCTGGAAACGAAGGGTGGCACACAGGAGGGTGTGCAGTGCAAGTGATGGCAGTGGAAATGGCAGAGTAGGCAGATCCACCAAAACCAAAAACCAAAAATCCACTTCCACAAAAACCAAAGAGAAGCTGTCAGAACCAACTTTATTTAGAACTGTGGAAAACAGTCAAAGTTTTATAGCACCTAAGCAAATGTTGAATGAAGGAACAGGCAACTAAAAATGGTAGGAAAGTTTTGTGGCATTTTGTGCATATGTCTTTTGTGCCCTTACCCCATACACTCCCTGATTTGACAGTGGTCTTGAAGGATAGCTATCTACGTTTCTCACTCAGGGAGGGACCCTATTCCCTAGCACTAGAAAGAACACAGAATACCTTATTCAAAAATAATGTGTTTGTCTTTTCTATCCTAAAGCCTACCTGAAGGACAGACCCCAGGCACTTGTCTTGGTTTCACCTATCTCAGAACTCAGAGCAGAAAAGCATTAATATTGCAAAGCACAGGCACTGTAAGATTAATGAGCAATCTCAGCTGTCTGGGGCAAAGGATTACAGTGGAGGTACACAACAGAGCACCAAAGCATGGGGAAAAACTAAGATCTTATGGAAAATTAGGGCATTCAAAAGTGCTTGTGTGTATTGGGGGAGTTTAGGAAGCCACATACATGCTCAGGGCAGGATACATGCTCAGAAAAACCTCAGAAGACTCTGAGCCTGCACGTCTGGTGGATGTCTAGGTTCAGTCCAAGTATGAAGTGAAAGCTAATGTAGAGTTGCACATGGCCTGGAAAAGTGCCCAGGACAGAAACAATCTGCAAAGACTGGGAGAGATTTTGAGATTTTGATTTGTTTTTCTGGGTTTCTTTTTCTTCTTCTCTCTCTCTCTCTCTCTCTCTCTCTCTCTCTCTCCTATTGCATTGAAGGAAATCTCTGTCTAAATACTAACCGAATATAAGTCAAAGGAACAGACTTTAAAGACCACATGTGATAAAGAATAGACTTACCAAAAATAGTTTAAAAGTCATCGAACACCAAGCAACCAAGACAAACCCCAAGTAGAAGGAAGAGTCTGATTTCAAGAGTTACTGTAAGAGTCAAAATGTCCAGTTTCCAACTAAAAATTATGACGCATGCAAAGATATGAGAAAGTATGGCCCATTTACAGAAGAAATGAACATAATCTGTTCCAGAAGAAGCACAAACTTTGTACTCACTAAACAAAGACTTAATGGTCTTTAAAAAAAGAAAAACACTTTATTGAGTTATGATTGACATATAATAAACTATACATATTTAGTGTACATAACTTGATGAGTTTGAGTTTGGAGATTAATATATGTCTGTGAAAATATCACAACATATGCCATAAACATATTCACCACTTCCAAAAGTTTCCTCTCACCCTCTTATTATTTTGTGTGTACACATAACAACTCTTAACATAAAATAAATTGTGCTCTTAGCAAATTTTTAAGTATACAATACAGTATTATGAACAATAGGCACTATTCTGTAGTGTAGATCTCTAAGAATTATACATCTTGCATAACTGAAAATTTATACCTTTGACTAGTACTTCCCGGTTTCCCTCTCACCCAATCCTTGGCAACCACCATTCCACTCTCTGGTTCCATAAGTTTGACTATCTTAGATTCCTAATGTAAGTGGTATTATGTGGTATCTATCCTCCTGTCCCTGCCTTATTTCACTTAAATTAATGTCCTCTAGGTTATCCATATTGTCACAAATGACAGGGTTTCCTTCTTTTTTAAGGCCAAATAATGTTTCATTGCATGTATATACCACATTTTCTTTATCAGTTCTTCCACAACTGTAGAAGAATTTCCCTTTCTCCATATCCTCAGCTACATTTGTTACCTTTGGCTATTTTGACAATAACCATCCTAACTGGTGTGTGATTTTGATTTTCATTTCCCTAATGGGGTTAGTGATATTAAACACCTTTTGAAGTACCTATTGACCATTTACATATCTTATTTGAAGAAATGTCTATTCAGCTCCTTTGCCCACTTTTTAAAGTAGACTATTTGGTTTTTTGTTGTAGGAATTCCCTATGTATTTTAATAGATATTAACCTCTTATCAGATGTATAGTTTGCAAATATTTTCTTCCATTCTATATGTTGTCTTTTCATTTTGTTAACTGTAACCTTTGCTGTGCAGAAGGTTTTTAGCTTGATGTAGTCCCACTTGTCTATTTTTGCATTTGTTGCCTGTGCTTTTGTCATCATAGTCAAGAAATTATTGCCAAGACTTATGTCAAGAAGCTTATCCCTTATGTTTTATTCTAAAAGTTTTATGCTTTCAGGTGTATGTGTAAGTCTTTAGTCCATTTTGAGTTGGTTTTTGTGTATGGGATAATATAGGGGTCCAATTTCATTTTTTGCATGTGGATTTCCAGTTTTCCCATTACCACTTATTGAAAAGACTATCCTTCACCCATTGTACATTATTGGCTTCCTTGTTGAAGAGCAGTTGACTATCTATGCATGGGTTTATCTCTGAACTTTCTACTTTGTTCCATGAATCTATATGTCTGTTTTTATGAGAGTACCATATTGTTTTGATTACTGCAGCTTTGTGATATTTTTTAAAGTCAGGAAGTTTGATGCCTCTGGCTTTGTTCTTCTTGCTCAAAAAGTTGTTTTGGCTATTCAGTGTCTTTTGAAATTCCATATAAATTTTAGAATTATTTTTTCTATTTCTGTAAAAAAAATGCCTTTGCAATTTTGATAGAGATTGTATTGAATCTGTAGATTATTTGTGATAGTATAAACATTTTAACAATATTAATTTTTTCAGTGAAGGAATGTGAGTTGTGTTGCCATTTCTTTGTGTCTACTTTCATTTCCTCATCAGTGTTTTACAGTCTTCAGGGTACCAGTTTTTCACCTCGTTGGTTAAATTTATTTCTAAGTACTTTATCCTTTTAACTGCTATTGTAAATTAGATTGTTTTGTTTTGTTAAAGACAGGGTTTTGCACTGTTGCCCAGGTGGGAATGCAATGGCAAATTATAGCCCACTGCAGGCTTGGCCTCCTGTGCTCAAGCGACCTTCCTACCCCAGCCTCCCAAGTAACTGTGACAAAAGGTACACACTACCATGCCAACTAATTTTATTTTTTGTAGCAATGGGACCTTGCTATGTTACCCAGACTGGTCTCGAACTCCTAGCCTCAAAGGATCCTCCCACCGTGGGGCCTCTCAAAGCACTGGGATATAGGCATGAGCTGCCGTACCTGGCCTGAGATGGTTTTCTTAATTTCTTTCTAGGACAGTTCATTATTGGTGTATAGAAACACCATGATTTTTGTATGTTAATTTTGTATCCTGCAGCTTTAATGTTGCTGTTTATCATCTTTTCATTTCTACTTGAATAAAACCTTTTATCATTTCTTGTGAGGCAGACGATATATTTCCTGTTTTGGTTTATTGGGGAAAGTCTTCATCTCTCTTTCATTTTTAGAGGGTAGCTTTTCTGGGTGTAACATTCTTGGTTGGCAGTGGTGTGGGGGTTTTTTATTTCTTCCTTTCAACACTTTGAATATATCATCCCACTCTTTCCTGGCCTGCAAGGTTTCTAAAGAAGAAGAAATTTGAAGAATAAATCCACTGATAGTTTTATAGGGTTTTTGTTTTGTTTTGTTTTGTTTTTGTATATGACAAGTTGCTTTTCTCTTTCTTTCAAAATTGTCTTTTTGTCTTTGACATTTGACAATTTGATTATAACGTGTCTCAGTCTAGACCTTTTTAGGTTCGATATCTTTGTGATCCTTTTGGGGCTCATGACTCCAGATGTCCATTTACTTCCCTAGATTTGAGATGTTTTCAGGCATTGTTAATTTAAATAAGCTTTCTTTCCTTTTCCCTTTCTCTTCGTCTTCTGTAAATAACATAATGCATACATTGGTTTGCTTGATGGTGTCCCACGAGTCCTGTAGTCTTTCTTTATACTTTTTAATTCATTTTTTCATTTTTGTTCCTCTGACCGTATAATTTCAAATAATCTGTCTTTGAGTTCACTGATTCTCTCTTCTGTTTGACTAAGTATGGTGTTCGAGCTCTCTATTGAATTTTTCAGTTCCATTATTGTATTATTTTCACCTCCAAAATTTCTCTTTGGTTCTTTTTTATGGTTTCTGTTTGTTGAATATCTCATTTTTCTCATGAATTATTTTCCCCTAATTTTGTGTAGTTGTTTATCTGTTTTCTTTTATAACTCTTTGAGCTTCTTTAAGATGTTACTTTGAATTATTTGTCAGGCAATTTGTAGGTCACCAATTCTTTTGAGTCACTTATTGGAGCTTTATTTGCTCCTTGGATGGTGTCTTTTTTCTTCATAATCCTTGTAGCTTGTATTAGTGTCTGGATGTTTGAAGAAGCAGCCACCTCTTTCAGTCTTTACAGACTGACTTTTGCAGAAAAAGCTTTTCACAAATCAGTTAGCCAGAGATTCTGGGTGGGCCAGCTGGTGGGGCCCGTGTAAATAGCTTGAGACCATGTGTGGGTGAGCGTGGTGCCTAGGTCTACCAGTGGGCCTGGTGGCACTGTCACTGCGTGGGTGGACAGTCTTGATGCCACTGTCTAGGGGCAGGGTTGCTCTCTTTTTTCTCCACAAGAGAGCTCATGATCCAAAGGAATCTCTTTCTTTGTGTTGCTGTGTAGGGTAAAGGGTGACTCTATAAAGTGAAACTTGTTTTCTTACCCTTTCAATATTTTCTCATATCTTTGTTCTACTTGCATGCTATAACCTCTCACCTTGATCCTGGAGCTCTCATAAAGGTATTTGTATTCATAGATGGTTGTTACATTGGTGTTTCTGTGGGAAGACAAGTGCTGGGACATTTTGTTCCACCATCTTGCCAGTGTCACACTTTTCAACTGTCTTAAATGTGCTCAGAGCTACAAGAAACCCTGATAATAATGTATAAACAAATATAGAATATTAATAAATAAATAGAATTTTTTTGGAGACAGAGTCTTGCTCTGTCACCCAAGCTGCAGTACAGTGGCACAGTCTTGGCTCACTGCAACCTCTACCTCCCAGGTTCAAGTAATTCTCGTGCCTCAGCCCCCCGAATAGCTGGAATTACAGGTGCCCATCACCACACCCAGCTAATTTTTGTATTTTTAGTGGAGATGGGGTTTCACCATGTTGGCCAGTCTGGTTTTGAACTCCTGACCTCAAGTGATCCACCCACCTCACCCTCCCAAAATGCTGGGATTACAGGCATGAGCCACTGTGACTCACCAACAAATAGAAATTTTAAAAAGAAACTAGACAAAACTTCTGGAGTTGAAAAGCACAATAACAAACGTGAAAAATTTTCTAATAGGTTTCAGTAGAAGATTTAAACAGGCAGAAGAAATAGTCAACAAACTTGATGATCAGTCCATTTAATTAATTATCCAGTATGAGGAGCAGAAAGAAAAAAGGATGACAAAGAATGAACAGAGCCTATGAGACTTGTGTGACACCATCTAGCATACCAAAATATATATAATGGGAATCCCAGAAGGAGAAATAAGAAAGTAAGAGAGAATATATGAAGGAATAATGGCTGAAAACTTTCCACATTTGATCAAATGCGTGACTGTCCACATTCAAAAAGCTCAATGCAATCCAAGAAGGATAAACACAAAAAGGTCCAAACCAAGACACATTATAATCAAATTGTCAAAACCAAGGATGAAGAAAGTCTTGAAAACAACATAAGATTCTGTAAGATTAGCAGCAGCTTTCTCATCAGAAACCATGGAGGCCAGATGAAAATTTTATTTGTTGAAAGTAAAAAGCTGTCAACCAAGAATTCTGTATCTGGCAGAACTATCCTTCACAGATGAAGGAGAAATGAAGAAATTCACAGATAAATAGAGGCTGAGGGAGTTAGCTACTAATAGACCTGTCCTACAAGAAATGCACTACAAGTGGCTGGATGTGGTGGCTCATTGCCTATAATCCCAGCACTTTAGGGGAATGATGCAGGAGGACTGCTTAAGCCCAGGAGTTCAAGACTAGCCTGGAAAACACAGCAAGAGCCCATCTCTATAAAAAATAAATTAGCAAGGTGTGGTGGCATGTATCTGTAGTCTCAGCTACTTGGGAGGCTGAGGTGAGAGAATCATTTGAGCTCAGGAGTTCAAAGCTGCAGTGAGCTGTGACTACACCACTCCATTCAAACCTAGGCAACAGAGTGAGATCGTCTCTAAAATAAAATTAAGTTAAAATAAAGAAATACAGTACAAGTCAGAGAACCCTACATACTGAAGTGAAAGGACGTTTGGCAGTTACTTGAAGTAATATGAAGAAATAAAGAACTCCAGTGAAGGTAACTATATAGGTAAATATAAAAGCCAGTATTTTATTTTGGTTTGTATTCCTTCTTTTCCTTTCCCACATGAGTTAAAAGACAACTATATAAAACGATTATAATTCTATGTTAACAGTGCACAATATATAAAGATGTAACATATGACAATAACAACATAAAGGAGCAGATGGAGCAGTATAGGAACAGAGTTTTGTATGCTCTCAAAACCAAGTTATTATCAATTCAAACTAGATTACTATAAATGTAATCACTATTAATTGTAATCTCCATAGTAGCCAAAAAGAAAGTATCTAAAAAATATATACAGAAGGAAATAAAAAGGGAACCAAAATAATTGACTATGAAAAAATCAACTAAACACAAAAAGGGCAGTAATGGAGAAAATGAGAAACAAAAAAGGTATAAGACATATAATAAACAAATAGCAAATAGAAGAGTAAGTCCTTTCTTATCAACAATTACTTTAATGGAAGTGGATTAAATTCTAATATCAAAAGGCAGAGATTGGCAAAATCAATTTTTTAAAAATTATTATCCAACTATATGCTATCTAAAGAGGCTCCCTGTAGGTCCAAAGAAATAAAGGATGGAAAAGATATAAATAACAACCAAAAAAGAGCTACAGTGTCTATACTAATACCAGACAAAATAGATCTTAAGTAAAAAACTGTTACAAGAGATACATTACATGATATATTAATGAAAGGGTCAATTCTTCAGGAATATATAACAGTTATGAATATTATACACTAAACAATAGAGCCCCAAAAGATATGAATGAAAAGTGACTGAATAAAAGAGAAATAGACAATTCTTGTTTTGTGCTTTGTTTTGTTTTGTTTTTGAGATGTAGTCATCCAGGCTGGAATGCAGTGGCATGATCTCGGCTCACTGCAACTGGTTCAAGTGATTCTTATGCCTCACCTCCCAAATAGTTGAGATTACAGGCGTGCACTACCACACCTGGCTAATTTTTGTATTTTTAGTAGAGACAGGGTTTCACCATGTTGCCCAGGCTGGTCTTGAACTCCTGACCTCAGGTGATCCACCCTTGGCCTCCCAAAGTGCTGGGATTACAGGCGTGAGTCACTGTGCCTGACCAGAAATAGACAATTATATAATAATAGTTGGAAGCTTCAGTACTCCACTTTCTATAATGAATAGAAAGTCAATAAGGCATAGAGAACTTGAACAGCACTATAAGCCCAGTAGATCTAATAACTAGACATATTTAGAATTCTGCACTCAATAATAGCAGAATATACATTTTTCTCAAGTGCACATGGAACAGTTTCTAAGATAGACCGTATAAGACTTGTCACAAAATGAGTCTTAATAAATTTTTAAAATGTTGAAATTATACAGAGTAGCTTCTCTAACCACAGTGAAATAAGGCTGGAAACCAATAACAGAAAGAAAATTAGAAAATTTACAAATACGTGGAAATTAAACAACACATTCTTAAGCAACTAATGGTCAAAGAAGAAATCACAAGGGAAATTGTTAATACTTAGAGATAAATGAAAACAAAACACAACATACCAAAACATATGACAGGCAGCAAAAGCAGTTATCAAAGATAAATGTATAGCAATAAATGCCTACGTTAAAAAAAGAATAGAGGACCCAGAAATAAGGCTGCACACTTACAACTATCTGATCTTCTACAAATCTGACAAAAAGAAGCAACGGGGAAAGGACTCCCTATTCAATAAATGGTGCTGGGATAACTGGCTAGCCATAGGCAGAAAATTGAAACTGGACCCCTTCCTTAGACCATATACAAAAATTAACTCAAGATAGACTAAAGAATTAAATGTAAAACCCAAAACTATTAAAACCCTGGAAGACAACCTAGGCAATATTATTCTGGACATAGGAATGAGTAAAGATTTCATGACGAAGACACCAAAAGCAATTACAACAAAGCAAAAATTGACAAATGGGATCTAATTAAACTAAAGAGCTTCTGCACAGCAAAATAAATTATCAACAGAGTGAACAGACATGCTACAGAATGGGAGAAAATGTTTGCAAACTATGCATCTGACAAAGGTCTAACATCTAGTGTCTAAAAGGAACTTAAACAAATTTACAAAAAAAATCAACCCCATTAAAAGGTGGGCAAAGGACATGAACAGACACTTTTCAAAAGAAGACTTATATGCAGCAACAATCATATGAAAAAAAGCCCAACATCAGTGATCATTGGAGAAATGCAGATTAAAACCACAATGAAATACCATCTCACAGCAGTCAGAATGGCACTATTAAAAAGTCCAAAAAAATAACATGCTGGTGAGGTTGTGGAGAAAAAGGAATGCTTATGCACATTTAGTGGTAGTGTAAATTAGCTCAACCATTGTGGAACACAGTGTGGCAACTCCACAAAGACCTAAATTCCATTCAACCCAGCAATCCCATTATTGGGTATATACCTAAAGGAATATAAATTGTTCTATCATAAAAATACATGCACACATATGTTCATTGCAGCACTATTCACAATAGCAAAGACATGGAATCACCTTAAATGCCCATCAGTGGTAGACTGGATAAAGAAAATGTGGTACATATACACCATGGAATACTATTCAGCCATAAAAGAGAACAAGATCATGTCTTTTGCAAGAACATGGATGGAGTCTGAGGCCATTTCCTCAGGAAACAAATGCAGAAACAGAAAACCAAATACCACGTGTTCTCATTTATAAGTGGAAGCTAAATTATGAGAACACATAGACACATAGAGGGGCCTATAAGACACACTGGGCCTATTAGAAGATGGAGGCTGGGAGAAGGAAGAGCATCAGGAAAAATAACTAATGAGTACTAGGCTTAATACCTGGGTGATAAAATAATCTGTACAACAAACCCCCACAACACAGGCTTACCTATATAACAAACCTGCAGAAGTTTACCTATAAAATAAACCCTGAACTTAAATGTTTTAAAAAAGAGTAAAGATCTCAAATTGATAACCTAACTTTACAACTTAAGAAGCACATCTTTAGAAGAGGGAAGAGCCAACTAAACCCAAGCTAGAAGAAGAAATAAAATAATAAAGATTAGAGTAGAGACAAAAAAAATATAGTAAGACAATAGAATCAATGGAATCACAAGTTGGTTCTTTGGACATAGCCACAAAATTGTCAGACTTTAGCTAAACTGAGAAAGAAAAAAGAGAGAAGATACAAATAACTAAAATCAGAAGTGAAATTGGAGATATTACTACTGATCTTACAGAAATGAAAAGAATGATAAGAGAACGCTATGAGCAATTACATGCCAGCAAATTAGATAACCTAGATAAATTAATAAATTCCTAGAAACACACAAGTCACCAAAACTAATTCAAGAAGAAATAGAAAATTTGAACAGACCTATAGCAAGTAAAGGTATTAAATCAGTAATTTAAAAATTTCCCAAAAAAGAAATATCTGTAACCAGATGGCTTTACTAGTGAATTCTACCAAACATATAAAGAGAATTAACACTAATTTTTCTCAAACACTTTCAAAAGGTGAAGAGGAGGAAACACTTCCTATGCATTCTGTGAGGCCAATAAATTACCATAATAGCAAAGTCAAAGATACCACAAGAAAATTGCAAACAGAGGTAAAGACTATCTTCCTACCAAATCAAAACTCTCAAAGATTTCCAGTATTCTTAATTTATTTGTGTAGATCCAGATTTCCCTCTGTGATAATTTTCCTTCTGCTTTTTCTTGTGGTGCAGGTATGCTGCTAATTCCTTTAGCTTTGGTGTGTCTTAAAAGGTTGTTCTTTCACCTAAATTTTGAATGATATTTTGCTGGGTATAGAATTATAGATTGTGAATTTTCTCTTTCAGTACTTTTAAAATGTTGCTGCATTGTCTTCGCATTTGCATTATTGATGAGAAATGTCATACTTATCTTCGTTTCTCTACATAGCATGTCTTTTTTCTTTGACTCTTTTGAAGATTTTCTCTTAGTTATTGGTTTCCAAGTAATTTGAGTGTGACGTGGTTTGGTGGAGTTTCCTTCATGATTCTCCTGCTTGGGGTTCATTCCCCATTTGTTCTCAAATTTGGATACATTTCAGCCATTATTTCTTCAAATATGTTTTTTGTTCCTTCATTTTGTCCTCTTTTTTGGAGGCTCCAATTATAGATGTACTAGGCTGCTTGAAGTTGCCCCACAGTTTATTTACACTCTATTCTTTAATTTTTTTATTTTTAAAAATTATATTATAGATAGTTTCCATTGATATATCTTTAAGTTTCCCAGTCTTTTCTTCTGCATATCTGATTTGGTTTTGGTTCCATCGAGTGTATTGTAGTTTTTATCCCTAGAAGTTCAATTTAGATCTTTTTCATATCATCCATGTCTCTAATTTTGAACATGTGGAATACAGTTATAATAACTTTTTAAATCTCCTTGCCTGCTAATGCTAACATCTGTTTTAGAATTCTGGGTACGTTTCAATTGCCTGTTTTTTCTCCTCATCATGGGTCATATTTTATGACTTCTCAGATGCCTACTGTTTTGTATTAAATGTCAAATATGAATTTTGCCTTGTTGGATGCTGTTCATACTGTAATATGTATTTTAAATTTACTTTTTAAATTTTTTACAGATTTGATTATATATCTGAATTTCCATTTTAAAATGTTCACTGTTTGCATTTTCTTCATAATTTGTTATTCCTTTCATTTCATGATTTTTACTAAAAATAATTTTCTGGTATGGGGCTGTTTTAAAAGTGTCTGTCTTGTGGGACAAATACACTAAACTTGCCATTTGTCAGTAGACAAACAATTTTTGCAATTCGTATTCCAGATAAATTGCTGGTTTCTTTAATATATAAAGAGTTACTACAAAAACACAAGAAAAAATCTATATCGCTGAAAGATATGGTTAGGATGTAAAGAAGGAAGTAAAAATCTCTCTTAAAATTAGAGCATACTGAAGATGCTTAACTTCACTCATAGGAGAAAAATGCAAGTAAAAGTGTGCTCTGGTAACATTTTTACATATCAAATTGGCAAAGATTAAAAAGTTTAATAATATATACTCTGTAGTCAAGAGTATGGAAACTAGATATTCTCATATATTGATGATGGGAATGCAATTTAAAACAACCTCTGTAGAGCAAAATTAGTCAATATCTTTCAGGATATTAAAAGTACTTATTCCTTTGATTCAGCAATATCACTTCCAGGGAAGTATCTGGCAGATATACTTAGCATATGTAAGAAATGATATGTATTATATAAGGAGATTAATCATAGCATTATTTATAATAGTAAAACATTAGAAACTATCTAACTGCCCTTTGGGGGCTGATTATAGGGTCACTAGTTACAAATGCACTGATGTTGGGGCGCAGATTGGAGAGTAACATGGGCTCATGTATACATCCATGATCTCTGGAAAGACTCACAAAGAGCTGTTAAGTGGTTGCCTCTGAAGTGGGGCCTGAGTGGATTGAGAGGATAAGGAAAGGAAGGAAACATAATTTTTACAGGCACATTTTTGAACCTGTTTGAACAATTCTCTATGTTTCCTATTCAAAAAAATCTATTAGCCATCTTACATTCATTATGGAAAAAAAAAAAAAAAGACCAGAATAATGGAGTTGACCCCAAAACAATATATCCATGTTTTTAGAGAGACTGAAAATTAGCACACAAGAATCCATCCTACCTGACTACAGCATACAGTCATCTTCTCACAATTCCTAACAACATTCTGATTCTGGAAAAAAGACGAATATTTATCGTTAAAACAATAAAAACAACAAAAGACCTTATCAAATTTCTTATGTGAATTGGAACAATTCATTGTTAGGTATTAGCAGAGAAACATTTTCTCGCTAACTACTTTTTAATCTGAATAGAATGGTTGCTGATTAAGGAGTTTGTGGGGTATCTGTGGCATCACTTTATGTCAAAAGCAGGGCTGCTCCCAGGTACAATGCAAAATGGGCAGCTCCAAGGAGAGAAAAAAGTGGAGGAAAAATTGCTAGTAAAGACCATAATTGGGATAAATAAGACCATAGGGGACCTAAAACTCTTTCAATGGAAAGGTTTCTGATATGGTTGTTAACTCTTGGGATCCAAGTTGCTTACTCACTTCTGGAAGAAAGACAGTGGTTACATTGTTGACTGTTTTTGAAAGTTTCCAGTTTTTTTCTCAGTGTTTTCCAGGGAAATCATCATTGTACCAGTCAATGCCATAATAATAAAAGCACTACATAATCTCAGTGGTATACAACTTTATTAGGTATACAAGTCTGTAGGTCAGTGGGGAGTCAGCTGGCCTATACTGGGCTTGGCAGGGCTGGTTCTTCTTTTTATGCCTGTGCTAGCCTGGTCATGCTTTTCTTCTAGCTATTCAGAGAAACACAAGGACAAACCCAGTTGCACAAGTACTTTCCAAGCATCTTTCAAAGAACAGGGAAATACACCCTGTGCCCTGTAAACCACACAGTAAAGAAGTAGGATGAAATGAGGATAGAACAAGGGGGTGCTATAGGCAATCTACCAAAATCATCATCCTATTCACATTTATACAGGATCTTAAATGTTTATTGGGGTTTCCCATGTATTTTTCATCTGATCCTCACAATATCTTTGTGTGAACATTATTTTTATTTTCCACATTTTATAGAAGAGGAACAGGATCAGAAAAATAAAGTCACTTATCCAAGATCACACAGCTAATTAGCAATAGAAGGGGAACATTCCAATAGTACCCAGAAAAAAGGGAAAGGGGTGGACTTTTCCTTGCTTCAATCATAATTGATCATCTTTTTTCTTTGTTTATAGATTAAATATGGAAAAGACAAACAAAAGAGGTCAATGAAGAAACTTGAGGATAAGGTATATAGCTATATACAGGGTTGATAAGGTCTAGAAAAAGGAGGTTGTTTTATTTCTTGTTCGTTTTCTAGTGAACGACCATCTAAAATTGTTTCACTGGTCTCCTGCCTAGAGAAAAAAAAGATAAAGTTTACATAAAAATAATTGCTATGTCACTGCAGATACCAAAGAAATAATTTTTAGGCTGGATTTGGTGGCTCATACCTGTAATCCCAGCATTTTGGGAGGCTGAGGTCAGTGGATTGCTGGAGGTCAGGAGTTCGAGACCAGCCTGGCCATTATTGTGAAACAACATCTCTAATAAAAACACAAAATTAGCCGGGCATGGTGGCAGGCATTTGTAATCCCAGCTACACAGGAGGTTGAGGCAGAAGAATTGCTTGAACCCTGGAGACGCAAGTTGCAGTGAGCTGAGATTGCGTCACTGTACTCGCTCACAGACCTAGACTTTGTTTTGTTTGGTTTTGTTTAAAAAAGAATTTTTTAAAAGCCCATTGTATTAGTCCATTTTCATACTGCTATAAAGAACTGCCCAAGACTAGGTAATTTATAAAGGAAAGAGGTTTAATTGACTCACAGTTCAGCATGGCTGGGGAGGCCTCAGGAAACTTACAATCATGATGGAAGACAAAGAGGAAGCAAGGCACCTTCTCACCAAGTGGCAGGAAGAAGTATTGAGTGAAGGAGGAAGAGCCCCTTATGAAACCGTCAGGTCTTGTAAGAACTCACTCACTATTATGAGAACCACATAGGTGAAACCGCCCCCATGATTTAATTACCTCCACTTGGTCTCTCCCTTGACACAGAATTATGGAGATTATAATTCAAGATGAGATTTGGGTGGGGACACAAAGCCTAACCATATCACCCATATACACAGAGAAGCAACAGCAGCTAGAGGAGATGAAATCATGTTTTGTAGATGACCAGGCTGATTAATAATTGTTAAAAAAAAATGTTGGGGGGGTGGATGGAAAGCAAAAAAGGGTGGGTGGGGAGAAAAATATAAATAAATAAATTTCTGAATATGTGCTCCTAATATATATGAATGTATTTATGTATAAATAATAAGTGCTGTACAAAGAAATGTACCTTAAAACAAATAAAATTTTCAACACAAAAATAATATTTTAATAACAATTTTGACTACTACTCTTTCATGGAATAATGCCATTAATCACACTTCATTATTTTTAAATTTTTCACTTGATATTAATAGCATATTGGCTGGGAAAGATGTCACATGTGTCCATGTGAAGAGACCACCAAACAGGCTTTGTGTGAGCAATAAAGCTTTTTAATCACCTGGGTGCAGGTGGGCTGAGTCTGAAAACAGAGTCAGCAAAGGGTGGTGAGATTATCATTAGTTCTTATAAGTTTGGAATAGGTGGTGGAGTTAGGAACAATTTGTGGGCAAGGGGTGGATCTCACAAAGTACATTCTCAAGGGCGGGGAGAATATTAAAAGTACTTTCTTAAGGGCAAGGGAATATCACAAACTACATTATCGCAAAGGTGGAAAGGGTGTATTGTCATAAGGTCAATTGATCAGTTAGGGTGGGGCAGGAACAGATCACAATGGTGGAATGTCATATTTTGTGGTTCTTCAGTTGCTTCAGGCCATCTGGATGTATACGTGCAGGTCACAGGGGATATGATGGCTTAGCTTGGGCTCAGAGGCCTGACAAAAGATACTTGAGAAAGAGCAACATGCACAGGAAATACATAGGGGGGGTTCATCGTTAATGTATTAGATGTAAGTCTGTATTTCAAGTAATCTTTTTAGTACTACTGATGGAGAGAAAGAGCTGACTTCTTGTAATATCTGATTAGCTTTTCATTGTTTTTCTTCTCATAATGTGGCTAATGAACAGCTTCTACTGATGCCAGAAGTGTAGACTGACATTTTTTGTTTTTCACTGGTGTTGTATTTTGGCATTGTTTTTAATCTAGGATTCATCTGTCAACAAGAATCTCTTTAAATCACTTGTCAGTTTTGAGGATTAATTTAGCTAAAACTAGATCACATAAAGTTCCTTAATCAAGCTCATGTATATGATCCTCTATCTTAAAAGAAAAGCTCTCCTTTAACCCCATACCCTCCTCCAACTATCGCCCCATTTCTCTAAACTGTGCCCCTTCATATCTAAACTCTCAAAAATTTGCTATGCTTATTTCCCTCTTTCTATTATTTCTTGAATGTAATTAGGCTTGGTTTTCCCCATTCCACTAAAATTACATTTGTCAAAGTCACAATGGGGAAGTATTCAACACAGTTGTTCATCACTTCTTTTATTTATTTTTTATTTTCCATAAGGTATTGGGGTACTGGTGGTATTTGGTCCCATGAGTAAGTTCTTTAGAGGTGATTTGTGAGATTTTGGTGCACCATTCACCCAAGCAGTATACACTGCACCATATTTGTAGTCTTTTATCCCTTGCCCCGCTCCCACTCTTCCCTCCAAGTCTCCAAAGTCCATTGTATTATTCTTACATCTTTGCATCCTCATAACTTAACTTCCACATATCAATGAGAGCATACGATGTTTGGTTTTCCATTCCTGAGTTACTTCACTTGGAAAAATAATCTCCAGTCTCATCCAGGTCACTGCAAATGCTGTTAATTCATTCCTCTTTATGGCTGAGTAGTGTTCCATCATATATATGTCACAGTTTCTTTATCCACTCATTGATTGTTGGGCATTTGGGTTGGTTCCACGATTTTGCAATTGTAAATTGTGCTGCCATAAACATGCATGTGCAGGTATCTTTTCAGAATAATAACTTATTTTCCTCTGAGTAGATACCCATTAGTGGGATTGCTGAATCCAATGGTGGTTCTACTTTTAGTCCTTTGTGGAATCTCCACACTATTTTCCATAGTGGAAAACATAGTGGCTGTACTACTCTACATTCCCACCAGCAGTGTAGAAGTGTTCCCTGATCACCACATCCGCACCAACATCTACTGTTTTTTGATTTTTTTATTATGGCCATTCTTGCAGGAGTAAGATGGTATCACATTGTGGTTTTGATTTGCATTTCCCTGATCATTAGCGATGTTGAGCATTTTTTCATGTTTCTTGGCCATTTGTATATCTTCTTTTGAAAATTGTCTATTCATGTCCTTGGCCCATTTTTTGATGGGATTGTTTTTTCTTACTGATTTATATGAGTTCATTGTAGATTATGGATATTAGTCCTTTCTCAGAGGTAAAGACTGTGAAGATTTTCTCACACCCTATGGGTTATCTGTTTACTCTGCTGACTGTTCCTTTTCCTGTGCAAAGATTCTTTAGTTTAATTAAGTTCCAGCTATGTATCTTTGTTTTTATTGCATTTGCTTTTGGGTTCTTGGTCATGAAATTCTTGCCTAATCCTATGTCTAGAAAGGTTTTTCCAATGTTATCTTCTAGAATTTTTATACTTTCAGGTCTTAGGTTTAAGTTCTGAATCCATCTTGAGTTGATTTTTATATAAGGTGAGAGATAAGAATCCACTTTCATTCTCCTACATGTGGCTAGCCAATTATCCCAGTACCATTTGTTGAAAAGGGTGTCCTTTCCCCACTTTATGTTTTTGCTTGCTTTGTCGAAGGTCAGTTGGCTGTAAGTATTTGGGTTATTTCCTGGTTCTTATTCTGTTCCATTGGTCTATATGCCTATTTTTATACCAGTACCACACTGTTTTGGTGACTATGGCCTTATAGTATAGTTTGAAATCAGGTAGTGTGATGCCTCCAGATTTGCTCTTTTTGCTTAGTCTTGCTTTGGCTATGTGGGCTCTTTTTTTGGTTCCATATGAATTTTAGAATTGTTTTTTTCTAATTCTGTGAAGAATGATAGTGGTATTTTGGTATTTGGATTGCACTGAATTTTTAGATTGCTTTTGGCGGTATGGTCATTTTCACAATATCAGTTCTACCCATCCATGAGCATGGGATGTGTTTCCATTTGTTTTTGTTGTCTATGATTTCCTTCAGCTGTGTTTTGTAGTTTTCCCTGTAGAGGTTTTCCAAATCCTTGGTTAGATATATTCCTAAGTATTTTATTTATTTATTTATTTATTGCAGCTATTGTAAAAGTGGCTGAGTTCTTGATTTGATTCTCTGCTTGGTAGCTGTTGGTGTATAGAAGAGCTACTGATTTGTGTACATTAATCATGTATCCAGAAACTTTGCTAAATTCTTGTATCAGTTCTAGAGCTTTCTGGAGGAGTCTTTAGGGTTTTCAAGGTAAACAATCATTATGTCAGCAAAAAGTGACAATTTGACTTCCTCTTTACTGATTTGGATGCCCATATAGAAAAAGAAATAAATTCTTTCTCTTGTCTGATTGCTCTGGCTAGGACTTCCAGTACTGTGCTGAAAAGGAATGGTGAGAGTGGATCCTTGTCTTGTTCCAGTTCTCAGAGGGAATGCTTTCAACTTTTCCCCATTCAGTACTATGTTGGCTGTGGGTTTGTCATAGATAGCTTTTATTACATTAAGGTATGCCCCTTGTATGCCGATTTTGCTGAGAGTTTTAATCATAAAGTGATGCTAGATTTTGTCAAATGCCTTTTCTGCATCTACTGAGATGATCATGTGATTTTTGTTTTTAGTTCTGTTTATGTTGTGTATCACATTTATTGACTTGTGTATGTTAAACCACCCCTGCATCCCTGGTATGAAGCCTACTTGATCATGGTAAATTATCTTTTTGATATGTTGTTGGATTTGGTTAGCTAATATTTTGTGAAGGATTTTAGCTTCAATGTTCATCAAAGATATCGATCTGTAGTTTTCTTTTTTGGTTATGTTCTTTCCTGGTTTTGGTATAAGGGTGATGCCGGCTTCATCAGATTACTTGGGGAGGGTTCCTTCTTTCTCTGTCTTGTGGAATAGTGTCAAAAGGATAGGTGCCAATTCTTTGAATGTCTGGTAGAATTCTGCTGTGAATCTATGTGGTCCTGGACCTTTTTTTTTGTTGGTAATTTTTTAATTACCATTTCAATATGGCTGATTGTTATTGGTCTGTTCAGGGTATCTAATTCTTCCAAAGCTAGAAGGGTTGTATTTTTCCAGGAATGTATCCATCTCCTCTAGGTTTTCTAGTTTATGTGCGTAAAGATGTTCATAGTAGGCTTGAATGATCTTTTGTATTTCAGTGGTGTCAGTTGTAGTATCTCCTGTTTCGTTTCTTATTGAGCTTATTTGGATTTTTTTCTCTTCTTTTCTTGGTTAATCTTGCTAATGGTCTGTCAATTTTATTTATCTTTTCAAAGAACCATCTTCTTGTTTCATTTATCTTTAATTTTTTTTTTCAGTTTCATTGGCTGAAAAACAAAATCAAGTTGGAAATTTAAAAATTCTTTGAATTGAATGACAATTATGACACAACCTACCAAAACCTCTGGGATACAGCAAAGGCAGTGCTAAGAGGAAAGTTCATAGCCCTAAATGCCTACGTCAAAAAGACCGAAAGAGCACAACCTGACATTCTAAGATCACACCTCAAGGAACTAGAGAAACAAGAACAAACCGTACCCAAACCCAGCAGAATAAAGGAAATAACCAAGATCAGAGCAGAACTAAATGAAACTCACTCCTTTTTTATTGCTTTTGTGCCATCTGCCATTTATTTGCCTTTTGCTTCACTGACCACATATTCTCAGTCTCCTTTACTAGTTCTGCATCATCTGCTCAACCTCTACACGCTGGAGGGTTTACACCCTCCAAGGGCTTTATGATTCATTCAGAGGATAAGCCAATCTTTACCGTAGCCAACAGATTCCTACAAGATCTGTCACCCACTCCTCCAATTCTTTGACCTGATCTCCTCCTATTCCCCCTGTTACTTATTCCCTTCCAGTCACATTGGCGCCCTTGACCAAGAATGTACCACATACACTCTATCTCAGAGCTCTTGCCCTTGCTATCTCCTCTGACCGTGACACATCACCCCTAGAGAGCTGCATAGCTTGCTCCCTCACCTTCAGGTCCCTAGCCCAAGGGAAGGTTTTCTCCAAAATCTTCTCTGACAACTCTATAAAAACAGCAATTCTCCCCTCACTCTCCGTATTCTGTATTCTTCTTACCCTGTGTCAATCTTATATATTTACTGTTTATTCATTTTTGTCTGTCTTGCCTACCAGAATGTAAACTCTATGACTTTGTCCTGCTCACTTTTGTATCTCCAGGACTTAGAACAGTGACTGGCCATAGTAGGCTCTCAATAAATATTGAATGAATATGCTATGAATACAGGCCCAAGTGATAATCCATGTTTAAATATTAGTAAAGATTTTTTTCTTACTACTTTTTAAATAAAACTTATAATCTATATGTTTTATTAATAACATTTCTGATATTTTTTCCACATTCCACTGATTCTTTCATATATTCCAAGACATGAATAAGCCACTTTGGAAGTTACTGGGCTATAATAGTGGTTTTCAGTTTTGGGGACACATAAGAATATTTATGGAGCTTGTTTATAGTGCAGAATCCAAGATCTGTCCCAGAGATCTGATTAAGAAGGTCTATTGTTTGGGTCCAAGAATCTGCATTTGTAGGATAATGCACCTCAGGTGGTTTTGATGCAACTAGTCTAGGGCCACAGTCAGGAATACCTGATCCATCTGTTTGATAGTCTCCTATTTCAGCTCTTAACAGCAAACTCAGTAAAAATGGGGGAAGAAAACTTCTTTAACATACCTCACACAGAGAATGATTTAAGTCCCATACTTTCTACACCAGTAGTTCTCAAGGGTTTGAATTATAAAGAGTGTATCATTCCATATAGGCTAGGTTGTGCACCAGTAAGAACCATTTCCCCAGCTCTCAGTGGGTTAACACAACGGTTTATGTTTTGTTTTTTTGTTTGTTTTTGAGACGGTGTCTTACTCTGTCGCCAGGTTGGAGTGCAGTGGCGCGATCTCAGCTCACTGCAACCTCCGCCTCCCGGGTTCAAGCGATTCTCCTGCCTCAGCCTCCCGAGTAGCTGGGATTACAGGCACATGCCACCATGCCCAGCTAATTTTTGTATTTTTATTAGAGACCACGTTGGCCAGGATGGTCTCGATCTCCTGACTTTGTGATCCACCCGCTTCAGCATCCCAAAGTGCTGGGATTACACAGTGCCCGGCAAAATTTATGTTTTGTTCATGCAAAGCCTACTGTGGGTCTGGGTGGCTTTGTAGGGAACCCATCTTACATGTGTTGGCCCTGCATTCTAGGCTGCTTTGATTCTATGGTATCTCTACAATTTGTGTTCCCATGATCACATGACACAGGAAGAGGAAGCTGGGTTGTTGAGCACTGGCGATTAAATGCTTCTCTCTGAACCCAACAGATTATTTCAGCTTACATTTCATTGGCCAAAGGAAATCACCATGCCCAACCTCAAGGGGAAAAGGCAATCTTTCCATTTTCCCAGAAGCAGAGGAAAATATGATTTTGGTAAACAGTATTAATGTTTACCACAAAACTAAACATTAAAAGACTCTCAGGTTAGGTAGGGTGGCACACATCTGTAATCCCAGCACTTTGGGGGGCCGAGATGGGAGGATTGTTTAAGGCCAAGGGTTCAAGACCAGCCTGGGCAACATAGTGAGACCCCCATCTCTACAAAAAAAAATTTAAAAACAAAAATTAACTGGGCATTGTAGCATATGTCTGTCCTGGCTACTCAGGAGACTGAGGCAGGATGATCACTTGAGCCTATGACTTCAGGATTACAGTGAGCTATGATCATACCACTGCACTCCAGCTTAGGCAACAGTGTGAGACTCTGTCTCAAGAAAAAAAAAAAAAGATGATCAGATTCACCACTCCATCTTATACCACCAAAACCACACATAATAGTAGTTGTTATTTTAATATCTGTTATTGTGAGAGAGACAGAAACGACAGTCAGTATGGTTTCAATGATGATTTAAATAATTTTTCTTATTAACCATAATAGCATTTGCATATATTCAAAACATAGGTGTACATAAACATATGAGGCATACCCACATCATTTATATTTTGTCTTCAGGTGGAGCCTGATGTACGCATTTACAAACCTCTTTAATAACGTCCTCAAAAATCGTCAGCCCATATTTTGGCAACCACTATTCTAGACATTGAGATACATGTGACTTACCAATTCTTTTAAATTAAAGCTACCGTCATCGTGTTTTAGACAGTGTATAAATAAACCACACTGTTACTATGCCCAGCTATTGTTCAACAGTGATTTTCTGTCTCTCTGTTGATTAATGTTGCCCTTGTTAACAGCCACTGTGTTCATGTTATCCTTTACCATCCATCTGAAATTTAAAATGGTAATGTTATCATAAAGTTGCTTCCAACTTACAATAGGAAATTATAAGTATAGGAAACTGTTTAATGTCTAAGGTGAACTTCACCATGTTCCGATTGCTTCTTCTATCCCCTCCTCAACCTTGTTTCAACAACTTCCCCCCTTCTCTCCCTCTTGAAAATGCAATGTCTCCCGTTTTGTTAGATTCCTCCTCTTAGCCTATAACCATGATGAAATATCTTCTATCCCAACGAAAACAAAATTCTCTTTACTCTGTGGCCCTGTATGCTACTATCCCATCAAATGTTCTCCTGCTTCAGAGCCTAGCACTTAATCTTCTACTTTTGCGTGTGTGTGTGTGGGTGTGTGTGTGACGGAGTCTTGCTCTGTTGCCCAGGCTGGAGTGTAGTGGTGCGATCTCGGTTCACTGCAACCTCCACCTCCTTGGTTCAAGCAATTCCCCTGCCTCAGCCTCTTGAGTAGCTGGCGATTATAGGTGTGCATCACCACACCCAGCTAATTTTTTTTTTTTTTTTAGTAGAGATAGGGTTTCACCATGTTGGCCAGACTGGTCTGGTCTCGAACTCCTGACCTCAGGCAATCTGCCCACCTCGGCCTCCTAAAGTGCTGGGATTACAGGCCTGAGCCACCGCACCCAGCCTGCCTGTATTTTTTTTTTTTTTTTTTGTATTTTTAGTAGAGACGGGGTTTCACCATGCTGGCCTAGCTGCTTTCAAACTCCTGACCTCATGATCCGCCGGTTTCAGCCTCCCAAAGTGCTGGGATTACAGGAATGAGTCACTGTGCCTAGCCCTAATCTTCTACTTCTCTACTGAAAGCATAAGGACATCAGACCTTACTTAAAATGAAAAACACCCCTATCATCATCCCTCTCCCACCCCTAACTCTATCTCCACGGACAAGTACTTTCAAATCTTTGCTGTTTCTTCTGCTGTTTACAACAGATTCCTCAGTAACATGTTCATACAACCATTTATTTCAACCAATTTCCTGTTTGTTAGCCACTCCTTCTTCAGAGGACTAGGTCTCCTAGTTCCTAAGCTTTTCTGGGGTTCTGTGGGGCTTAGCTTTCAGTTGTCTTTGGTCTGCTAAATCCATTACCACTAGCCCATCTGTTTTCCAGCTTCCAACATTTTGATATGTCCTACAGTCCTCTCCCCATTCTCTTTGACCTTATGGTTTATGCCCTTTAAAAAATTCCTTTATTCTCAATTTAACAGAGCTTGGAGAGGAGATGGAGACTTTCTTTTTTCTTTTTCTTTCTTTTTTTTTTTTTCGGTTTTTTTTTATTTTTTCATGTTTAAATGGCAAAACCATTTAAGTTTTTTTTTTTTTTTTTTTTTTGAGATGGAATCTCACTCTGTCACCCAGGTTGGAGTGCAATGGTGCGATCTCCACTCACTGCAAACTCCACCTCCCGGGTTCAAGTGATTCTCCTATCTCAGCCTCCTGAGTAGCTGGGATTACAGGCATGTGCCACAATATCTGGCTAATTTTTGTATTTTTAGTGGAGATGAGGTTTCGCCATGTTGGCCAGGTTGGTCTCAAACTCCTGACCTCAATTGATCCGCCCGCCTCAGCCTCCCAAAGTGCTAGGATTACAGGTGTGAGCCCCTGTGCCTGGCCAAAACCAGTCAAGCTTTTACTTTCACTTCCTCACCTCCCATTCCAGCCTCAACTCACCAATATGTGGTTTCCCATTTCCTTAAAGTTTCAGTTTAATTACATGCCACTTAGCATAAGTGACTCCCTTTTGGTTTGGTCTGTTGGGGCTTGGTGCAGGAGTGCAGTTCAAAAAAATGGCTTCCCGTAATTTTATGTAACAGAGTGAGGTAGTATTTTCCCTTCCATCCCCCACCTCCACCCCAGGCAAAGAGGATGGAAGGTGCTGCCACTTCTCTTCATTGTGAAAGGGCTTCACACAGGTTCCCTTGGAGTGCTTGACATGTGTTCCCTGAAGTCTGAGGAGAAAAAAGAACTGGTACTTGACCCATACCTGAAAGGAATAAGGACCCAAGGCTGGAGGGGCCTGGTGGCAGAGAAAAAAGAGGTGGCGTGTTGGAGCAAGCCCTCTTTCAATGGTAGGCAGCAGGGAAGGCAACAGACAGGTGTGGGCCCTCAGGAGGGAATGGACTTGGGGACCATCAGAAAGAGGACCCCTGCCCAAGAGGCTCCCTGCCAAAGGTAAGCAACCTCAGCGGAAAAGAGGCTAGTACTGTTGGAGACTGGAGCTGAGAAGACATGGACGATGAGCAGCCAGCTGGAGGAGAGGCACTGCCAGCATTGAGTGAATTGACATCAAGTTTCCCCAGTAGTGTAATCTCTAGAAAACCTTATAGTACCCCGCATGAGAGAGTTGGCTCCAACCCCCACCTCACCAAGGCTAGTTCTCAGCCATAAGAATCAGGCGAGACCTGGCTGCTGTCCCTCTCTTCCTCTCCTGAGAAGTGGGAAGCATGACCTGAAAGCTGTGGAATGGAGGAGAGCTCAGAAAGGACCCATCACACATCCTGGAAGCAAGTCTGAGCTGGGAGGAAGGAGAGGCTTTCATCCGACATGAAGATCAGAGCTTCAATGATTCCACAGCACTAGACATTGTCATTGCTATTTAATGACTATTCCTGGGACTAAACATCTTTTAATTTTTTTGTTTTTGTTTAAATCTAAGAGTGACTGAAAAAGTTATGACACTTACCAAAGTTTCTATCCAAAGATCAAGGAGGAATGAGATTTCAGAAAGGATTTAAAGGAATAAAGGTAGAAAAAAAATCAAGTTGCTTGGATTTCTCACCCAATGAGAGCATCATTATTTCAATATAAAGGTGATACGTAAAACCTGCTGTCAGGACACTTGCAAGCTGATCAGTGGAAGATACAGGAGAGAAATTATTACAAAAATTCCAACTCTAATAAAGTGCCAAAAAGAGATATGTGGAACCATGAAAAGTGTATAACTGGCATATTTCTTTCTAGATCACTGTGTCAAAAGCCAGTTTTCAGAATGACCAATTTGTCATTTGCGTGTGTGTGTGTGTGTGTGTGTGTGTGTAGCAATTTGTAAAGTTTCCTGAAAAGCAAATTATGGAGAATGACTTTAACAATCTTTGCAAAGTTTTGCATAGTTTTAATTAGCTTCTTCATTTCCCTTCATAACAGCATTTAAAGACTTTGATTTCTGTCTGCCCCAGCTTGATGCTTTGCAGCTGCAGAGCACTAAGGAAGGAGCGGGGCTCACTGCGGGCAGCAGGGGAGACTAGAGGACCGGAGGCGCATCCTCAGGAGGAAGCTCTGGGGGACAGGGAGAGAGCATTTACTTTTCTTCGTGGATTGACTTTTGGCCCAATTGGCCTGTTACCAGCCCTCATATTATTTCTACTGGAGTCCTGCAGGGTAATATTAGGGTAATAATAGCTCTCATTAATTTCATGTCTAGTACCTGTCAGCCATTACACACATAGTATTTCTAATCTTGCAAAATAGGAGATATTATCTCATTTTACAGATGAGAAAATTTGCGTTTCAGGAGGGTCACTTGCCACGGGCCATATAACAGTAAGTGCCAAAACTGGGTCTAGAAGCCAGGTTTGTCTGATTCTTAAAGCCACCAGACCACACCACCCTCATCTGTACTGTGGACTGTATCTGTTTTGCTCTTTTCCTTCACTTACTCATCTTCAAAGGGGAGTCTTTAGTTTGTTGCTAAGTTAATGTTTATTTTGCATTTTACAGGTCACTTCCACATTTCAAGAGGATCGGGTGGAAAAAAAGTGCTTAGCAAAAAAATATACTCACCTCTCCTGCAATAAAGTCTTCTGCCAGCCGTGGCAGAGATGCATTGAGGGCACCTGTGTTTGTAAACTACCATATCAGTGCCCAAAGAATGGCACCGTGGTGTGTGCAACTAATGGGAGAGGCTTCCCAACATACTGTCAACAAAAGAGTTTGGAGTGTCTTCGTCCAGAGACAAAGTTTTTAAATAATGGAACATGCACAGCCGGAGGTAGTAAAAGCCTAGTTTTCAACTCATTCTATGATATAAGAGGGCATACGTATGCCATACTTTCTATCAGAAAATAATTCTCTTGTGTATGTTATGATGACAACTCAAAATTTTTTCTAGACTCTCAATAATAATTGGGGTAATCACTAAAGAAATCAGGGGTCGCCAGAATCCAGTCAGCCTTTGAGTGCAGAGCATAGGATGTTGAGTCCAGACCTTCCATTCACTGCCCCTGCTACTCCCCACTGCCCAGCCCTTTAGAATTGTCCCCACACTCACTTCTACTTGGTTGAAGGGATTATTCCCAGGGCCATCGAGTTGGTTCAGAAACCAGTGAAAAGTCTTCAAGTAAGGTTGGTACTCACATGTAGTCAGGCCTCAGGTCCCCCGTGGCCCCAATAATTTCTGTTTTTGTTTTGTTTTGTTTTGTTTTGAGATGGAGTCTGACTCTGTCGCCCAGGCTGGAGTGCAGTAGTGTGATCTTGGCTCACTGCAACCTCTGCCTCCCAGGTTCATGCCATTCTCCTGCCTCAGCCTCCCAAGTAGCTGGGATTACAGGTGCTTGCCACCATGCCCAGCTAATTTTTTGTATTTTTAGTGGAGATCGGGTTTCACTGTGTTAGCCAGGATGGTCTCGATCTCCTGACCTCATGATCTGCCCGCCTCAGCCTCCCAAAGTGCTGGGATTACAGGCGTGAGCCACCGCGCGTGGCCTACCCCAATAATTTCTTTCAACAGCCATCCCCCATCCCCCAACCCTCTCCCCCAGCCTTGACCCCATTGTCCCTAAATATCCAAGGGTTGCTTGAGCTACTGCTGACCTGGGACGTACTCCAACCTAGCAAACCCAGATGTCAGACCAGAGAGCTTGTCTACAGTCCCTCCAGGTGCCTCGTGTGCTGAGGAGGCTGGGGCCCTAGCACTTAGATTAGTGGGCAGTTATGATTAGGGATTTCACTGTCAGTCCAATTGAGTTTCAAGTCCCTTCAAACCCCACCCTGGTTGTTGACAAGCTGGACCTTACTGGACCCCAGTTCCCTCATCTGTAAAATGTGAAGTTTCTAAGTTGTGTAATTCTTGTGAAAATTAAATAAAACAATGTATGCAGAGCTCTTCACACAGTGCTTGCCGTGCAGAAAGTGCTTGCTACATTTTATGTATGACAGCAAAGCTTGGGCTCATTGTCTTCTGATAGCAAGTTATTACAGACACTGCATGACCTTAGGAACACTTAAAACATTCTTTTTAAAGGCACCATGACATATACCAGTTCATGTTTTTTGAGATGCTGTATGTTTTTGGGATGCTGAGTTAAGATGAGTTAAGATGTTGAGATACTGTGGAAAAGGAGGGGGAAAGCTCCCTGTTTGAGCTCATCTATAATCCCTGTTGGAAAGGCAGAAGGCAATAGTGGAGGTTATTGTCAGTGTCAGACTTTTCTTCTCTTGAGGTGTTAAATGCCTTAAATATATGAGAATACATAAACCCTTTCTACATTTTACATTTTCACTGTTGGGCTTACTTTTGAGAGCATGGACTTTGGAGTGAGATCAGTTGAGCGGGTTCCAAATCCTGGCTTCACCACTTGGGCCCGGAACTTAACTTCCCCTAGATTTAGGTTCCTCATGTGTAAAAATGGGAATAAACAGGCTTTATCCTCATAGGGTTGATGTGAGGATTTAATGATCCTCTATACAGCTGAATAACACAGCCACTGACACATAATAAGCACTCATAAAATAATTGCTTACTATTAACTTGTTAAAATCGTCATGATGTTCAAAGCTCACTTGACTTTAAGTACATTATTATTTTTAAAGACTTTTAATTAGGAGAAAAAAGTGAATGGCTACATATTGCACATTATTTTGTTTTTTTATTTTAGGAAAGTTTAGTGTTTCCTTGAAGTATGGAAATACAGATTCAGAGGGAATAGTTGAAGTAAAACTTGTAGACCAAGATAAGGCAATGTTCATATGCAAAAGCAGCTGGAGCATGAGGGAAGCCAACGTGGCCTGCCTTGACCTTGGATTTCAACAGTGAGTGCTGGTATCAGTGGATTTTCTCATGGTTGATTTAATTGTTCTGTTTGCTTTTTGATTACCTAATCTTTCTGTGTATTAATTTCCACATATGTAACCTAAGAAAATTAACTACGTGCATCATAGCATTGCTATGAGGATGATATGCATTCATGTTTACCCAACACTTGGAGCCCTGCTGACCACAAAGCATGGATAATAAGTCTGTTGAAGTATCTGGACATGAATCCTTTAGTGATTCTGAGAGTCACACATTCATTTCTGTCTGTCTCCTACTCGTCTACAATTATGTACATTTTTTCACACTTAGTATCGCTTATATATTGGGTGTGAGTATAGTTTTTAGTTATATAGTTTATAGTATAAACTATAGCATCATTATACTATACTATGTATGTATTGTTATACTATATACTATAAACTATACAGTGAGTATAAACTATACAGTTACAGTATAAACTATATAGTTAGGATAAACTATAGTTTATAGTTTATAGTATAGTTTATAAACTATATAGTTTATATACTATAAGTATAGTTATAGTTTATATACTTATAGTTTATATACTATGTAGTTTATATATACTATATAGTTTTTATATACTGTATAGTTTATATACATGTAGTTTATACTATAAGTATAGTATATAAACTATATAAACTATACATTTACAGTATACTTTCTCTTGTTTTTTAGGCTTATTATTACCCTGCTTTTTGTGTGCTTTTATCTTTTTCATTTTATATTTTTACTAAAAATTTAAGAAATTTTAAAAAATTTCTCTTTTTCCCACCTCTAGTTGGTTTGATTACAACTTTACAGTATAGTTTATATATAACTAGTTATAGTTTATAGTTTATATAGTTATAGTTTATAGCATAGTTTATATATGCCTTTTCTCTTTTTTCCTTGATAAACCCTGTAGAGGTTTTCATATTTGTAAAATGGTCTTTTGTTTATTTTCTACTTCATCAATCCTTGCTGTTATCTTTGACTTTCCCTTCTTTTCCCTATTGCATTTTTTCTGATTCCTTGAGTTGAATACCTGACTCAACTATTTTCAATTTGTCTTACTTTCCTAATGTAAACATTTAAGATTAAACATTTCCCTCTAGGTAATGTTTCATCTACATGCTATCAGCCTTCATAAGTGGTATTTTATTTATTGTTTGGTTCAAAATATCTTCTAACTTTCAATATAATTTCTTCTTTGCCCCATATGTAATTTAGAAGTTTTCTTTATTATAATATTAGTTTTAATTAATATGTTAGTTTGCTTTTGGTTAACTTGGTGTTATTGATTTTCTTATTCTGTGTGGTTAGAGAACATCCCTGTAAGATAACAATTTTTTCAAATATTTGTTGAGACTTGCTTTGTGGCTGAATATTTTCAAATGCTCCACGTGCAGTGTTCTAGATAATAGATATGTTACTCGTTATTAATAGAATTAGCAAAGTTGTTAGCTGCTCTGTTTAGATTTTTTTCTATTTCTTTACTTTCAATCTTCCTATATCTTTAGATTTTAAGCATGTTCCTTATAAACAGCACATATCTAGATTTGTTTTAATTCAATGTTTACAGTCACTGTTAACTGAAGAGTTTAGTCCATTTACATTATAATTACTTATATTGTTGAATTTATTTTTTCTCTTGTTTTAGGCTTATTATTTACCCTGCTTTTGTGTGCTTTTGTCTTTTCATTTTATAATTTTACTAAATTAAAGATTTTAAAAAATCTTTCCTCTTTTCCACCTCTAGTTGGTTTGATTACAACTTTACAGTATAGTTTATATATAACTAGTATAGTTTATAGTTTATATAGTTATAGTTTATAGCATAGTTTATATATGCCTTTTCTCTTTTTTCCTTGATAAACCCTGTAGAGGTTTTCATATTTGTAAAATGGTCTTTTGTTTATTTTCTACTTCATCAATCCTTGCTGTTATCTTTGACTTTCCCTTCTTTTCCCTATTGCATTTTTTCTGATTCCTTGAGTTGAATACCTGACTCAACTATTTTCAATTTGTCTTACTTTCCTAATGTAAACATTTAAGATTAAACATTTCCCTCTAGGTAATGTTTCATCTACATGCTATCAGCCTTCATAAGTGGTATTTTATTTATTGTTTGGTTCAAAATATCTTCTAACTTTCAATATAATTTCTTCTTTGCCCCATATGTAATTTAGAAGTTTTCTTTATTATAATATTAGTTTTAATTAATATGTTAGTTTGCTTTTGGTTAACTTGGTGTTATTGATTTTCTTATTCTGTGTGGTTAGAGAACATCCCTGTAAGATAACAATTTTTTCAAATATTTGTTGAGACTTGCTTTGTGGCTGAATATTTTTCAAATGCTCCACGTGCAGTGTTCTAGATAATAGATATGTTACTCGTTATTAATAGAATTAGCAAAGTTGTTAGCTGCTCTGTTTAGATTTTTTTCTATTTCTTTACTTTCAATCTTCCTATATCTTTAGATTTTAAGCATGTTCCTTATAAACAGCACATATCTAGATTTGTTTTAATTCAATGTTTACAGTCACTGTTAACTGAAGAGTTTAGTCCATTTACATTATAATTACTTATATTGTTGAATTTATTTTTTCTCTTGTTTTTAGGCTTATTATTTACCCTGCTTTTTGTGTGCTTTTGTCTTTTTCATTTTATAATTTTTACTAAATTAAAGATTTTAAAAAATCTTTCCTCTTTTCCACCTCTAGTTGGTTTGATTATTATGCATTATATTTCTATTTCGTTAGTTTCATTTGAATTTCTACCATAAATCATTGATTTAGGAAGTCCTCACCATCTTCAGTAATAATAGAAAAAAATGTAATTAACCCATCAAGTTTCTAATATTTAGTTCCACCTTATTTTTCTATATCCCAGAAGTTAATCACTATGATGATATAATAAGCCATTATCACTACTGTTAAGACAATGCTTACTCAGATTTACTTCATGTTTACCAACTTCTTGGTTTGTTCCTTCTTTCTGGATTCAGTTTTCTTCTTCTTAAACCACATCTGCTAGTAGTTCACTAGTGAGAGTCTCTTATATTGTTAAATTAAGCCATAGGCTATTTCTGAGTTTCATCAGTTTGTTACCTACAACTTTATGGTTCAACCTACTGGTAGATTCTCTCAGTATTTGATTTCTCATTATTTTGCTCTTATATTTTGCATAAGCTCATGAACAGACATCTCTAATTTTAACCAGTGTAGATTTCCCTTACTTCCTTAAGAACTCATTGAGGAAAATGATGGCATTTTATATAGTATTTTTTTATTATACTTTTAAGTTCTAGGGTACATGTGCACAACTTGCAGGTTTGTTACATATATATACATGTGCCATGTTGGTTTGCTGCACCCATTAACTCATCATTTACATTAGGTATATCTCCTAATGCTATCCCTCCCCCCAACCCCCTCCCCACAATAGGACGTGGTGTGTGATGCTCCCCTTCCTGTGTCCAAGTGATCTCATTGTTCAGTTCCCACCTATGAGTGAGAACATGTGGTATTTGGTTTTCTGTTCTTGCGATAGTTTGCTGGGAATGATGGTTTCCAGCTGCATCCCTGTCCCTACAAAGGACACGAACTCATCCTTTTTTATGGCTGCGTAGTATTCCATGGTGTATATGTGCCACATTTTCTTAATCCAGTCTGTCACTGATGGACATTTGGGTTGATTCCAAGTCTTTGCTATTGTGACTAGTGCCACAATAAACATATGTGTCCATGTGTCTTTACAGCAGCATGACTTATAATCCTTTGGGTATATCCTCAGTAATGGGATGTGTGGGTCAAATGATATTTCTAGTTCTAGATCCTTGAGGAATCACCACACTGTTTTCCACAATGGTTGAACTAGTTTACAGTCCCACCAACAGTGTAAAAGTGTTCCTATTTCTCCACATCCTCTCCAACACCTGTTGTTTCCTGATTTTTTTAATGATTGCCATTCTAACTGATGTGAGATGGTATCTCATTGTGGTTTTGATTTGCATCTCTCTGATGGCGAGTGATGATGAGCATTTTTTCACGTGTCTGTTGGCTGTATGAA
>NW_016809771.1:797435-801170 GCF_001698545.2 Rhinopithecus bieti | reverse complement strand
GTCGGGCGCCCCACCCCCAGCCTCACTGCCACTTTGCAGTTAGATCTCAGACTGCTGTGCTAGCAATGAGGGAGACTTCATGGGCATGGGACCCTCTGGGTCAGGTGTGGGATATAATCTCCTGGTGTGCCATTTGCTAAGACCCTTGGTAAAGTGCAGTATTAGGGTGGGAGTTACCCGATTTTCCAGTTGTTGTCTGTCTCAGTTTCCCTTGGCTAGGAAAAGGGATTCCCTTCCCCCTTGCACTTCCCAGGTGAGGTGACGCCTTGCCCTGCTTCAGTTCTCACTGGTCGGGCTGCACCAGCTGACCTGGCACTCCCCAGTGAGATGAACCCGGTACCTCAGTTGAAAATGCATAAATCACTCGTCTTCTCTGTCACTCATGCTGGGAACTGGAGGCTGGAGCTGCTCCTATTCTGCCATCTTGGGCGTGCCCTCTTATATAGTATTTTTAGATATTTTTAGGTTGGTACGTTTTTCAGATTATTAACCTATAAGTTTGCCTCAAATGGCTCTTGTTTGTTCTCATGGCACAGCCTCATGGTCTGAAATAATTACACATCCTGGCTTCACCTTGTTTTACTTTTGCCTTTTATCCTAGTTAGTCTAATATTTATATTGTCATTACTGTTATATTTTTGTTTCCATGTACCTGATGCATCTTTGCTCAATTTTTTATTTTTAACCTATTTTCCCCATTTACTTCTAGAGAGAAGCAAAGAACTATTGAATGTCCTAGAAGAATAGTTAACTGTAAATCATCTCTAGGATGATACGTCACTGAGGCAGTCTCTTCTCACAAATTCTGAACAAATTGAGAAGTCCAAGCAATGGCACACAGATGCCAAAATAGCACCTTAATACTGTCAAGGCTGAAGTGAAGATGTAGCTTACTGTAAAAGCAAAATTGACCTATGGGAATTAAACTAACCTAACCTCCCAAGTCTTAGGCAATAATTGAACCAACCAGCTAAAGTTTACAGCATGGGGCAGGCAGAGAGATTACCGAAAGGAAAAGATGGAAAATCTTTTTTTTTTGAGACAGAGTCTCGCTCTGTTGCCCAGGCTGGAGTGCAGTGGCGTGATCTCAGCTCTCTGCAACCTCTACCTCCTGGGTTCCAGTGAGTCTCCTGCCTCAGCTTCCTGAGTAGCTGAGACTATGGGTGTGGGCCACCACACCCAGCTGATTTTTGTATTTTTGGTAGAGATGGGAGTTTCACCATGTTGACCAGGCTGGTCTCAAACTCTTGACCTAGGTAATCCACCCTCTTTGGCCTCCCAAAGTGCTGGGATTACAGGTGTAAGCCACCACCCCCAGCCAAGTTTTAGTTAATCTTTACAAAATCCAGTGAGGTACTTATATTCCCTTTTATAGATGAAGGTATTGAGGCTCAGAGTTTCAGTATCTTACCCAATCTGTAACTCCTATATAGAGAATGAGAAGACATTACTCTAGTTTCTTACCTGCTACAGTAGGGTTATACATGCCAAGTGCAGTTATTCTACCATAATGTTTTCTTTGTTCTATTTGCAGAGGTGCTGATAGTGAAAGAAGGTTTAAGTTGTCTGATCTCTCTATAAGTTCCACTGAATGTCTACATGTACATTGCCGAGGATTAGAGACCAGCTTGGCTGAATGTACTTTTACTAAGAGAAGAACTATGGGTTACCAGGATTTAGCTGATGTGGTGTGTTACACACAGAAAGCAGGTTGGTGGAGTATTTGCCAGTTATTTTCCCTTCCTTGAAGGTTGTTTATTTTACACCAAGCCTATAGTAAATAAATGATTGATGCCTAGTTGCCAGTCACAGAGGCAATAATATAGATTATATCAAGTTTTGGGCTTTAGAGCCTAAATTGGTGCCTTTCCCCTATTGTACCATTTGCCATTCAAACATTGCCTCTCTACAGGTTCATAAATGGGAAGCAAAGTTACCTGACTCCTCTTGCTTCGTTTGATCATCTGGATTAAAGTTACTATAGCAAGCACAAGTCAATCAAACATAAGAAGAAACCTCAGCATCTCCTTTAAAAGGGCCAGCATATATGAATTTATTTAAAACCTTTAAGTGACCACATTGGTGCCTCAGTTTTCAGGCAGTCATTGCCACTTTTCTCCTCCTTCATGACACTGGAATATTTTAGTCATATGTGTAGTTTTAAAGACCAAACCTATACCCATCCCTTTTCAGTGCTAAAAACAAGTACCATCAAAATGTAAACAAATGGCACTGCCCAAGCAAATCTTGGGAGTAGGGGTGAGGATGCTTGTAGCAGCATGAAAGAAATGGGTGGAAACCAGTGTTTGTCAGTGTCAGCATGTACTCTTCATTCCTCCCCATCTCAGCAAATACAGATTTTCACAATAAATACTGACTTTCAGAGATAATAAAAGAGCCTCCATAAGCCAGCTTTGACATTTTCTGTATGAGTCATATATACTATGTTGATAACACTAATACATTTTATACATTTTTTTGAAGTTTAACTTTCTCTTAATGACTCAGTTATCCCAAAAATCTGATAAGGATGTCATGCCACCACTCCATAAATAAATTTCACGAAGATAATTCCTGCTTTACAGATCCTCCAACGAATGACTCCTTTCAGTGTGTGAATGGGAAATACATTTCTCAGACGAAGGCCTGTGATGGTATCAATGATTGTGGAGACCAAAGTGATGAACTGTGTTGTAAAGGTAGACATAAATCTAGCCTCTAAATCCTCTACATTCGTTTTTCTGACTAAAAGAGGAAAAACAACTTTACTATTGAATTTCAGATTGTGCCTCATTCAATTTTAAGGAAGGAAAAAACCTCTCCTACTTATGTTTGCACAGCATGCCATGACAGAAGCTTCCATTGTAAATCGGATGTTTGCATTCCAAGCCAGTATCGATGCAACGGTGAGGTGGACTGCATTACAGGGGAAGATGAAGTTGGCTGTGAAGGTAATTTAAAGTCTTGGAGTGACTTTTTTCATTATTGAATCCAGGGATTCTGAAACTTTTCTTATAGATAAAGTATAATCTTAAAGGGACCATAGATGGGTGTAGCAGTAGGAACACTGAGTGGGCATTTGCAGAACTATGGAATGTTCATCTCCCCATATTTTCATCCACTAAATATCTACTTGTTATTGCAGAACTTTCTATTAAAAGACGTTCTCACTGCACATACAAAAAATAGACCATTAGAACCAACCCCTAAGTACCCATTTTCCACCTACAAGTTATTGATAGTTTGCCCATCTTGTTTATCTCTCTTCCAATTTGTTTGTTTGTATGTATGTTTGTTGGAGTATTTTATTTTATTTTATTATTTTATTTATTATTACTTTTTTTGAGGTGGAGTCTTGCTCTGTTGCCCAGGCTGGAGTGCTGCGGCACAATCTTGCCTCACTGCAACCTCAACCTGCTGGGTTCAAGCGATTTTCCTGCCTCAGCCTCCCAAGTAGCTGGGATTACAGGCACCTGCCACCACGCCTGGCTAATTTTTGTATTTTAGTAGAGCAGGGTTTCACCATGTTGGCCAGGCTGGTCTCAAACTCCTGACCTCAGATGATCTGCC
Organism: Rhinopithecus bieti; assembly: GCF_001698545.2. Lineage (NCBI taxonomy): Eukaryota > Metazoa > Chordata > Mammalia > Primates > Cercopithecidae > Rhinopithecus > Rhinopithecus bieti. The sequence continues at coordinate 797,600 of NW_016809771.1, read as the reverse complement.
TGCCTCAGCCTCCCAAAGTGCTGGGGTTACAGGCGTGAGCGACTGCACTTGGCCTGTTGGAGTATTTTAAAGTAAATTTTAGATATCATATCACATCACTTATATGCATCTCCAATGATAAAAGCACTATATATATATATATATATATATATATATAAATTATCT
>NW_016809771.1:792045-794990 GCF_001698545.2 Rhinopithecus bieti | reverse complement strand
TTGAGATGGAGTCTCAGTTCTGTAGTCCAGGCTGGAGTACAGTGGTGTGATCTCAGCTCACTGCAACCTCCACCTCCCAGGTTTAAGCAATTCTCTGCCTCAACTTCCCGAGTAGCTGAGATTACAGGCATGTGCCACCACACCTGGCTAATTTTTGTATTTTCAGTAGAGACAGGGTTTCACCATCTTGGCCAGGCTGGTCTTGAACTCCTGACCTCGGGATCCACCCGCCTCGGCCTCCCAAAGTGCTGGGATTACAGGCATGAGCCACCTCCTCAGGATTTCTTAGGATTTCTGGGGAACTAGCTAGCTCAAGACCACCCTTTGCTCTAAATGCCTATTATTTCACTGTATTCTCTCTCACTGGTCATTTTGCCCTCTGAAGCTGCTGTTCCTCCTCCTCCTCCTCCTCCTCCTCCTTCCTCTGCTTCTTGTTCCTTTTTTTCTCTTCTTCTTTTTCTCCTCCTTCTTCTTCTCTTCCCTCCTCCTCCTCCTCCTCCTTCTCCTCCTTCTCCTCCTCCTTCTCTATTCCTTTTTTCCCTCCCTCCCTCCCTCCTTTCCTTCCTACTCCCTCCCTAGTTTCAGATCTCAGAGGCAACGTGATGCGTTAATGATACTCCTCAGCTCCTTATACATGATCATCAGGGGTCAAGCAAAGTCCCTGTCTTGTTTGACTCATTTATGCCTCTTTATCACTATACCTTACTCCCATTCCTCTCCCCCAATAGGCAACCATTTTTAAGTGACTTAATATGTACGTCTTTTTGTTTGCATGCATTCTTATCCAATGTGTATTGTTATTTTGCAAGGATACGTTTTTTATTCACATAGTATTGTGTTGTAGATCTGTATTTCCTTTTTTCTTTTCACAACTCATTACATTTTAAAGACCTGTCTGTGTTACTTTGTGTTCATCTAATTTGTTGCTTTTAACTGCTGTATAAAATACTCCACTGTGTTTATCTTATACAATTTACTCTCCACTTTCTCAGTAATGGACTTTCAGTCCACAGGCATACTGTGATGAATATCCTCTCCTTAAGTATGTGTGGGAGGATTTCTTTGAGGCATCTAGCTGGGCAAGTGTCTTCTTTTGTGTTGCTATAACAGAATACCACAGACTGGTTAATTTATGAAGAAAATAAATCTATTTCTTACAGTTTTGGAGGTTGTGAGGTCCAAGGTCACAGGGCCCGCATCTGTCAAGGGCCTTCTTGCTCCATCATCCCATGGCAGGAAGTGGAAAGGCAAGAGAGCAAGGGAACAAGAGGAGTCCGAACTCACTTTTATATATAACAAGCCCACTCTCACCACAACTAACCCACTCCCGAGATAACGACATTAATCTATACATGAGGGAAGAGCCCTCATGACCTAATCCCTTCTTATTAGGCCCCACTTCCCAACACTTGTGTTGGGGATTAAATTTCCAACACATGAATTTTGGGGGACACACTCAAATCATGGTAGTAAGTTGAGTCTTGGAGTATGCATATCCTTAATTTGACTACTAGTGCCTGTCTGTTCTTTGGCAGCGCTGTTATATACCAGTCCTTACTTCCACCAATAATACCTGAGGGTTCTCTTCAACCCCACCAACATCAAGCATGTTTCTCCTGCTGTCAATTGATGGCATTGTTTATTAACTTGAATTTTTATATTAACAAATGATTCTGAGTTTCTCTTCATGTGTGTACTGACTTTTTAGTTTCATCTTCCTTTTCTTTTCTCTATCCTTTCACTGGTTCACATCCTTTGCTTAATTTTATATTTCTTTCATTGTAATCTTTCTTATTGATTTTGCAAGGGTTCCTTTTACAGTCTAGAAATTAATCCATTGTCAGTTTTAAACATTACAGATACCTTCTTCCGTGCTGTCTCTCATCTGTTAACTCTATCCATGTGAGATTTGTTGAATAGAAATCCTTAATTTTTATATAATCAAAGATGTACTAGCTGTTCTTCTAATACCTAGTATACCTCAGCTTTCATTATATAAAATCAAGTTAATCCTATTCTTCTAATACCTGGTACACCTCAGCTACACTTGACTTTACCATCTTCCTTTGTTGGGTATTGAACGTAAATATTTGAGTCATCTCTGAATCACAAGGGTGCTTTTGTGAATGCATCTGAGCAAAGCCTCTCTCTGCCCTAGAAAACAACTTAGGTGTGTGGCATAAAGAACACTCATATACCTGTCCCAAAGAGAACTTGGCAAACTCAGTAACAAGACACAGGAATGCAGCAAAGTGACGCTGCCATTCTGAGCTATGCTATCCCCAGCCATATCCTCATCCATGACAGAGCAACATGTTGGTGGGAATTCGCCTTCAGATACCCAGGTCAAGGAAATAATGATTCTGTCCACAGAAATGTTCTAGGATGGCAGAGCAAAGATGAAAACATCTGGTATAACTTCAAGAAAAAAATCTAAAAAAAAAAAAAAAGATTTTTTTTTTCTTGTTTACTTCTGCATCCCAGATGCCTAATGCTAACCCATACCTGTACAAACCGAGAGGAGCCTTTTTCCTGTGAGCTCAGGACTCCCTTGGTCAGTGCTGATGACTGCTCCCTACCTTATGTAAACATCTTGGGTGGCTGGGTGCGGTAGCTCACGCCTGTAATCCCAGCACTTTGGGAGGCCGAGACGGGTGAATCACGAGGTCAGGAGTTCAAGACCAGCCAGACTAATATGGCGAAACCCCGTTTCTACTAAAAATACAGAAATTAGCAGGGCGTGGTGATGTGTGCTTGTAATCCCAGTTACTCGGGAGGCTGAGGCAGGAGAATCACTTGGACCCAGAAGCTGGAGGTTGCAGTGAACCGAGATCTTGCCACTGCACTCCAGTCTCGGCAACAGAGTGAGACTCTGTCTCAAAATATATATTTTATATATATATTTGATATAAATATCAAATATATAATATCTTATATGTAAGATA
>NW_016809771.1:768497-788106 GCF_001698545.2 Rhinopithecus bieti | reverse complement strand
AAGGAGAGGGAGGGAGGGAGGGAGGGAAAGAACACAAAAGACACAGTTTGCCATGTTGTTAGTTTATCCTGATGATTTCAGAATGTGATTCCCTTCTGAGCTGCCTCTGTCACAGTGCCTGGACATGTGGCATCCTTTATAAGCTAGAGACTGGTAAATGTTTAACCTCTTGGCCAGCCCCTTTCTGCCACTAGTCCATCTTTAGGCAGAACTTCAGAGAATCAAGCCAATTTTAATATCAAGCCAGAATTTTTAAATAAGATAAATAGTATGGTTTAGCATTCAAAATAATTTATTAATGATTCCAGCCTGTCTTGTACTGACTGTGACTCTGCTGTTTTTGTGGCATAGATAATCAAGAAGTGTGTTAAAAAGGTTAATGGGTTCAAGATAATAATGATATAATCTCTTCCTTTCTTGAAGAAAGAAGACGGATAAAATCATTATTACCTAAATTATCTTGTGGAGTTAAAAACAGAACGCACATTCGAAGGAAACGAATTGTGGGAGGAAAGCCAGCACAACTGGTAAACTCGCATGAAAAGTCACAACACAACTGCCCAGAAACAGCCTAAATTGGTGGGGGGGAAGGGGCAGGAGGATGATGTAATTATAAGAGACTGGGAGTCTTGCCATGGAAATATCTTAGGGCTGTTTGTATCGCTATCTGTTAGAATGGCAGTGACCACACAAATGTCTTTTACAGGGAGACTTCCCATGGCAGGTGGGAATTAAGGATGCCAAAGGAATCACCTGTGGGGGAATTTATATTGGTGGCTGTTGGGTTCTGACTGCTGCACATTGTCTCAGGTAAAAGATGTCTTCAGTACATTTTAGATTTCCTGAAACAATGAAAGTGAATAATAGAGATTGTGGTAGATGATAAAGCATATCTGAAAAAGGTATTGACAAACTCCACTATATTAATTGCAAAGTATCCTCTGGTATAAACAATCGGAATTCCAGAGGCCCGTCCCATAGAATCTACTGTGTCCTCCACAGACCAAAATTGCTGATCTCACTGGCAAAGGCAGATCAAACCCATAGCTGCCCAATTACTTCACCTGGCTCATTTGCAGGGTGGGAGAGTGGGTAGGTACTACTTACATTTTGTTCTCAACTGTGGTCCACCTATATTTTCTTTACTGTGTGGCTCAAGAGTCATGTCGCCATACCTAGTTTTGATTACTTTTCACCTAAAATGCAATAACTTTGCATTCCTCTTAGGATAAAAATTGAAACAAAAATTTTAACATGGCCTATGAGGCCCCATGTAATCTGACTTCTGCTAACCATTGCCAATCTCATCTTGCCCCACAGAGTCACTTTCTGCTCCTTTTCCACCACCTCCACTCTGAACTGCTTTCTGTTACTCAAGTGCATTTGCCCCCTCCTGCAAAGGAACCTTCATATATTGTTTCCCCTGCCAGAAATGATCTTCCTTATCCTTTTTCCCTACCTAGTAGTACCCTTTGTTCAGATCTCAACTCGATCTTCACTTCCTTAGGGAACCTTCCCTGACTCCCTTAAGTCAAAGCCCTCTTGATAAGTTCTTAAAAGCCCACATACTGTTCATTCCTCTCACTTTTCATGGTAGAATGTATTATCTTCATCAGTGTGATAATCCATTTACTGCTGCATCTTTCCCTAGACCCTGAACTCCATGAAAGCAGGAACTGTTTCTGATTTTGCTCATTTCTGCATGCTCACTTCTGTGCCTAACACAGTGCCTGGTACATATAAGTTCACACTAAGTATTTGTTGAATAAATTGACTAAATAAATAATATTTAGAACCTGTGATCCTGAAAAACAACCAAAATTAATATGAAGGACAGTATTCTTGGAACACTATAAACAAAAGCTTCCTAAACATCTCATTATTTCCTAGGACATCACCATTTAAGGTGATTACTTGAATCACCCTTTTGTAAAGATAAATTCTGTTCAGTTAATGCTGTTTGAGAAAGCAGAAGTTATATAGATCAGGGATCCTCAACCCCTGAGCTGCAGACAAGTACTGATCTGCCTGTTAGGAACTGAGGTGAATGGTGGGCAAGCATTACCACCTGAGCTCCACTTCCTGTCAGATCAGCAGCAGCATTAGATTTTCATAGGAGTGCAAACCCTATTGTGAATTGCACATGTGAAGGATCTAGGCTGCATGCTCCTTATGAAAATCTAATGCCTGGTGATCTGAAGTGAAACCGTTTCATCTGGAAATCATCCCCTCCTTCCCCCAGTTTTCCATGGTTCCATGGAAAAATTGTCTTCCACAAAACCTATCCCTGATGCCAAAAAGGTTGGGGAACACTGATATAAATAATACATTTTTTGAAAAGATTTCCATGAAATTGTTTAAAAATAAGTTTTATTGCTTAAGGAAAAGCCATTCTATAAAATAATTTCTTGTTTGGAAATGTTAGACTATGAGGTCATAATTTAGCACCCTACTTCTAATCAAACCAAAAAAAACTAAGCTATAATACTTTGCTGAAGTGACTCTATACTGTTCCATGAGAAGATGATGGTAGATGCCCAATTTGCTTGAAACTGAGTTGAAAACTGGTATGAGGCCAGGTACGGTGGTTCACACCTATAATCCCAGCACTTTGGTAGGTTTGAGACCAGCCTGGGCAACATAGCAAGACCCCATCTCTAAAACAAAAAATGTTTTTAATTAGCTTAATGTGGTGGCACATGCCTGTAGTTCTAGTTACTAGGGAGGCTGAGGTGGGAGTGTCTCCTGAGCTCAGGAGTCAAGGCTGCAGTGAGCTATGATCATACCACTGTACTCCAGCTTAGGCAAAAGAGTGAGACCCTGTCTCTGTTTTAAAAAGAAAGAAAGGAAGAAAGAAATTTGATATGAAATTGTAGTGAAGCATAAGAATATGCAACATTTAGCTCATTCACCATTTCAACAGGATTTTAAAACAGCTACTATGATCCAAGTATAATAATAGGCACCAGGGCTGCATAAATGAATCAGACTCCATCTCTGGCTTCAACCAGCACAGTCTAGTGTGAGGAAAGACATGTGAACAAATAAATACAATGCAATGTTAGGATAAAGTTAGTCTTAAGGGTCAGGATAATTAATGCTGTGGCCTTTGCCCCAAGAACCTCTAGGGTTGGCAGAGTAATGAGTGTGTGTGGTCCAACTCCCTAGTTCCTTAACTACATTTATGGCAAGATGCTGTCTCGTCTCTGCTTAAACACCTGCAATGATGGTGCACTCACTTCAGAGGCAGTAAACTCATTCCACTTCTGGGCATCTCTAGTTGTTAGTGAGTTCTTTATGTTTCTCATATTGAGCACTTACATGGATTGTTCCTAGCTTTATCATTTACCATTGACCTAATTCTGCACTAAGTAAATTTAATCTCATTGCTTCATGACACCAAGGATTTAAAAAAATCTGGGGAAATGAAAAGGTTTTAAAAGGGAAAACATAAAAGTGAAGTGTCAGAATTCCTATTTATATTTTTTCTCAATATATTTTATTTCCTTTTTTTTTCTGTTATAGTGCCAGTAAAATTCATCGTTACCAAATATGGACAACAGTAGTAGACTGGTTACACCCCAGCACTAAAGATATAGCAGTTGAATTAGTGGATAGAATTATTTTCCATGAAAACTACAATGCAGGCACCTACCAAAACGACATTGCTTTGATTAAAATGAAAAAAGAGGAAAACAAAAAAGATTGTGAGCTGCCTCGTTCCATCCCTGCCTGTGTCCCCTGGTCTCCTTATCTATTCCAGCCTGATGATAGATGCATCATTTCTGGCTGGGGACGAGAAAAAGGTATATGTTTTACAATTTGTTAATCAGAAGTAGAAATGCATGGGAGCTAATTTCCTAGCACTCAGAGAGAAGCATAACATCATATCCAGAAAAGCAAACATCCAGCCAAGGCTGGCTTCATGTGTTTGCAACCTGTGCAGCTGCCTGGCACCCCATGCTCAGAAGGCCCTGAGACTTGATTTATTGCTGTGCTGTCACCATCATGAAATTCTTCATAATTTTTGAAATGGCCTCACTCCACATTTCCATTTTTCACTGGACTCTGCAAATTGTGGAACCAGTCCTTATCTAGGCTTTCAAAGAATGTACATGTTCTCTCTATGATCCTGAGGCAAACTTTGAAGGGTAGCCATTCACCAAGAAAAAAATATAGAGACAGGGAGACATACAGCATGGACCGTTTGGATTTGTTGGGGAGATGTGGGTAAAAGATAAAAAGGTTTACAAAGGGATAGCCTTGGTGTATGTTGAATTGCTGATGCCCACAACCCTCCTTCTCACTTCCCTCCTCCCTCCTTCCCTATTCCCCATGCCCTACCCTCTCGACAAAGAAAAAAAGAACATAAGGAATTCATTTTTTGAACTTCTAAGAAGACTTGAAGTGAACACTTCCTACGAATAAAAGATCTGGACACTCAGAGACAAATTATTAGAAAGACCTGCTGAATTAGAGATTAGATTAGAATTAAACTAGTCAACCCTTTCCCTTCATCTTGAAGATTTAACCTTGGGCTGGGCATAGTAGCTCATGTCTGTAATCCTAGCACTTTGGGAGGCCAAGGCAGGTGGATCACTTGAGCCCAGGAGTTTGAGACAGTCTCTACAAAAAATTCAGAAATTAGCTGGATGTGATAGTGTGTACCTGCAGTCCTAGCTCCTGGAGGTTGAGAGGGGCTGAAGTGGGAGGATCACTTGAGCCCAGGAGGTTGAGGTTGCTGTAAGCCATGACTGTGCTACTGCAGTCTAGCCTGAGTGACAGAGCGGGACTCTGTCTCAAAACAACCACAAGCATAACAGAAAAAAAAAAAAAGATTTAACCTCAAAATTTAGCTTCCTTTTAACATCTTAAACTCTCTTTGTTAGCAGAAAGTCTAAGTACTTTCATTGCACTGGTCCTGCAGACTTATATTCCAACACATTCATTATAATTGCCACATTGGAAGGTGTAAAATATATGTAGAAATTAATCTGGATTTGTGGTATGTCTGAATACCCAAAGCTTCTAAAACACCAAATTGTGCCCAGCCTGATCTAGCATTTACCATGTTCCCTTATTCCATGTACTTCATATAAACTGGTAGTTAGATATGTCCTTAATCAATGATTAATTTATTGATTAAGATTTAACACATTTATTGATCATGGTTTAACACATTTATTGAGGATTTACTGTGTGTGCAAGATAGCAATGCTAAAGTGCTAGGATTTTACTGGTGGAAAATATGGACCCACTCAACAAACAAGGGGATGAATAAGTTGCACGGCTGAAAGATGAAGTCCAGCACTCAAGGTGTGTACTGATAACCTTAAAGTCTAGTAGCTAAAATTCTGCCATTTTGCTGCCTCAGCTACCGTCAGAGAGCAGAATGTGACAAGTGCCTCAAGAAGCTTACAAGAGTGCCAAGGCACGGCCGGGCGCGGTGGCTCAAGCCTGTAATCCCAGCACTTTGGGAGGCCGAGACGGGTGGATCACGAGGTCAGGAGATCGAGACCATCCTGGCTAACACGGTGAAACCCCGTCTCTACTAAAATACAAAAAAAATTAGCCGGGCGAGGTGGCGGGCGCCTGTGGTCCCAGCTACTCAGGAGGCTGAGGCGGGAGAATGGCGTGAACCCGGGAGGCGGAGGTTGCAGTGAGCTGAGATCCGGCCACTGCACTCCAGCCTGGGCGACAGAGCAAGACTCCGTCTCAAAAAAAAAAAAAAAAAAAAAGAGGGCCAAGGAACTAGCTTCCCCCCGGGCCTTTAAAATTGCTCACAGTTTTAAAGGCTTTTCCCAAATTAGGGGAAATAAGAAATTACTATTTTTTAAGAAGCTCTTGTTCTAAGGAAGGCAGGTATCTTGAGACTAACTTGAAGTAGAGCTTGAAGGAAAAAAAAATAAACTCCTTCCTGGCTGTGCACGATGGTTCATGCCTGTAATCCCAGCACTTTGGGAGGCAGATCACTTGAGGAAGAAAATCCTAAATCCCCTTTTAAATAATTTCAAATCACTTAGGAGATGGATTTTCTTCCCAGACACACAAAACACACAAACATCGATAACTTCATATGTATTTCCTTTATTTGAAGTTCTTATATTAAAACATTGTTTTTGCTTTAACAAACATTCTCAAGGAAATAAGGGACTGTAAGAAGATAGGAGGTATTTATGTGAAAAGACCTCATCACTGATTCCTATCCAATTGCCTGACCGAGTTCTGCAACCAAAAGGGAAAGATTTTATCTCATTCAACTTAGAGTACCAGCTCTTTATTAAATGAGTGTGACTTCAGACCATATGTTCAATAGTCCCCCTTGACTATCCATCCAGTTTTAGAAGTAGAGATATGATATGATTAAACATGCTAAGGAAGAGTCCTCAAAAGTTTATATATATTCAAGACTATATACCCTTTCATAATGCTAATGGTTTATTAAGTTATGACAGTATGTATTTAGATTTCTCATTTGTGACTTCTAAATGTTTGCTTTCTCACTTTGTTTAGATAACGAAAAAGTTTTTTCACTTCGGTGGGGTGAAGTTAAACTAATAAGCAACTGCTCTAAGTTTTATGGAAATCGCTTCTATGAAAAAGAAATGGAATGCGCAGGTAAGTGCCAAGTGGTTTATCCAAGATGTCAAGATGTATGTATTTCCCCTATCAAACATCTCCTCCCACCACATCAGCCCCATGCTTTGGGCCCTAATTCCCTCCATTTGGCCTTCTGGCTGTAGCACTCTCAAACTCTTCCAATCCCTTCCCTGTAGCTCAGGTTTCTTCCTCTACTACTATGAGGAAAAATCCTCCTTAAGCGATTCTATAGCAGCACAGCAAGGTGACTAAGAGCACGGGCTCTGGAACCAGACCTAGATTTATATCCCAGCTTTTATTAATTGCTAGTCATGTGACCTTGAGCAAGTTTCTTCATTTGTAAAATTGAGGATCATAGATAAGGCATCTGAGATGCAGAGCAGTTACATAATTTGCCCAAAGTCTTACAGACAAGAGGTGGTATACCCAGGATCAAAACTAAATTACTTTTAAATACAAAATCAAGTTATCTCATCTCAAATGAGATAAGATTTGCTTCCAGTTGGAAGTAAATTTTCACTCCATGGAAATCACAGTGCATTTCTTATGCCACGGACTCCTTTGATAACATGGTTAAGCTAATTCTCCTGCCCAATACAACAATAGCACCTCCTGCTTTTGGAGGTGATACAAAGGCAGGCAAAGTACCAGCCAGTGTAGTGCATTTAGGTGCTTTATTGAAACCATTTCTAAATGGTGTATTACTGAAAACGCAGTTATTGGCATCCTATAACTTCTTGGATACAGTGATTTAAAAATCTCAGAAAGTCATGAGTGAGAAGAAAGCATCCTCCCATCTTGAGATGGAGTTCAGGATTACAGTGGACAAAAGGGGTGAACAGCACAAAATCTCCCAAAAGGGAGTATCGTGGTCAAGAGGACAAGCTCTGAGGTGTGGCTACCTGGGTTCAAGTCCAGGCCCTGTCGTTTGTTAGCTGTGTGACCTTAGACAAGTTAAACTCTGTGTCATAGTTGTCTCATGTATAAAATAGGGGTGATAATATTTGCCTCACAGGGTTGTAGTGAGAATGAAGACAATGAATGACTAATAAGTATTTAGCACTCAGTAAGCACTAGGTAGTCCTGTCATTTTCCCACTCAGCATTTGGTGCAACTTTCAGGTTGCAATCCCATCTCAGTCCTTAGTTGTATAAAGTAGAGAACACAGGAAGAACATGCTGAATTGGGGGAATGAATAGAAGACTCGTAAAGCATTTTCCAACCTGCATCTCTCCAATTCTGCAAGCCCAGCTGGGACCTCTAAGGAGAGCCCATGCTATTGCTGTCAGGAAACTGTAAGAAAGCCAAAGTCATTAAATGCTCTGGAGGAGGCATGGCAGCCTTGAAAAATGGAAGGAAATGTGTGATTTTCTCTTTCCCATTTCTTTCTTAGGTACATATGATGGTTCCATCGATGCCTGTAAAGGGGACTCTGGAGGCCCCTTAGTCTGTATGGATGCCAACAATGTGACTTATGTCTGGGGTGTTGTAAGTTGGGGGGAAAACTGTGGAAAACCAGAGTTCCCAGGTGTTTACACCAAAGTGGCCAATTATTTTGACTGGATTAGCTACCATGTGGGAAGGCCTCTTATTTCTCAGCACAATGTATAAAATTGTGATCTCCCTCTTCTTTCTATTCTTTTTCTCTCAAGAGTTCCATTTAATGGAAATAAAACTGTATAATTAATAATTCTGTAGGGGCAAAAATGAAGCAAATCTCACTGGATATTTTAAAGGTCTCCACAAAGTTTATGCCATATTGGAATTTTGTTGTATAATTCTCAAATAAATATTTTGGTCAAGCATACGAGTTTTATTTATCAGAAAATTTTATTAAATTATATCAATGCAGGAGTGATTTATTGACTAAAGGTACACTAATTGAATAATGTTGGACTCAATTAAGGTTGGGTTCAAATCCCAGCTCTATCACCTACTATGCCCTGGACAATTTATTATCTTCTTTGTGTCTCCTTTTCCACCTATAAAATGAAAACTGGAATTGTATGAAAATGAAACTACATACTTATATAAATGTTTGGCATAGTAACTGTCACAGGGTAATAACTGACTTGACAGCTCTTGTCCCATTTCCCTGCTTCCCCTTTCTCTTTCTTTCTTTCTTTCTTTCTTTCTTTCTTTCTTTCTTTCTTTCTTTCTTTCTTTCTTTCTTTTCTTTCTTTCTTTCTTTCATTTCCTTCCTTCCTTCTTTCTTTCTTTCTCTCTCTCTTTTTCTTTCTTTATTGCTTTCTCTCTCTTTCCTTCTTTCTTTTCTTTCTCTCTTTCTTTCTTTTTTTGAGACAAAGTCTCCCTCTGTTGCCCTGGCTGGACTGCAGAAGTGCCATCATAGCTCATTGCAGCCTTGAACTCCGGGGCTCAAGCAATCATCCCACCTCGGTCTCCCAAGTAGCTGGGATTACAGGTGCACACTACCATGCCTAGCTAATTTTAAATTTTTGTAGAGAGGCATCTTGCTTTTTTGCCCAGGCTAGTCTTGAACTCCTAGGCTCAAGGGATCTCCCACCCTGGCCTCCCAAAGTTCTGGGATTACATGTGTGAGCCACCGCACCAGGCCCCTGCTTCTTTAACTATTAAAATTTCTTGAAAATTAGCCTTTGCTCCCCACTTCACAAGCATTCCTTGACCCTCTCTCTAAACCTCTCCACAGATAATTCAATAAAACCACCTACCTCCATGGTGTCAGAGCTCACAATCACTTCTGTTCTCATCCTAGCAGCATTAGCCCCTCAGGGCATCACACTCCTCCCTCGCTGCTATTCTCAGCCTCTTCCTTCTGGTTGCTTCTCTCACTTTGCCTTTCCCTGGTAATCTCATCTAGACTATGTTTTAAATCCTGCCTACAGTCCAGTGACTCACAAATCTGGATCTTCAGCTCTGACCTTTCCTAGAACCTCAGATTAGTATATGCCACTGAACACTAGTATATACCATTGCCATGTGAATATCTAGTAACATTTCAAAAGAAAAGTGGTCAACCCAAACTCAACAGTTGCTCCTTCTTAACCTATAGAAAATAGCACCCCCACCCCACCCCAGGGCTATTGTAGGCGCCCAGTCTCCCTCTGTCACACCACCTACTTTAATCTGAGCATAGCACTTGAATTCCCCCAGTGTATTCTGTTTTGATTGGGTTGTCTACCTCTTCTCAACACTGCCTCCTCCAACTACAACATAAGACACATAACAAGAGAGACCTCATTTGTCTTCCTTCTGGCTACATCCCTAGGACTTGCCTCACAGAGGCTGCTCAGTGAATAAACATTAGCTGCTCTTTTTTTTTTTTTTTTAAGCACAGCTATCCTTATCCTGAAGACAGACATATATGTTTCACATAACTATTACCTTTATTATGTTATTTAGGGCCAGTCTTGGATAGAGCCCAGTTGGTTTAATAATATAAATACCCATGTTTACATATATTCCAAAATCAGTTACTGCCCAGATTTTCTTTTAAAAATTGTGGTAAAATATGCATAACATAAAATTAACCATTTTAACTATTTGTAAGTGTAAAGTCGAGTGATGTTAAGTACATGCCCATTGTTGTACGATCATTATCACCATCTATCTGCAGAAAATTTTCATCTCCCCAAATTGAAACTTCATATCTATTAAACAATAACTCCCCACTTCTCCCTCCCATGCTGCCCAGATTTTTCATCCATTAAACTCAGGAAAGTATTTGATTATTTATTGCTGGGCAGTTTGCCTTTCAGTCTCATGCTGTTGCTGTCAGACAGGATTGGACCAGAGTTATCACAAAGGCTTATTCACTCATGTGTTTGGTGCCTGGGCTGGGAGGACTTAGACAGCTGGGGCTTCTCAGATATGTCTCTTTATGCACTCTCCCCATGGGCTCTCAACATGGCAGGCCCAGGGGTGCTAGACTTCCTACATAGCAGCCGATGAGCCTCCCAAGGGAAACTGCAGAACCTACATGGCCTTCTCTAACCCAGCTTTGGAAGTCACTTAGCATCACAAAGACCTGCCCAGGCTCAAAGGAAAGGAAATAACCCATCTCTTGGTGGCGTCAGGGAGGAGGTGTATCAAAGAATTTATGGACATATTTGAAAACCACCGTGTCCTAACTTAGCAATCCTGGAGCAATGCAGCACCTTAGAATATGTCTGTGTATGAGATAAAAAGAGAAAACTGGCTGGGCACGGTGGATCATACCTGAAATCCCAGCACTTTGGGAGACCAAAGTTGGTGGATCACTTGAGGTCAGAAATTTGAGACCAGCCTGGGCAACATAGCGAGACCCCATCTCTACCACACACAAAAAAAGCTGGGAGTGGTGGTGCACATCTGTAGCCCCTGCTACTTGGAAGGCTGAGGTGGGAGGATCATTTGAGCCCAGGAGGTTGAGGAGGCAGTGAGCTGTGATTGCAGCACTGCACTCCAGCCTGGGTGACAGATCAAGACCTTGTCTCAAAAAAAAAAAAAAAAAAAAAAGAGAAAAGTACTCAAGTGCTACAAGGTGGGAAACCCAGCATATAGGGCGTCCTCAGCCAATCTAGGAAGGGGGCCCCCCAAAGGGCCAAGCCAATCTGTACTGTGACCTAGCATCTGGCAGCTTCACAGAAAAGTGGACCAGGGTCAAGGCTTGAAGGGTGAAGAGCCAGCCCTCCGAAGTGACTCTATGTGGCAGAGACCAGGAACAGGAGGAGTGAGATGACCTGACTCCAAGCTTCTCCTAGTTTAGAGGTCTGTCTCAGCACTCCTAATTCCAGACAACAGAAGCCAATCTAACTGGTTTAATGAAAAAATAAATTCATTCAAAGATATTATGCAGTTCATAGAATTTGCAAAAGAGCCAGAGAATTGGAGTCTACACATCTGGAAATAATGCTCACAGACCACACTGCAGGACTGCTCCATCAGAAACTACCATGGCCACTAGCATGGGTCCCAGTCTCCACGTACAGCTTGTACTGCAGAGGCTGGGCACTGGACATTCCTGCTTCTGTGAGCTGGCCTGAAGGTGGCCAGGGACAAAACTCATTGGATGTAGAGCTCTGCCTTCATCTTATATTTAACCCTTCAGAGCTGTCTTACAAGAGAAATCGGAAAATAAATTACGAAGCTGCACCTTGCCAGGTACAATGGTAAGGAAAACTCAAGGGAGATCTAGAAATCAGCCTGACATATTAAAGAGGGGTTCTTCTGAGGTGAGCTTAGTCTGAATTATGGAAGAACTTTCCAGGCAGATACAAATGCAAAGGCCCTGCAGCATGAGGAGCTAACCACACACAAGAATAGAGAGCAGTTCATTGTGACTGGAGCCCAGGGTGCAGCTAAGGAGCTGGAGAGGGGGAAAGGCCATACCAGGGAAAGCCTCATGCCAAAGAGTTGGGACCACTAAAGGATTCTAGGAAGTTCAAGCTGGAGACAACTAGGAAGATGTATTGGAAGTGGGTGAGAGAGGGTAGGGAAGATGGTTAAGACACTCTTGGAGTAATCGAATGAAAAATAATGAAGGTAGAAACTAAAGCAGGGATAAAAAGGATGGCACTGACTCTAGATATGTTGAGTGAAATAGATGGCATTTGGGGACAAATAGATTACAGTACTAGGGAGAGGGATTTGAGTCTAGGATAATTCCCAGGCTCTTAGATGGTGAGGTGATTGGCGTTGCCACTGAGTAGAGAAAGGAAGGAAGTAGAGGAATGGAATCAGGTTTAGACAGGGATATTTTGAAGTTGTGATGTCTAAGGAAGCCCAATGAAGGTGTAGAGTATATGATAAGAAATACAAAGCTGAAAATCAACCAGAGGTTTGGAAGTAGCCAGGAACCCTAATTAGAAAAACTACATATGGACTCTGTCCTGATGGTTTAAAACCCTGCAGTCTCACCTAAGTGGGTTCCTTTCCATCCCTACTGTGTGCCAAACAATCTTACATTGTGCCTACAAAGATAACTTGAAAATATCTCTTTGATCAAATTTTCTTGATGGTAGACCCCCCTACCATATCCAAGCACAGGGTCATTGTCTTCAACATATTATGGAACAAGCCCATGCTCATAGATCTGGTGCAGCCGTCTCTTGTCCTTCACTTCGTCCCAACTTGAAAGCTATTGATGCCATTGACTTTCTAGCCAAAGGCTGGAACTTAGTACTTACTTCTCTTTAACTGAAATTCCCTTTTAGAGACTAACCTTCCAGCCTTGGTGAGGTGGGAAATTAAAGAAATAAAGAGGCCAGGCACGGTGGCTCACGCCTGTAATCCCAGCACTTCGGGAGGCCAAAGTGGGCGGATCACGTGGTCAGGAGATCTAGACCATCCTGGTTAACACAGTGAAACCCCGTCTCTACTAAAAATACAAAAAAAATTAGCCAGGAGTGGCGCCTGTAGTCCTAGCTACTCGGTAGGCTGAGGCAGGAGAATGGCATGAACTTGGGAGGTGGAGCTTGCAGTGAGCCAAGATTGCGCCACTGTAATCCAGCGTGGGCGACAGAGCAAGACTCCGTCTCAAAAAAAAAAAAAAAAAAAAAAAAGGGAAGGAAGGAAGGAAGGAAAAAGAAAAAATTAAAAAGAGAAAGAAAGAAGCTTTCCTGTATTAGGCTGACTCATCCCAAAGGCAGTAGCAGCCAAGGCCCAGACCCAGGAAAAGTCTTGATAAACACTATCTAAGAAGCCAGTACATAAAGGAATGTGCTCTGGAGACTCTCCCAGCACTCCCTCAACATAAGGAGAAGAAAAACAAATTTTCCTTTCTCTTACAGTATGAATTTATAGATTCCTGTTCTCTGTAACTGGCAACTTCAAGTATTCTGTCTTATCTAAGTTGTGGAGTGAAAGTCATAAACTGTCTGAGCAGGCCTGAGATACAGCCACCTGGATGCCATAGTGAAGGTCATGGAATAAGCCATGCTAGGCACTAAAGGAAAACCTAATTAACTGACATCTGGGTTGCATAGCAACGGTCATGTGTAATCCTGAGTTATGAACCTATCACAATTTGATTAATTGTTCTGCCTCTGTATCCTTGCTTTCGCACCACTGTAACTGTAAGCCTGCTTCAAGCTAGCCCACTCCCTTTTGAAGTGTGTATAAAAGTCAAGTGATATCTTTGTTCTAGGCCCAGTTTTCCAGATGTAAGTCTGAGTACACTCAATAAAGATCCTCCTGCTTTACCCCAAAGTCTCTCTCATCCGCCTGATTACCACAACATTGGCACTAGGCATAGATTAATCATTATGGATGGAATTGCTTCACCATGTGGCTTTTGTTTTCATCCTGGACAAAAATTAACCATTATGGCTGGAACTGTTTTCACCATGTGGCTTTTATTTTCATCACAATGAACACTGCTGAGGCCATTAGTGAGACATTGGAAAATACTAAAAAATAGAAACTGCCATTGATCATTAATATTTTATTGATTTTTTGTTGTTTAAAATAACACAAAGCATTGTTTAATATTGTAGTTTCCAAGCATTCTAAGTTAATATGGTACATTAAACCCCACAAATTTTGCATTCTCATCTCATCAATACTATCATATTCCATGATGTTCATATATATAGAAGAAACCATTAGGTGTTTCTAGAAGTGATCTGACTGCCTATCCTGATTATTGTTCTGGGAAGTTCTATATAGAAAATATAGTGTAGGGTTGGGTGTGGTGGCTCATGACTGTAAGTCCAGCACTTTGGGAGGCCAAGGCAGGAGGATCACTTGAGCCCAAGCATTCAAGACCAGCCTGGGCAACATAGGGAGACTCTATCTCTATAATAACAACAAAAATTAGCCAGTCATGGTGGTGTTCACCTGTATTCCTAGCTACTCAGGAGGCTGAAGCAGGAGGATTGCTTAAGCCCAAGAGTTCGAGGGTACAGTAAGCTATGATCATGCTATCCCAGCCTGGGTGAGAGAATGAGACTCTGTCTCTGAAAAAAAGAAAAGAAAAGAAAGCCTAGTCTTGGCCACCCAGAATTTCCCATTCCAAGGTATTTATTAATATATCATTCAACAAGAATCAGCACAAATATAGTATACTATATATTTTCATAATTTATTTTGGTATTCACTATAATTGCATTTCTTTTCCTTTTTTTAGACAGATTCTCGCTCTGTCGCCCAAGCTGGAGTGCAGTGGCACGATCTCAGCTCATTGTAACCTCTGCCTCCTGGGTTCAAGCAATTCTCCTGCCTCAGCCTCCTNTTTTTTGAGACAGAGTCTGGCTCTGTCGCCCAGGCTGGAGTGCAGTGGTGCAATCTCGGCTCACTGCAAACTCCACCTCCCAGGTTCATGCCATTCTCCTGTCTCAGTCTCCCAAGCAGCTGGAACTACAGGTGCCCGCCACCACGCCCGGCTAATTTTTTGTATTTTAGTAGAGACGTGTTAGTCAGGATGGTCTCGATCTCCTGACCTTGTGATCCGCCCACCTTGGCCTCCTGAAGTGCTGGGATTACAAGCGTGAGCCACCGTGCCCGGCCTGTAATTGCCATTTCTAATTCTTTTCTTCCTCTGACTACAGCTGTGTTTTCTCCCCAGTACTTCAATGAGACTCTTATGAAGTTCACCAATAACCCCCAAGTTACTAAATCTAGTAGTCAATATCTATCCCCCACCTTCCTCGTATCAGTAAAATGGGTGGTTCTGTCTTTCTTTGACACACCAGAATACAGCACTTTTCCACTTCTGCTGCACTTGGCTTCTCCTTCTGAGGCGCCTTTATTTGTTCTTTGTTCCTTGACCTCCTAAGATTTAGACCTAGCTCTGCTTCTTTGTGTACACTCACTTTTTAGGGATCTCATTTAGTCCCATGTTATTTATTTATTCATTTATTTGAGACAGGGTTTTACTCTGTTGCCAGGCTGGAGTGCAATGTCACGATCTCGGCTCTCTGCAACCTCTGCATCCCAGACTCAAAGGATCCTCCTGCCTCAGCTTCCCAAGTAGCTGGGACTACAGGCATGTACCACCATGCCTGGCTAATTTTTTTTATTTTTTTATAGAGACAAGGTTTTGCCATGTTACCCAAGCTGCTCTTGAATTCCTGGACTCAAGTGATCTGCCAGCCTTGACCACCCAAGGTGCTTTGACTATAGACGTGAGTCACTGCACCAAGCTAAGTCCCATGACTTTAAAAGCCATTTCTATTCTGACAACTTCCAAATATATTTCTAACCTTTATGTTGAACTGCAGACTCAGAATAGGCTTCTCGGACATGGTATGATTGAAATTAATTTTTAAAATTTTCCCCCAAAACCCGCTCCTTCCACAATTCTCCCCATTTCAGTTGGTGAGAACTTTCTCTATCCTATGGCTTAGGCCAAAATTTCAATGCCATCCTTGATTCCTCTTTTTCTCTCATATTCAGTCCATCAGCAAATCCCTTCTGCTGTACCATCAAGTTACATCTAGAATATGACCATTTTTCACATCTCACTGCTCCTTTCCTGGACCAAGCCATACTAATGACATACCTAGTTTACTGTATCCTAACTGACTTCCTATCTTCAGCTCCTGACTACCACAGTAAAAGTATATATAGACAAATTAGCCACTCTCTAGCAGGAAAGACCTGGAAGACAGCTGTGGATTTGCAACTAATGATGTCTGTCATGAAAATAACAGGTTTTGCTGGTTAGATGAAAGTGTCCTATACAGAAGGCTCTTTTCAAACATTTTATGCCAAAGTTTGGGAAGAAAAGATGGAAGTGGGTCATCTAGAAGTTACATGATATGAGCTGGGCACACTGGCTTATGTGTGTAATCCCAGCACTTTGGAAGTCAAGGTAGGGGAATCACCTGAGGTCAGGAATTCAAGACCAGCCTGACCAACATGGTGAAATCCCATCTCTACTAAAAATAAAAAAAATTAGCCAGATGTGGTGGCGGGTACCTGTAATCCCAGCTACTTGGGAGGCGGAGGCAGGAAAATTGCTGGAACCCGGCAGGTTTGCTGGAAACTGCAAACCAGAATTGCTGGAACTCTGCCTCCAGGCGGAGGTTGCAGTGAGCCAAGATTGCACCACTGCACTCCAGCCGGGCAACAGAGCCAGACTCAAAAAAAAAAAAATAAAAGGTTAGATGATATGGTGAATCAGAGCATGCATCCTGTGTAGTGGCACAAGGCCCCACACTCAAAAGGGCTCTGCACTTACTTTAACGCTCTGCTGTTATCACCTTGAAATTCTTTTTTTTTTTTTTCTTTTGAGACAGAGTCTCGCTCTGTTGCCCAGGCTGGAGTGCAGTGGCGCCATCTCGGCTCACTGCAAGCTCTGCCTCCTGGGTTCACGCCATTCTCCTGCCTCAGCCTCCCGAGTAGCTGGGACTACAAGCGCCCGCCACCACGCCCCGGCCAATTTTTTGTATTTTTAGTAGAGACGGGGTTTCACCATGTTAGCCAGGATGGTCTCGATCTCCCGACCTCGTAATCCGCCTGCCTTGGCCTACCAAAGTGCTGGGATTACAGGCGTGAGCCACCGCATCCGGCCATCACCTTGAAATTCTTACTTTTTGAGCAAGGGGCTCTGTATTTTTATCTTGCACTGAGCCCTAAAAATTATATAGATAGTCTGTTGTCAGTGCAGATCCCTGGTATTTAACAGCATCAATTAAGAGGAAAAAGTAAACCTTGTAATTACTGCAGCAGAACAACCAATATATAATGATTAAATGTGAAAAGAATGTGAAAATAAAACTTAAAGTCTTGTTTTCTATAAAAATGGTGGTGATTCTCATGGGGAAGACAATGGAAAAGATTTACTTGAGAGAGAAAGAGAACAGCTCCATCAGCCAGAAGAACTGGCATTTGAGAATTTAATCCCTAAGGAGAGATCAAAGAAAACTACATCTGATTCCCCAGAGTATAGGCTGTAGTTAAGGTGTAAGAAATGAGATCACAAAGGAGTAAACAGAGAAAGTGCGGGAAAGGAGAGGCTTTGGGTCATAACTGAGGGATGGAACCAGGTTATTTTACTACATTCTATCTTTTCTTTTGAAAGTCTTATCTCTGGACTAGGGAGTTTCTCTGGAAGAAGAGTTGTAAGAACCAAACCTGGTTTAAGGATTCGGGTAGTGGTATCTCAGAGATAATCTAGTCCAACTTTCATACTTTGGAGCTGAGAAACCAATGTTCCAGAAAGCTAAGACAATGATTCTAGGTTCCCTTTTAAAATGTATTGAAATGTGTTATCTAAAATTTAAAATAAAAGTATCTATAGTATATTTTGTGAAGACAGAAAGAGGCCTTGGTTTGGAGTAGATACTGTCACATGACTTCTCACCTTGACTCTTTTACTATAAAAGAGGAGGATAATAATACCTTCCAGGGAACATTCTTCCCCCTTCTCCATTGTGGTAGGAATTAATCACTGCCCAAGACTCCTGGTTGAGGGCCTGAGTGAAGTGCAGGCGGTCTCCAGCCTGGAGCTATACCGTTTGTTGGGCTACCCTGTTTGTAGGGAGGAATGCCTTTCTATGTTTCTAACTTACTCAAAGGCTGCATCCTTGTAAAGCAGTGTTCTGAATGTGAGCGATCATATTCACGAAGTGCCTGGCAGACAGTAAGCACTCAATAAAGAGGGATGTAATTTTTATGAACTGTGCACTGAACATTTATTATAAGCTCATTAAGTCTGCAACAAACACAAAAGGCCAAACCTAGAACGTATTGGTAATTCTCATAGAAAGGACACACCTATGCCCAATTCTTTATTTCTCTTTCTTTCCTTCCTTCCTTCCCTCCTTCCCTCCTCTCTCTCTCTCTCTTCTCTCTCTCTCGCTCTCTCTCGCTCTCTCTCTCTCTCTCTCTCTCTCGCTCTCTCACCCAGGCTGGAGTGCAGTGGCGCAATCTCAGCTCACTGCAACAACCCCCTCCTGTGTTCAAGCGATTCTCCTGTCTCAGATTCCTGAATAGCTGGGATTACAGGTGGTACCCGCCACCACGTCCGGCTAATTTCTTGTATTTTTAGTAGAGATGGAGTTTCACCATGTGAGCCAGGCTGGTCTCAAACTCCTGACCTCAAGTGATCCACCTGCCCCGGCCTCCCAAAATGCTGGGATTACAGGCGTGAGCCACCGCCCCTGGCCTGCCCAACACTTTCAACATTGCTCTGGATGTTACTGTAAAATTCTTGGAAACTGCTGTGATACTAAGATAACCAGATATTTATAACCGATACAAAGTACTACTGCAATAGTTATTTATGGATCCTGCACAATGCTGGGGGCAGGATGGTGGTTACAGAGAAACAAACGTCACTGTAACTATCAAGTTACAAAATCCCTTCAGTAGGAAAACAATGAACTTCCTTAAGATTTATTTTATTTATTTATTTTTTTAACTGTAGTTAAGTTTACACTACCGTTTCTTCCTTACCAGGGGAGACTTTTGTGACTTTCACTGTTGGACTATTTTCTTTTTCCAGAAAGTCTAAAGTAGCATCTAGCTCGTCCTGATTAGAGTCAGGCATCGCCAAGGCTTGGGTTGGCATCTCCCAGATCCCGCTCCCAACCGCGGCCACAACAGATCTGGAGGACCGGGAGAGGACGTGAGGAGGAAAAGCCCTGCTCTGCGAGCTGAGAGCCGGACTCTGCCCACATTGCCAATGGAACCATGTCTTCAAGCCGGAAACTCAGCTGGACCTCTCGCAGCCCTCTCTGCGAAGGGGACACAGGGGTTATTTTCTTCCATATTGTCCACACCCAAAAAAGCTTCTCTCTCGGGGTTACTGCGCTGAGCCCCGACTGGTCAGGTCAGAGTTAACCCCACCCGGGTTAGCGCTGCACTCTCGCTTTACGGTTAACAGCCCGGAGAGCTTTTAAAAAATACCGGCGTCCACTGCCACCTGGGACCAACGTAATCAGGCTCCCCAGAAAAGAGGCCCAGGCCTGGGTATTTTTTAAGGTTCCCTCGTGAACCAGGACCAAGGCCCTTGTGAGGGCGCCGCGGAGACCACGTGAGCATAGAGGCCGCGCCCCCGTTTCCCGCCCCGCGCGCCCCACCCCAGTTCCCCGCCACCAACCCC
>NW_016809771.1:758133-768043 GCF_001698545.2 Rhinopithecus bieti | reverse complement strand
CCCCGCCCCCGCCCCACCCCCTGCGCGTCCCGCCCCTCCCGTGCGCCGCTGACGCTCCGTGCTCCGGCGCAGGCGCACAGGGGACGGTCGCTGGCCTAGGTGAGCGGGCGCGGTGGTCCAGGTGAGCGGGCGCGTCCCGGCGACGGCGCTGCCTCCCCGAGGCGGTTCACGTAAACCCAGCGAGGCCCTGCCGGCCAGCCGGGAAGGAGGCGTGGATATGGAGCTGGCGGCTGCCAAGCCCGGGGTCCGCGCCGCAGCCTAGCGCGTCCCGGGGGCTCTGTGGGGACGCGCCCCCCGCCGCGGCTCGGGGACCCGTATAGCCCCGCGCTGCGCGGATGGCCCTGCTCCCGCGCCCCGCGCTCACCCTCCTGTTCCTCCTCATGGCCGCTGTTGTCAGGTGCCAGGAGGAGGCCCAGACCACCGACTGGAGGGCCACCCTGAAGACCATCCGGAACGGCGTTCATAAGATAGACACGTACCTGAACGCCGCCTTGGACCTCCTGGGAGGCGAGGACGGTCTCTGCCAGTATAAATGCAGTGACGGTGAGGGGGCACCCGGGCCCAGTGAGGGCTCGTACTTTCGGGGGATTGGGGTGACGGAGGTCCTGGAGGTGTGAGTGACAGATGCAGGGCAGACCTTGACGGTGTCCTTCGGCTGTGGAAAAACTTAACCACTGCTAGAATCTTGCGGTTCCTGTGATTGAGCAAGCTGGGTACAAGTTCGCACCACTATTGTTAGAATGTGAGAGGTCATCTGAGTGTACTGTCCGTTCCATTTGCGTTGCTTCTGAATTACCTTTTCCCCCCTCAATTGCACCAAGTTGCCTAAGAACTTACTGACGTAGGAATCATGGGAATGGAGTGGAACAGACTGATTTTAGCTCAGTTTTTGCTTCCGTAAATTGGATGAACATGCGAAGCAAACTGAGAATTTAAAAACCATGCCGTATTAACTTTCTCTATAATTGATATTAAATTTTTTTTTTCTGCAAACCCACAGACAATAACTTACGACCTTTGTACAGACTTGGTGTACTGGAGTGTTGAGAAACGGTTCCGATAACTCTCCTTTCCTTAGATATCAGTGATCCCCCTCCTCATTATTGGTTAACGTTAATACAGTTATTTTCATTTACTCTTTTAATATTTTTCGAACTTTCTCTTTGAACCTGAGAACTTGTTTGGTGTTAGTATGAGTACTGATCAACTCAGTATTTCAGACAGATGATTCTTTTGTACCACATTTTTGAGTGCTTAAATATTTTCATAGGTCAGAAAAATATTGGACTTTCGTTTGGATATTGAAAATATCAAAAGAGCACTTGGGAGATCATGTTTCCAATAAGATTAGCCAAGGTTAGAGTCTCATTATGCTGGCAGCAGAAAATAATAGGGGATTCAGTGACTTCATTGTTGGAACCTGGTTGTAGGGGTGAACTTAAAAGGAACTGATACCATGTAAAGCTGTGATGCCACCTGCTGCCTGCAATTTTCAAGATAATTTCTAGTTTTATGTTAATAGACGTAAAGGATGAACTGTATCTTGTGTACTTTAAAGCGCTGAACAGGTGCTGAGACATGTTTCATTGCTTCTTAAATTTGTGCCTAAATGTTGTCACCTAAACGTATGCTTCATAAAGATGTTTTTGTTCTTGTAGAACTTGTGAGGAAGATTAAGTGCATAATTTAAGGATCAAATGGTTGCCTTTCCTGAAGCAAATGTTACAGTTTTACTTAGTCATTCCTATTCATTATAAAAATATTTGAGTCCCAACTGTGGGTCAGATGTTGTTCTACTTTGAGATTCAGCAGCTAGTAAAACACAAAAATCTCTGTCTGTGGAGCTTGAGTTCTGGTGAGGGAGATATGGGCAGTAAACTAGTAAATAAGTAAAATCAGGGGAAGTGTGGAGTCTGAGCAGGGAATACAAGGGGCCATGTTGGAGACAATTTACTCTTCTAAATGTTGTTCAGAAAAGGCCTCACTGATGAAAGAATATTTGAGAAGAAATCTGCAAGTGGTAAGTGGGGGCACTGTGGTTATTTGGAGAAAGAGCATTCCAGGCAGAGGGAATAGCAAGTGCAATGGACCTGAGCAGAAAGGCCAGTCAAGGATGACTCTGAGGTTTTGGCCTGAGCCAAAGGAAGGATACAGTTGCCATTTACAGAGATAGGGAGTCGAGTTCGTAAATTTATTAGTCTAGGGTTCTAGAGTTTATTTACATTTAAAACGTCCCTGAAATTGAATGAATACCAGCCTTGTTAAAATACTATTTTAATCTTTTTATTTTATTTTTTGTTAACATTTTTGAGGCAAGGTCTCTCTCTGTGTCCAGGCTAGAGTGGAGTGGTGTGATCATTGCTTATTGCAGCCTCCAACTCCTGGGCTCAAGCAATTCTCCTGCCTCAGTCTCCCAAATAGCTAGGACTATAGACCATGCCCCCACTATACCAGGCTTAATCTTTCTTTTTAATCTCTTTCATCTTCTACAGGCTTCTCAAAATTTACTATTTGGAGTTCAGAGGAAGGTCTCTGGCACAAAAAACACAAAGGAATTTGAGAATTTAAGAAATGTTATATGCTTCAGTGAAAAATTTTTTTTGTCTTAGTAAGTACTCTACATTTAGCAGACGTGGTTTCAAGCCCAAGTCACCATACTGATAGATAATTGGATCTCAATGAAAGAAAAAAAAATTAGGCCGGGTGTGGTGGCTCATGCCTATAATCCCAGCACTTTGGGAGGCTGAGGCAGGTGGATCAGCTGAGCTTAGGAGTTCAAGACCAGCCTGGCTAACATGGTCTCTACTAAAAATACAAAAATTAGCTGGGCATGGTGCTGCACACCTGTAGTCCCAGCTACTTGGGAGGCTAAGGCAGGAGAATAGCTTGTACCTGGGAGGTGGAACTTGCAGTGAGCCAAGATCGTGCCTCCAGCATGGGTGACAGAGCAAGACTCTGTCTCAAAAAATAAATTAATTAATTAAAATAAAATAAAATAAAATTGCTGTTACTTGAGCAGTCTCTCTGGAACAATGATTCAACCTTTCCTATATTTTGGAATTCAGGTGACCAAATCAGAACCAAACAGAACAATCCCAAATCTGGAGAAACATGGTGATTAAGGGGTGTTTTTAGTTGCAAGAAAGAGATCAAGAGAGCTTAAAAAAAAAAAAAAGTGAGTTAATGGGAGGGAGAGGTTGGTCAAATAAACATGTCCTTGCTTTACCTGAGGGACTGGCATTATGGAGACTTTCTCCCTTAGTTTTGGCCATCCTCTCTTGGATAGGAAAAAGGCCTTATTGAGAGTTAAGTATTTAGGGAAATAAATTTGATGATCCATTATTTTCTTAAACTTTTTTCTCCCTTACAGCAAGGAAGATTTAAGGAAGAAAACTTTTCGATTTCCTTTGAAAAATAGAACCCAAAACTGGCTTGTAAATGTTTTTAGAATGATGAATAAGTCGTTAATTCATTCAGTGATGTATGTTTTCTAGGATCCCTCTAGCTGTTGTGCTGAGAACAAAAGGGGTCAAGTGGGGGAGTAAGAATGGAAGCAGAGTGAGGCATGTAAGAGTCCAGACAAAAGACAGGGGTGATTTTGTTCAGGTTGGTAGCAATAGAAGTAATGAGAAGTAGTTGGATTTTGGATATATTTTGAAGGAAGGACCTAAAAGATTTGCTGATGGCTTGGAAGTTACGTATGAGTTAAATCAAAAATGATACTACAGTTTTTGGCCTGAACAGCTGGAAGGACAGAATTGCCATTAACTGAAATGGGGAAGAACATGGAAAGAACAGTTTTCAGGCATTAGGAAAAATAATAACATATTTGTATGCTTTTGAGAATGGTTCAGTGAAGAGTAGAAATACTGATGAGGGAGAGAACTGTTGGAGCCATAGCCTTGGGTAAGTGAGAGGGAGTGGTTTCTAGTACATACATAGAGAGTTTGGCCAACAGCATATAGCATAGCCCTGTTAATAGGAACATGGGAAGAGGATATGAGCACTGATGCTGGTTAAGTGGGTGGATGTGCAAGTTCTCCTGATTGCCTGCTTTTCTCAGTAAAGTAGGAATCCAGGTCATCAGCTGACAGAGAAGATGGGAATGGGGATGTTGGAGATTTGAGGAATATAGGAAAGTGAACAGACTAGAAAAATAAAGTAGCATTAAGACCCTTTGGGGATTAATGATCATGAATACTTAAAGTCTCAAGTGTTTGGGAGTTCAGGTTGGAATCTTACAAAACTCTGCGGTGAGACCTTTGTGTGACCCAGCAAACTACTTCTTGTGCTTGTCATCTGCTTCATATTCTTTCTGGTGAAAACAGTTGGTCTATTTGGAAGTATTTGCATCAAATTTAGAACAAATATGTGGAAAATAATCAACTTTGTCTCAGTCTATGAAAATCTTTAGATTTCAGCATTCCATACAAATGATAAACAATCAAGAGAAGGAGCTATTGCTTAAGTCAAAAATTGAAATTAATGAATAGTCTTTCCATGCAGTTGTACACAGTGGTTTTGGTTTGTATCTGCTTACAAATTTTAGAGGTCAGTGGCCCCAAAACATCATGGTGTTGGTGTTTTGATGTTACTCTGATTTTGTTTCTTCCATTATTGAGTTTTGCTTTATTTGTAAAACTGGCACCAGTAGAAATGCTAATTTTTAAAATGCTTGGCCACTGTAACACTATAACAAAATTTAAAATATTAATACATTTGTAACATTGGTGTCTGAATCAACTTAACCTGTAATAAAGAACTATCTATATAACTTGCCTTGTTTAGAAATAACTATTTTAATTTAAAGGTGAATTTAGAACTTCAAAATACTTTAGAATTTATCAGGAAATTAGTTACTTCTAAGTTTTCGTTTTTTTGCTGTGGATAAAGAATTATTTTAATTTCATCAAAGAATGTTTCCCCTTGTTTTAATCTGGTAATTTATTGGGTGCCCACTGTGTGCTAAATATCTTCTACATGAGCAAGACTAAGTCCTTTCTTCATAGAAACTGACTCATGTTAATGTTAATTAGGTCAATAAATGCTAGAAAGAGAGGGGGTGCTATTTTAGATGAGGTAAGCAGGGACGGCCTCTCTGAGGAAATGACATTAGGAGTTTGCTTCGAAAGAAACTAAAGAACCAAATACATATGCCCCTTTTGCCATTTACACTGGGGAGCCAGACTTTTTACCAGCATTTATTTCATGGTGTTATTATCCAATTTTTCATGTACAGTAGATGTTGGCTCTTTATTACTTGATTTTTATCAGCTCTTCTTCTTAGGACAATTATGACCACTAGCCCTGTTTGACACAGCAGCCTCCTACTTCCTCGGACCTCCATTCTCATTTTTGCCAATTGACCTTCTCTGTACTATCTCTGTTCCTCTTTATTCTCCTGTGGTGGGCATGTGTTTAGTTTTTCTGACTTCATTTGTGTCCGATCATTCTCCCATTCAAAGGTAATTATCTCTTATGAGAAAATGTCTATATATGTACATGCATGCATACACATATGTATATATCACTATCATTACACACATCGCCAGCATCAGGAATGTTTTTATAGATTTGAAATCAAAGTCTATGGATTTAGATAAAATGCAAAGGGAAGGAAAAATAGAAGTACTGCCGTTGTATGTACATTGAGGGAAGTATCTTTCTGATTAAAAAAAAAAGTAGGCCAGGCGCGGTGGCTCACGCTTGTAATCCCAGCACTTTGGGAGACCAAGGCAGGCAGATCACCTGTCAGGAGTTCAAGACTAGCCTGACCAACATGGAGAAACTCTGTCTCTACTAAAAATACAAAATTAGCCAGACATGGTAGCGCATGCCTGTAGTCCCAGCTACTTGGGACGCTGGGGCAGAAGAATTGCTTGAACCCAGGAGGCAGAGGTTGCGGTGAGCTGAGATCACGCCATTGCACTCCAGCCTGGGCAACAAGAGCAAAACTCAGTCTCAAAAAAAAAAAAAAAAAAGACAATTGAGACACATGTCTTTAAAGTCGTAGGCCCATATCAGTTGTCTTAGGGTGGTAATCTTTGCTTCTCATGGAAAAGGGTGAGGTACCAGAAATCTGTAGACTGGCAGATAGAAGGGAGGGAGAATGTACAAGGTATCTAAAAAGTTGGAAACATAGGATAAACATCATGCTTTATTTTCAGATGACACACTCAATGTTTTTCATTAACCACTAGACACTTTTTTAGATGATATACTTCTAAATTTAAAACAGTCCAGTTGTTAATCTGAACAATATATATTGTAAATACACTATTATTCCTGTTTCCAGACTTTTTGAACATTCTCTGGTGTATTTATTGTACTTTTTTCAGATTAACAACTTGACCTATTACTTAATGTGTATCTCTAGATATGTTTCTAAACATTTTAAACAGTTGATTGTTAAAATCCCTGACGAAAGAGAGGTTCATGATGAAGCTTGAGGAACTAGAATGGGCTTCCTAAGAAGTAAATGCTGATCCAGCCTCTCTCCTTTTCTGTGAAGAGGTTTATAGTGTGTTAGGGCAAAGAAAACTATAGATAAATATATAGTTTCTCATGATACTCCTGTGAGAAAAACTGGATATGATTTGATGACTTCACCGCTGCTTAGAGAGAGGACTCATCTGTAGTGGACCTCTGTCCTGATTAATATCTGCATCTTAAGTTTGTGACTATCTGGGAGCAACAGGCAACACTGGGTGAATAGCTCTAGATTTAAAAACTGCTGAGCAGTCGAGAATGGTGAACTGAAACAAACAAAATTGAATCTTACTATATACAATCTTATATTTAGGCTCAAAATTAAATTGCAGAAGTGCTAAGCCTCTAGCAGTAGGTATTAAAAAGTCCATTTTAGAAAGAACTGTTTTTTGTTTTTTGTTTTTTAACTACTGTCTATGTTAGCAGTGAGGAACAGCTGAAACATACTGTGTTAGGCTGTTTTAATACAAGTACTTTATCCACCACAAAAGGCTAAAAAGCCCATCTTACCCTACAATATTCAGTCTGAGGTGCCGTATTTTAAAGAGATGTGACAAGCTAGAAGTGATCAGTCTTTGGAGGCTGATGAATGCTCACCAAACTCAAAAGAGGCTTTAGGGCAAACAGCAGGGTTTCTCAATGGATAATCTCCATTATAATGAATATTCCAACCGCCATGGAAATTAGCCTTCCAAGCCTTCTGTTCATTAATTCATCACATACTTATTGCAAAAATTCATCACAAAGTTATTCCAGGCACTGTTCTAGGCACGGGGAATCCAAAACACAAAAATGTCTGCTTTCAAGGAGTTTGCATTTTAGGGTGGGGAGACATGATAAAATAAGCAGATGTTAGAAGGTCATATGTGCTATAATAGTATGGTCAAGGAAGACTTGCTGAGAAGGTGAATGTCTTAGTCTGTTCAGGCTGCTATAACAAGATGCCTTAAACTGGGTGGCTTATAAACAACGGAAATTTATCCCTCAGTTCTGGAGGCTGTGAAGCCCAAGATCAAGCATTTGGCAGATTCATTGTCTGGTAAGGGTCCACTTCCTTATTCATAGATGGCACCTTCTAGCTGTGTACTCACATGGTGATGGATGGGGCAGGGCAGCTCTTTAGGGCCACTTTTTTAGGGCACAAATTCCATTCATGAGAGATCTGTCCACATGACCTAATCACCTCCAATAGTCCCACCTCCTAATACCATCACATTGGTGATTATGTTTCAACATGAATTTTGGGGTGATGCAAACATTCAAACCATAGCAGTAAAAGAGAAACTAGCCGGGCGCGGTGGCTCAAGCCTGTAATCCCAGCACTTTGGGAGGCCGAGACGGGCGGATCACGAGGTCAGGAGATCGAGACCATCCTGGCTAACATGGTGAAACCCCGTCTCTACTAAAAAATACAAAAAACTAGCCGGGCGTGGCGGCGGGCGCCTGTAGTCCCAGCTACTCGGGAGGCTGAGGCAGGAGAATGGCGTAAACCCGGGAGGCGGAGCTTGCAGTGAGCTGAGATCCGGCCACTGCACTCCAGCCTGGGCGACAGAGCCAGACTCCATCTCAAAAAAAAAAAAAAAGAGAAACTAGTGTCAGGAAAAAGGGCATCCACATGCAGGAAGAGCAGGTTCAAAGGCCCTGGTACAGGAGCAGACTTACAGTGTCTGTGGAACAGCAAAGAGGAATAGGTTAAGGAAGAAAGGAAGAGAGAATAGGAAGAGGATGAGGTCAGATAAATCATGGGAGGACTGGTTATACACGGTTTCATAGGCTTTATAGACTTTGGCTTTTGTTCTGAATAAGATGAGAAGCCTTTGGAGAGGCTCTGAGCAGAAAAAGGCATGACCTAACATATTTTAATTAAGATCACTTGTGCTCAGTGTGGAGACTGGATTATGAGGGTTAGTGTGGGGCAGGGGAACCAAAGTAGGGCAACTAGTTAGGAGTTTATAGCAATAATCCACTGTGGCTTGGAGTGGGATTGGTAGTAGTAGAGATGGTAAGAAGTGATTAGATTCTGAATATTTTGAGGGTAGAGTCAACAGGATATACCAACAGGATATATGTTGGATTGAATGTAGGGTATAAGAACGCAAGAACATAAGCAACAATGGCTGACATTATTGCTCTGAGCATCTGGAAGGATAGTGTTACCATTAACTGAAAACAGGGAACTGTGAATGGAGCAAATTTGAGGTGAATGTCAGGAGGGACAGCTTAAGTTTGAGATGCCCACTGGACATCCAAGTAGTTAGTATGTCCTTCCTCTGTAGGCCCTTGTAAGTAGGAAGCCAAGTCATAAACTGTTTTCTTAGGAATGAAGGGCCGGGCCGGGCACTGTGGCTCACGCCTGTAATCCCATCACTTTGGGAGGCCTAGGTGGGTGTATCATGAGGTCAGGAGTTTGAGACCAGCCTGACCAAGATGGTGAAACCTCGTCTCTACTAAAAATACAA
Source organism: Rhinopithecus bieti (assembly GCF_001698545.2). NCBI lineage: Eukaryota > Metazoa > Chordata > Mammalia > Primates > Cercopithecidae > Rhinopithecus > Rhinopithecus bieti. The sequence continues at coordinate 759,095 of NW_016809771.1, read as the reverse complement.
AAATTAGCTGGGCCTGGTGGCGCATGCCTGTAGTCCCAGCTACTTGGGAAGCTGAGGCAGGAGAATCGCTTGAACCCGGGAGGCAGACGTTGCGATGAGCTAAGATCGTACCACTGCACTCCAGCTTGCTGGGAGGCAAAGCGAGACTCCATCTCAAAAAAAAAAAAAAAATGAAGGACTAAAAGTAGGAGGTAAAGGATCATGGTGACTTATCTGTGATAGCTTGAGTCATCTACCCTCATCTTCCAAGGGAAGATAAGGACCCATCCTTATGGACAGGGTTGGAAAAACAAGACGTAAGTGCTATCATTGGCCTTCCCTTTTCTAGACTCATCTTAACCATTCCTTTTTGTATACATTGTTCCTCTAGAGCAGGCTATAGGTTTTTTTGGTTTGTTTGTTTTTTGTTTTGTTGTTGTTGTTGTTGTTGTTGTTGTTGTTGTTGTTTGAGACAGAGCTTTGCTCTTGTTGCCCAGGCTGGAGTACAATGGTGCGATCTCGGCTCACCGCAACCTCTGCCTCCTGGGTTCAAGAGATTCTCCTGCCTCAGCCTCCCGAGTAGCTGGGATTACAGGCATGTGCCACCATGCCCAGCTAATTTTGTATTTTTAGTAGAGATGGAGTTTCGCCATGTTGGTCAGTCTGGTCTCGAACTCCCCACCTCAGGTGATCCACCTGCCTCGGCCTCCCAAAGTGCTGTGATTAGAGGTGTGAGCCACCGCTCTCAGTCCAGGCTATAGCTTTATATCTTCATAAGGTTATACTACTCTCTTGAGGCTGTATATGGTGACTTCAGTTGCGCATGGAACTTCTGAGCAAGTCACTGAAACCGTTTATTTTTTTTTCTTTTTTTAAAATTCATATATATATATATATATATATATATATATGGTGTCTTTTATTATACTTTAAGTTCTAGGGTACGTGTGTACAATGTGCAGGTTTGTTACATATGTATACAT
>NW_016809771.1:746869-757906 GCF_001698545.2 Rhinopithecus bieti | reverse complement strand
TATATATATATTTTTTTTTTTTTTTTTTTTTTTTTTTAAATAGAGACAGGGTCTCATGTTGCCCAGGCTGGTCTCAAAAACCTGGGCTCAGGCAGTTTTACTGCCTCAGCCTCCACAAGTGCTGGGATGACAGGGATGAGCCCAGCCGAAACCATTTTTCAATTATTACCTTGAGGGGTTACTTATTTTGATGGTTGATTACTGAAAGAGTTGCTTTTTTACCCTCAATTGACTTTTGGAGGGTAACCTCGTCTTTATTTAAGTCTCCTACCAATAAATGTTAAACAAAAATTGGTAGAATACTTTGTGTCACTCCTATGTATCCAACTGTGGGATCATATTTGGAGATTGCCATGTCTTAGGGTAAAATACCTGGGAATATCTTATTTTAGAAGGGAAGATAAATTGTAGCCCCAAATATTTGAAAGGATTATTGTGTAAAATAGGGAGTTGGCTTATTTTTCTGTTTCCCCAAGGGGCAGAGGATTGTTTATAGGTAGAACTTACAAGAAGGCAGACAAATGTCTTAACAATTGATGTCATTTCACAGTAGAATAGGTTATTTCTTGATGTAGGAGGGTTGTGGGAAACATTCAAAGAGACAGTAGGTGACTGGTAGGTTGAAGTGATTTCTATACAAGCATACTTCATTTTAATGTGTTTTGCTATAATGCACTTCACAAATAATAGTGGTTTGTTTGTTTTTTAACAAATCGAAGGTTAGCGGCGACCCTGCATTGAGCAAGTCTGTTGGCACCATATTTCCCTCAGCATGTGCTCACTTAATATCTGTGTCAGCATTTTTTAGCAATAAATTATTTTTAAATTAAGGTCTGTACATTGGTTTTTTTAGACAGTGTTATTGAGTGCTTAATAGACTACAGCATAGTGTAAACCAAACTTTTATGTGCACTGGAAAACCAAAGAAAGTTGTGTGACTCGCTTCATTGTTATATTGGCTTTATTGTGATGGTCTGGGACTGAACCTGCAGTATCTCTGAGGTAAGCCTGTATTAAATGAGGTGAGATGTTTCTGAAGTACCCTCCAAAGTTTAAGATTGCTATGATAATGTCATCTCTTTCCTTGTTGCTGAACACTTGATGCTACTGGGGAGCATTAGCCTTCCAAGTCTTCTGTTCTTTGGAAGTACTTCATTAGAACTGCAGTACTTCTGGAGTACCGTAGTTCACCAAGTATGCCTCTTAACCTTTTCCTTAGATGGCAAAGGAGTATATTTGTGGAATGGTTGACTGAGTGGGAGGGCAGCAGGCAGATTGGGTGGTCCTGTAATGTCTTGTAATACTAAGGTTATTAAATGATCATCAGATGATCTTGTCTTCCTTAGCCTTAGGCTTTGCCCGAGTAAACTGTTTGGTTAATGGTTATTGAGGTTTGTATGCAATGAAGCATTTGTGGGAGGTTGGGAAGATACTATCTTAGCTCTAAAAAACAAAGTGTTAGAATGTACAGGAAAACAGGGTGGGTTTATCTTTCATACATATGAACCCTATCTGGGAAGTGACCTCTGAAATCTCCAGAAGTCCAGGATAAGCTTTTGTATGTTTCGTATGGCATAGGCTTGCAAATAATTACATTTTATGAATTGCTGTATATATGTGTATGTATGTATGTGCACATTTGTATATATTCCTCACCACAGGAGAAATAAAAAGTTCAATTAGCATTCTTAATGCTCATCAGAATAAAGACATGTGCACTTATGTTAGCATCCAAGTAAATATTAAATATTTCTAAGGCTAATGTAGCATATTGACCTTTTTGAGTATTTATTTTATTTTTATCATATTTGAAAATTAATTATAATACCATTTATATTTTATAGGATCTAAGCCTTTCCCACGTTATGGTTATAAACCCTCCCCACCGAATGGATGTGGCTCTCCACTGTTTGGTGTTCATGTAAATATTGTCTTTTATTTGATAAGTTTTATAACTGGTAAATCATGTAATACTTTTGGTGATATAAGACTATCAGCATGTTCTTAGATTCACAAATAATTTAGCTGGGTGTAAGAGTGATCAGGTTTATTAGATTCTTTTTGGCAAAACTCCTAACAAAAGTAAATGAAGTAAAATTGTTTTATTTTTGAATCTTATAGATGTTCATACTATTTAAGTGATATTTCCTAATATCACATACATAGTTGAAAAGTTTGGAGTACAGAAATACTACTACTTAGAGGGAAAAAGTATAGATAAATGATGTTTTCTACATTAAAACAAGACTAAGTGGGATAGCTGTGTGGTTGTTGTAGGAGAGACTGGATCTAAGCCAAGTATTATGGGAAAAAAAAAATGTTTATGAAAATGATTCCTAGACACAAGGATTTTGTGTATAAAGTTACTTAAAATAATAAGTTATAGATTCAGAGTAATAGTATCTTTGGGGAATGGAGAAATATTTAAAGATTAAAAAACAACAAAATTTGAGTTGTAGGAAAGTTTTCTGTGATATTTCACATAAAGTAAATTTTATTTGGAAGGAAAGGCCACAAAACACTTTGAATATCCAAAAATCATACTTGCCTAGCCCCTGGAGAATCTTTAATGGACTTAGATTTATCTTTCTTTTTTTAAAACTTATGTTTTGTGTTTTGGACAAATGGAAGTTTTGTTATTGACAGGTAACTGTGCATGTTACCTGTTCAGAATAGGGAGCAGTGAGGCATGGCTGAGAGAGTAACATGAGTGGATGTGGGTAAGTGTAATGGGGAGATTTATAACACAGAAAATATTTCTAGGCAGAAATGGATTTTGGAACTATCTATACAGCAGTCATTATCATTCATGCCTATTTAATCTATTTGAATGTGGTACTTCAGCAGAGGAGTTTTGCATTTCATTGACAGTAATCCATCCAAATGCCTTTTGCAGCTTAACATTGGTATCCCTTCCCTGACAAAGTGTTGCAACCAACACGACAGGTGCTATGAGACCTGTGGCAAAAGCAAGAATGACTGTGATGAGGAATTCCAATATTGCCTTTCCAAGATCTGCCGAGATGTACAGAAAACACTAGGACTCACTCAGCATGTTCAGGGTAAGGATGTTCTTTCTGGTGGCTTGGGGATGAGTGTACTTTTTAAAGTTTTGTCAAATGCTTTATGTTTTAGTATAGGGTTTACCAATAGAAATCTTTCACATATATTATCTATTGTGACACAGACTTCAATTTTCTGAGGTGAGGAGCTGATTTTGTAATCTAAAATGATTTATAGTCACAGAAGCAAAAAGCATTAGGAAACCTTGGGAGAGTAGGGGTGTCCAAGGCCAAGAGAGAGAAGAATTCATCTACTTTGTGCCCTGAAATGTATCTCCAGTCATCATGTAACAACCTAAAGTAGCTAATGTTTGAAACGCTGATTCCAGTTGTCTTAGTCCGTCTGGACTGCTACCATAGACTGGGTGGCTTACAGACAACAGAAAGTTATTTCCTACAGTTCTGGAGGCTGGGAAGTCCAAGATCAAGGCACTAGCAGATTTGGTGTCTGATGAGGACTCATTTTCTAGTTTGCAGCAGATGCCTTCTGACTGTGTCTTCACTTAGTGGAGAGGACTAGATAGCTCTCTGGGGCCTCTTTTATAAGAGCACTAATCACATTCACCATCCTTTTTTTTTTTTTTTTTTTTTTAGGCGGAGTCTCGCTCTGTCACCCAGACTGGAGTGCAGTGGCGCAATCTCGGCTCACTGCAAGCTCTGCCTCCCGGGTTCACGCCATTCTCCTGCCCCAGCCTCCCGAGTAGCTGGGACTACAGGCGCCCGCCACCTCGCCCGGCTAGTTTTTTGTATTTTAGTAGAGACGGGGTTTCACCATGTTAGCCAGGATGGTCTCGATCTCCTGACCTCGTGATCCGCCCGTCTCGGCCTCCCAAAGTGCTGGGATTACAGGCTTGAGCCACCACGCCCGGCCTTCACCATCCTTTTGAACTTAAATACCTCCAAAGCCCTCACCTTCTGATTTCATGACTTTGGAGGTTAGGATTTCAACATGAACTCCGGAGAGACACAAACATTCAGACCATACCACCAGTGAATTTAAGAGTATTGCACACTGGATTTGGAGTAGGAATTTCTAGAAGACTTTTCTTTACCTGTTTCTGTTGGGAAGGTCCCCAGATGACCCCCAGGTTCAGTGATTTACTAGGAGGGCTCATGGGACTCAGCATATAGTTGTACTCACTGCCATGAGGTATTATGGTGAAGAGATACAAAACCGAACTAGCAAAGGGAAAGGGCCCTTTGGTGTCATTTTTAAAAGGAGAATGATGATAGTCACCTCATAGAGTTGTCATAAGGATGAAACGAAGTATTTGTGGAAATACAAATAAATCACCATTCAAATACTAATAGTTATAAGATTTCTCTACTGTCAAGCCAAAGAACATATCATACACTGAAATCAGAAGAGGCAAGGCAGGAAAGGAAAATAACATTTTAAGCACTTATAAGATACTGTGCTAGATATTTTATTCATGTTTTCATTTGATGCCAACAGAAATCTAAAGAGGTAGGTGGTGTTATCCCCATTTTTCAAGGAAGGAAACGAAGGTTCAGAAAACAGTAACTTGCCCCAAGTGAGCATTTAGCCTGACTTTAAAATCTGTGTTCTGTCTATTACACAGTATTCTCCAAATAGTCTCATATTATAGCCCTGATTCTAATATCCTAATAATTCATGTCAAGGAAGAAATCTCTGTTGCAGGTAATCTTGAATTCACAGCCTCTGTCTCCCTTCGCAGCTTTTGGCTAAAGTAGACTAGCTGTAAACCTGAAGCATAGATGGATTTATTTCTTGTTTTCTGATTTAAGAAGAATGTGAAACCAATAATCATGTGACCTCCTATTTAATAGTCATAGCCTCTCCACTTCTGTGGTTGGTTGTTTCTTATTGGCACCGTCTTTTGGAGAACTTTGAAAATGTTAAGATTTTGTAATGACAAGTTTCTTCCTTAACATGAATATTTTGAAACGAAAAGTATTTGGATAACTAAAAGCCACTCTGTGCTATATCTCTGTTAGTGTAACATGTTAAGATAATCTCGGCCGGGCGCGGTGGCTCAAGCCTGTAATCCCAGCACTTTGGGAGGCCGAGACGGGCAGATCACGAGGTCAGGAGATCAAGACCATCCTGGCTAACATGGTGAAACCCCGTCTCTACTAAAAATACAAAAAACTAGCCGGGTGAGGTGGCGGCGCCTGTGGTCCCAGCTGCTCGGGAGGCTGAGGCAGGAGAATGGCATAAACCCGGGAGGCGGAGCTTGCAGTGAGCTGAGATCCGGCCACTGCACTCCAGCCTGGCGACACAGCGAGACTCCATCTCAAAAAAAAAAAAAAAAAAGGATAATCTCACCTGGATGTTTCAGGTTTCTTAGATTAAGAAAAGTAAAGAAATCACGTTTTCACAGTCTTAAAAAAATTTAAAAACCTGACTGGGCCGGGTGCGGTGACTCACGCTTGTAATCCCAGCACTTTGGGAGGCCTTGGCTGGTGGATCACTTGAGCCCAGGAGTTTGAGAGCAGCCTGGCCAACATGGTGAAACCCCATCTTTAACAAAAAAATACAAAAATTAGCCAGGTTCCTCTAGTCCCAGTTACTCGGGAGGCTGAGGTGGAAGAATCACTTTAACCCAGGAGGCAGAGGTTGCAGTGAACCAAGATTATGCCACTGCACTCCAGCCTGGGCGACAGAGTGAGGTGAGACCTTGTCTCAAAATAAATAAACAAACAAACAAACCTGACTGGGGAAAAGTACTTTTGATTTCTATGCTCCCATATCCCCAAGTCAAATTAGGACATTGGTCAAAGAGATTGGATTGTTTACTTTAAGCCTCTTAACTGATGTATGATCAGTCCTCAGAAGCCATTGGCCATAATGAAATGTTTTGAGGTTTCAATTTGTAAACTTTGTTTCTTCTGCACCTAAAACATTTTTTCTTAAAATGCAAATTTAAGAGTATTATCAGACATCTCTTAGTGATTATGTTTTTCAAAAAAAAGAAAGTTAACACTGATTAATCAGTGCTATTTTAAAAGACTCTTATTTGTCTAGTTTAAACAATTGGGCCAAGCATGGTGGCCCACGCCTATAATCCCAGCACTCTGGGAAGACAAGTTAGGAGGATTGCTTGAGACCAGTCTAGGCAACATAGTGAGACCTCATCGCCACTTAAAAAAAAAAAAAAAAATTAGCTGGGTGTGGTGTTGTGTATCTGTTTAAAATTAAAAATTAAATTTAAAAAATTTAAATTAAAAATTAGCTGGCCATGGTAATGCCAGCTACGCAGAAGGCTGAAGTGGAAGGATCCCTTTAGCCCAGGATGTGGAGACTGCAGTAAGCTATGACTGCACCATGACACTGCAGTTTGGGTGTCAGAGTGAGACTCTGTCTCAAAAAAAAAAAAAAATTGGGTTGAACAGTTGAATGCATACAAAAAGTAAGGTGCATGATAAAGAGACTAAAACTGGAAGTCTGTAGATATCTACATGTGTGTATGTAAATATGCTACAGCTTGTGAGAGCTTGGTGACTTTCATCTAGCATACATTTCAGTGCTCACGAGGGATATGCTTGTTCCTGTGCCGTAATGTGTAACATAGGTGAAAAGAGAGCAATGCAGTTGCCCAACAGTAATCCCATTTTCTTATTTTGCAGCATGTGAAACAACAGTGGAACTCTTGTTTGACAGTGTTATACATTTGGGTTGTAAACCATATCTGGACAGCCAACGAGCTGCATGCAGGTGTCATTATGAAGAAAAAACCGATCTTTAAAGGAGATGCTAACAGCTGGTGACAGATGAAGATGGAAGAACATAACCTTTGACAAATAATTAATGTTTTTACAACATAAAACTGTCTTATTTTTGTGAAAGGATTATTTTGAGACCTTACAATAATTTATATCTTGATGTTAAAACCTCAAAGAAAAAAAAGTGAGGGAGATAGGGGAGGGCACACTTGTCTTCTCAGGTATCTTCTCCGGCATTGCTTCCTAACTTATTATGCCAAACATCTTGACCAGTATCAAAAACAAGTGCTTGTTACGCAGAGTATTTTGAAAAGAAGAATATAAACTCAATTTTCACAACCATATTCACCAAAAGATCAAATATAAAATTCATAAGGTCTATGCAACATTATCTTATTTGGAAATATGGGGAAATTATCACTTACAAGTATTTGTTTACTATGAAATTTTAAATACACATTTATGCCTGGAAGGAACGGACTTTTTCTTTTTCTATTTTAATTTCACATAATATGTCATTAAAGTACAACATAATATGTTGTTTCTCTGTAGCCCGTTGAGCATATGAGTAAGTCCCATTTCTGTTAGGACTACTTACAAGGACAAGGTTTCCATTTTTCCAGTTGTAAAATTGGAACCATCAGCTGATAACCTCATAGGGAGCAAATCCAGGATAGCTGAGTATTATGTAATATGCCTAGAAGATGATGTGAATGTGATTCAGAAGCATAGCCACTCCTATTTTATGACCTACTCACATGACAAATGTTACCTTTGCTATAACCTTTGTTAAGTTGGAGAAAAGATGGATTTAATGAGATAAATGAGAAGATATTTAACATAATACATCAAGGCACTATTTGCTGTTATGCCTTCTTATTTATTTCCCAGCACTTGTTCCTTATCATAGATTTTTTAAATACTATAACCTTTTACTAACTGTGGTCTTACTAAAATTTGTGCTTGATACTGCTTTTCAAAAAGCCTTTAACTAGAGCCAAGGGGATGGAAAACGCAAGATATAAATAACTGCCTCTTACAGATCTCTTATTTACATTGAAAATTATTACCATATGTTTAGAGCAAATCCCAGAAAATTTCAACAGCTTCTGAAGATGTCTATGAATGTGGAAAACTTTTCAATCTCTTGGAATGCTCAGTTATGTTCCTGACTGGTCTTTTCTGACTACTGGTTCATAACCTTTCCGTAGCCCAGGACCTCAAGCCATATATATCCTTTGGGTATAACCCACGGCCAAAGTTATTAAGATGAAATGACTTTCAAAGTCAGAGAAGGACAGCATAGGGAGAGGTGGTTCTTTGTAAGTCATTACAGGTAGAACAGGGCAGAAGGAAAAATACGCTCTGGAGAAAGGGCCATGTTCCTAACTTTGGAGATGTGTCATTGCCAGGAACCTAGTATCTTCCAACTTGAATTGGTGGCAGCTATTCCACTGAGACAAGGCACATGTATGCCTTGTGGCTAAGTGAGCAAACTGGGCTTCCTCTTAAATGTTTGGAATCCTCAATTGATTCTTTATTTCAAACCTTTATAAAAGATACAGTTTTGTAAGCCTTTATTAATAATTAATGCTTATCGGCCAGTCATGGTGGTTCATACCTGTAATCCCAGCACTTTGGAAGGCTGAGGCGGGTGGATCACTTGAGGTCAGGAGTTTGAGACCAGCTGGCCAACATGGCGAAACACCATCTCTACTAAAAATACAAAAATTTGCTGTGCGTAGTGGCGCATGCCTGTAGTCTTAGCTACTTGGGAGGCTGAGGCAGGAGAATCACTTGAACCCAGGAGGTGGAGGTTGCAGTGAGCCAGGATCGTGCCACTGCACTCCAGCCTGGGCAATAGAGCAAGACTCTATCTTAAAAAAAAAAAAACTTAATGGTTTATCAATATTTATTATTGAAATACTTGTCCAGGTAACTTTACACTTATAATGAATTCATGGATTTTGTTAGCAGCATTGGCTTTCTCAAAAGGACAAACTCAGAATATGTTTATAAAATATAATTCATGATCACAAATTACACAAAATCAGTAGAAACAGTTTTATGTTCAGATTTAAAAAAAAACTTGGAATACTTTTAGATTTACAGAAAAGTTGCAAAGATACATGGAGAGCTTCTGTGACCACTCACCCAGTTCCCCTAGTGTTAACCTTTTATTTAGCCATGAAGCATTTGTCAGAAGCTAAGTAACCAATATTGGTAATTACTATTAACAGAACTTGACTTTATTTTTCAGATTGTACTAGTTTTTTAATTAATGTCATTTTTCTTTTCCAGGATCCAATCTAGGATACCACACTGAATTAGTCGTCATGCCTAATTAGCCTCTGGTCTGTGATAGCTCCACTGTCTTTCTTTTTCATAAACTTGACAGTTTTGAGGAGTACTAATAAGGTGTTTTGTAGAATGTGCCTCAATTTGAGTCTGTCTGATGTTTTCTTCATGATTAGAGTGGGGTTATGGATTTTTTGGAAGAATACCAGAGGTGAAGGTCCTTCTCACTGCATCATGTCAGGAGTTACATGCTATCAGCTTGATGGTGTATTAACTTTGGACACTTGGTTAAGGTAGTGTGTGTTGGTTTTTTGCTGCTGAAAGTGACTGTTTATTTTCCCTTTCCATACCTCTGTTCTTTAAAAAACAGTCACTAAGTCCAGTCATGGGAGGTGGTGGGTGGGGAAGATTACATTCAACCTCCTGGGAGTGGGAATATCCATATGTAGTATTTGGAATTTTTCTATATGGGAAATTTGTCTCTCCCTCCCACTCTAATTTGTTTATATCAGTATGGACTCATGTACATTTTGTATTTTGGGTAACAGTATTTATTTTGTTGCTTAAATTGTCCAGCTTGGCTATTAGGAGTTGTGCCAGGCTGGCTACTATGTCCCTTTGATGTGCCCATCCTTTTGATTTTTGAGCACTTCCTTATTTCTGGCACTACAAGATGCTCCAGGTTCATCTTGTATATTCCCTGCCCCAGTGCTAGAATCCCTAGAATCAACCCCTCCTCCAAAGAGCCCTGGTTCCTTTTGTTGGAGAATCATACTTAGAAACCAAGAACTGGGCATTAGATGTGCTTGTTTCTACTGGGATGTCATTGTTTGCAGCAGAATTGAGAAATACGTAGGTATATTAACCCATGCATATGTACACATCTGTAATTATTATTGTATGTGTGTACACAGCTCAACATGAGTTTGTACTGCCGTCTTCAACTCAAAATTTGTCCCAAAATTTTATGGCATGTATTTAGATTTTAAAGTTGCTATTTTCCCAATTGACAGAATAAACTCATTAAAAGAGCAAAAAACCAAGAACTGACTTAGCAGCTCTTTGCAAGAAATGTAATATTGATACTTTAAAATAATACTGCCTTCAAATGATGTCTCTTTAAAATCTTTTGGCATAGTTCTTCCAGGGACAGATATGGCCGTATTTATTTCATAGATGGAAAAACTGAGCACAGAGCTGTAATGAAGACAGAATTGAGATATGAGGGCAAAAGCTAATTAAACACATCTTCACAGGTAGCCTTTCTTTCAGTGAACCTGTAGACTAGTCCAATAATACTTATTAAAATTAGTTGTTAGAGGCTGGGTATGGTGGCTCAGGCCTGTAATCCTAGCACCGTGGGAGGCCAAGGCGGGCAGATCACTCGAAGTCAGAAGTTTGAGACCAGCCTGGCCAACATGGCAAAACCCTGTCTCTACTAAAAATACAAAAATTAGCTGGGCATGGTGGGACACGCCTGTAATCCCAGCTACTTGGGAAGTGAAGGCACAAGAATTGGTTGAACCTGGGAAGCAGAGGTTGCAGTGAGCTGAGATTGCACCGCTGCACTCCAGCATAGGCGTCAGAACAAGACTCTGTCTTGGAAAGAAGAAACAAATTATTAGCCTAAAACCCACTCTCTCTAAATTTAAAAGAGTGATTATTTCTTTCAGTATTTATAAAAGTATGAGATTATCAGAAGGTGTGATGCACAATGCTCATTATTTTATCATAGTACAAGACAGGTATAACATCTAAAGTAAAGAAGATGGAATCTTTCTATAAAAATTCTGTTATTAATAGTTGACTGGGCCGGGCACGGTGGCTCAAGCCTGTAATCCCAGCACTTTGGGAGGCTGAGACGGGCGGATCACGAGGTCAGGAGATCGAGGCCATCCTGGCTAACATGGTGAAACCCCGTCTCTACTAAAAAATACAAAAAAAAAAAAAAACTAGCTGGGCGTGGTGG
>NW_016809771.1:739170-743368 GCF_001698545.2 Rhinopithecus bieti | reverse complement strand
AAAAAAAAAAAAAAAAAAAAAAAATAGTTGACTGACTTCAGTAACTTTGAGGAGTAGAATGAAACTTATTAGGCAAGATATTTTCACATACACTACATTGCATTGTTCAACATTCATAGAAATTACTTGCAATATATTGATTTAAGCCTTATGTGGTGACTGGTGCTATATTTGAAGTAGCATTTTTAGTTTGCTGTTTTTCCTCAGTGCTTAATCCTACAAAAACCAGCCATCTGCCTAAAAAATAAAGAGCAAAAATGAATCAGTGCAACCAGTATATGGAAAACAATAGTTATTAATAAAACTGTAAAGGGATCAGTAGTGTCATCTTTCATATATGTCACAATGATGTTAGACTTTTTGCCTCAGACTGACTCAGTTTCCATTACATCCTTCAAAAATCTCCTTGTTGACAACTTGACAAACATTTCTTTGTTGGCTTTCAAGTTTTAAGTATAGCAATCAGAATCACAGAAATTTAATATTTCTATGAATTCTGTGAGAAAACATATTAGGTAAACACCAAAATTAGTGACCAAAATTTTTAAGTTGTAGAATTATCTCTGAACTTAACTATATTTCATTCCTATGATAGGTGACAAGCCAAGACCTTCAGTTTCAATAAGTTCCACTTTTATTTATATTTTAAAATAATATATTGCCTTGAAATAATGCCTATCTTCTTAAAATCTTTTGACACACTTCTTCCAGGGACACAGATGGCTGTTTATTTCATAAAGGAGACACTGAGCACAGAGAAGCTGTAGTGAAGACACAATTGAGATAGGAGGGCAAACCAGTTTCAGTAAGTCACTTTTATGGTAAACTATTCAGATATAGGAAGAATCCAGTCATCTTATCAGTTAACTTAGTGTATCTGAATTTTAATGGATTTACTGTGGGAATATTTTTCTTTGAGAGGGAAGAGAGTGCTTGGTAGGATTCCAGTCTATGTTGGTGGTTCTCAAACATGAGTATGCATGAGACTCACTGGTGGGCTTGTTAAAACACACTGTTGAACCCCACCCCCAGAGTTTCTGATTCAGTAGGTCCGGGGTAGACAAGAGAATTTGCATTTCTAACAAGTTCCCAGATGATGATGATACTGCTGGTTCACAGACTGCAACTTGGGAAGTAGTTTAGATAATCTTCAGTGCTGAAAATAACTAATGTACTGAAAGCTTGCTGTGGGTTCAGTACTGTCACAGGAGTTTGCCATTTACTGTCTCAAAACCTCTGGAGTAGATTTGGACCTTATTTTATAGCAAAGAGTTTGAAGCTATGAGAGGTTAAGTTGCATTATCTGTCAAATATCTAACAGCAAATAAAATGGGATATGACTAGAACCTGGGCAGCCTGTTTCCCAGTCCCAGACACTCAGCCATTTTACTGTGGCTAGCTGTTGCTTTAAGAGGCTAGAATTATACATTTGTAATTCTGAAATAAGTACCCCAGAAAATGCTCTGTATTTATGTTTCTAGACAAAATCCTGATCAGTGGTGAATAAGGGGGAAAAAAAGGTAGACAAAATATTGTTTTAAAATATATAACCACATAGACTATAGTAGTAACATTCTGAGATGGTAAGATACTTAGGGAGAAAAAAATGACAAATTCCTTCCACCTGCTCTTTTCAGATAAGTGGAAAGTCAGCCAACTGGAGTTCCACTCTTGTAGAGGGAATGTTTTCAGGACTCAGAGACCCTGAAAGTGAGGCCAAAGGACTGGAAGTTCTGGTGATCAGATAACTCATTCAGACTGGATAAAAGCTAGAGTGTAAATGTGAAAACCCTGAATTGTAGTCAATGGCTAAATACTGAGCCACATGCAAGGCAACTGGGGTGGGTAATGAGGAAACCAAAAAATGCCACTCCTGTTTCCAACGAGTACAAGAAGATGGTAATAACCAATATTCATTGAACTCTTCACATGGCAGGCAGTATTCTGAGTCCTTCACAGTCACTTAACTCAATCATCACAACCACCATACAAGGGAAATATGGATATTCCGTGTCTTTGTTGCAGAATGAGTTACTAAGACAGTGATTTCTGAAATATTTTATGCATACAGTGAAATGAACAGTAAATGGTTTGAGTAAAAACCCTTCTTTGATTTCATACTCTATTTAATGACATCAAGACGAACCACAGGCACATGTAGAAGTTATCAAATTAGATTTTTTCTTTCCCAAATAATAGTATGAGATGAGTTCCTTATACCTATTTCTTAAGTATTCCTTATACTTATTTTAATATATTAGAAATGGTGCCTTACCACATTTTAATTTTTTCCCACTCTAAGGTTGCTTACTTTTAAAATTACAAGGTCCAGAGGAATTACAAAAGATAAAGCCACCATTTCATCAAATCTGAAAGCATTGTCAAAGTAAATTTTGTACAGTAGCTAACCACCCAAGGAGGAGCTAAATTAAATCCAACATTGAGCAACCCATGGTACCTTGTTGGCACACTGGGTGGTATTTTATGGGTAGGACAACATGCTCTCCCCAAGAAACACCATAGAGACCCTCGTCGTTCTGTGAATTTCTGTATGATCCTGTCCCTGAATTAGCTCTACCTATGAAACCCAGATTTGAAAAATCCAGGAGTAACCGGGCGCGGTGGCTCACGCCCATAATCCCAGCATTCTGGGAGGCCACAGTGGGCGGATACTAGGTCGGGAGTTTGATAGCAGCCTGACCAACATGGAGAAACCCCATCTCTACTAAAAATACAAAAGTAGCCAGGCATGGTGGTGCACGCCTGTAATCCTAGCTACTTGGGAGGCTGAGGCAGGAGAATCGCTTGAACCTGGGAGGCAGAGGTTGCGGTGAGCCGAGATCATGCCATTGTACTCCAGCCTGGGCAACAAGAGCTAAACTGTCTCACAAAAAAAAAAAGAAAAAAATCCAGGAGTTACCTGTAGTTTACTTTGGCCCAAGTCCCCTATACAAACAAAGAGCATTTAAAATAAGTTACCGCAAGTCCTACAAAGTAACTCGCACTGGGGAAAGGACTACACATGAAACAGGAACATATACGCCACCAACTATGGGATACCTGAGAGAGATTCTGAGTTTGGTTCCAGAACACCAAAAAAGAGTCACACAAATTTTCTGGTTTCCCAGTGATATAAAAGTTGTTTATACTAAAGTGTAGTCTATTAAATTTGCAATAACATGTCTAAAAAAATAATGTATATACCTTAATTTTAAAATATTGCTAAAAGATGCTAGGGATCACCTGAGCCTACAGTGAGCTATAATCTTTGTTGATGTGGGTCTTGTTGAGGGCTGCTGACTGATTAGGGTGGTATTTGCCGAAGGCTGGGGTGACTGACAATTTCTTAAGGAAGTTTGCTTCTTTTTTTTTTTTTTTTTTTGAGATGGAGTCTTGCTCTGTCATCCAGGCTAGAGTGCAGTGGCATGATCTTGGCTCACTGCAACCTCTCGTGCCTCAGCCTCCTGAGTA
Organism: Rhinopithecus bieti; assembly: GCF_001698545.2. Classification (NCBI taxonomy): domain Eukaryota; kingdom Metazoa; phylum Chordata; class Mammalia; order Primates; family Cercopithecidae; genus Rhinopithecus; species Rhinopithecus bieti. Next base: position 739,897 of record NW_016809771.1, on the reverse strand, counting down.
GCTGGGATTACAGGTGCCTGCCACCGTGCCCAGCTAATTTTTGTATTTTTAGTAGAGACAGGGTTTCGCCATGTTGGCCAGTCTGGGCTCGAACTCCTGGCTTCAAGTGATCTGCTTGCCTTGGCCTCCCAAAGTCCTGGGCTTACAGGCGTGAGCCACTGCACCTGGCCATCCATTGATTGTTCCATTCACTAAAGATTTCCCCGTAGCATGTGATGCTGTTTGATAGCATTTGACCCTTCTTTCAAAATTGGGGTCAGTCCCCCCAAACCCTGCCACTGCTTTGTCAACTAATACTCTGAATCCTTTGTTTTCATTTAAGCAGTATTCACAGCATATTCACCAGGAGTAGATTCTATCTCAAGAAACCACTTTCTTTGTTCATCCATAAAAAGCATCTCCTCATCTATCAAAGTTTTATCATGAGATGGCAACAATGCAGCCACATTTTCAGGCCCTACTTCCAGTTCTGTTTGTCTTGCTACTTCTGCCACATCTACAGTGACTCCCTTCACTGAAGTCTTGAACCCCTCAACATCATTGATGAGGATTGGAATTAACTTCTTTCAAACTCCTGTTAATGTGGAGATATATACATATACCCATATATAATGTTTGTGTGTATATATAAAATGGGTTGGTATGTTGTCCTGCCCATAAAATACCACCCAGTGTGCCAATTGAAGTATGTGTAATTTTTAAATATATATAAATATATATATAATAT
>NW_016809771.1:726786-738791 GCF_001698545.2 Rhinopithecus bieti | reverse complement strand
TATATAAATATATATATAATATATATTTTGTATATATAATATATAAAATATAAATATATTAAAATAGAATATATAATATATAAATTCATATATTCCACCGTCATAATTTATATATATAATACATAATTTATATATTTATATATAATTTAGATATAGATATATTTTAAAGAGGGTCTTACTCTGTCACCCAGACTGGAGTGCAGTGGCACAATCAGCTCACTGCAGTCTCAAACGTGGGCTCAAACAATCCTGCCATCTTAGTGTCCTGAGTTGCTGGGAATACAGACATGTGCCACCACTCTTGGCTAATTAAAAAAAAAATTGTAGAGACAAGGTCTTGCTTTGTTGCCTAGGCTGGTCTCAAAACTCCTGGCCTCAAGCAATCCTCCTACCTTGGCCTCCCAAAGTGCTGGGTTTACAGGCATGAGCCACTGTGTCTGATACATATATTTTTGATTTTTCGTTTTTCTTTTTTTCTCCCCTCTAGTTTCTAGTTACATACCGTAAGTGGATATTTTGATCTCCCATGAACCACAAATGTTCTTAATGGCATCTCGAATGATGAATCCTTTCCAGAAGATTTTCAATTTACTTTGCTCAGAACTATCAGAGGAATCACGATGACAACTACAGCCTTATGAAATGTATTTTGTAAACAAGACTTGAAAGTCAAAATTTCTCCTTGATCCATGGGCTTCAGAATGGATGTTGTGTTAGCAAGTATGATAACAGCATCAGTCTCTGCACATCTCTATCAGAACTCTTGGATGACCAGGTGTATTGTCAATGAGGAGTAATATTTTGAAAGGAACCTTTTTTTTCTGAGCACTATAGCTCAAGAGTGGGCTTTAAATATTCCATAAGCCATGCTGTAAATAGATGTGCTGTCACTAACTAGGCTTTGTTGGTCCATTTATAGATCATATTTAGCATAATTCTTAAAGGCGCTAGGATTTTCAGAATGGTAAAGGAATGTTGACTTTAAAGTCTTCAGTTGTATTAGCCCCTAACAAGAGCATCAGCCTGTTCTTTGAAGCTTGGAAGACAGGCATTGACTTCTCTCCAGCTATGAAAGTCTTAGATGGAATCTTCTTCCACTAGAAGGCCGTTTCATATACATTTAAGATCTGTTGTTCTGACTGGGAATGGTGGCTCACACCTGTAGTCCCAGCACTTTGGGAGGCCGAGGCGGGCAGATTGCTTGAGGTCAGGAGTTCAAGACCAGCCTGGCCAACATGGTGAAACTCCGTATCTACTAAAGATACAAAATTAACCTGGACATGGTGGCACATGCCTCTAATCCCACTTACTTGGAAGGCTGAGGCAGGAGAATCGAACCCAGGAGGCAGAGGTTGCACGAGATTGCACCACTGTACTCCAGCCTTGGTGACAGAGCAAGACTATCTCAAAAACAAAAGATCGTTGTTTAGTGTAGATGCCTTTATCAATGATTTTAGCTAGAGCTCGATAACCTGATACAGCTTCTACATTAGCACCTGCTGCTTCACCTTGCACTTATATGTCATGAAGATAGCTTCTTTCCTTAAACCTCGGGAACAATCCTCTGTTAGCTTCCAGCTTTTGTTTTGCAACTCCACCTCTCTCAGCCTCCATAGAAATGAAGAGTTAGGGCCTTGCTCTGGATTAGGCTTTGGCTTAAGGGAATGTTGTGGCTGGTTTTATCTTCTATCCAGACCAACTAGAACTTTCTCCATATCAGCAATAAGGCTGTTTAGCTTTATTTTTTGTGTGTTTACTGGAGTAGCATTTTTAATTTCCTTCAAAATTTTTTCCTTTGCATTCGTGACTTAGCTTTTCTCCTTTCAGCTCACAACTTGGCTAACTGGAGCAAGAAGCCTAGCTTTCTGCCTACCAACATGACTTCCTCACTAATTTAATCATGTTTGCTTTTGATTTAAAGTGACAGACTCTTCCTTTCATTTGGACACTTAGAGGCCTTTGTAGGATTATTAGTTGGCCTAATTTCAATATTGTGTTTCCAGGAATAGGGAGGCCCCAGGAGAGGGAGAGAGAAGGGAAAGGTTGGTGGAGCAGTCCAAACGTATGCAGGGCTTATGGATTAATTTCCCCTTCCTCTATGAGCGTGGTTCATGGTGCCCCAAAACAATTGCAATAATATTAAAGATTACTGATCACAGATCACAATAGCAGACATAATAACAATGAAAAATTTTTAAGTATTGCGAGATTACCAAAATGTGACAGACAAAGCGAGCCAATGTTGAAATACAGGCAGTATCTGCTAAGTGGTATAAAACAATCTGTACTTCTAGAAAGTCAGGAAATGTTTGGGGCAGCTGGGATTAAATGAGGCGGAGCTCACACAAGTGATGTGAAATTGCCTCGGGCTAGGGGGTGTGTGTGTTCCCCCCCGGGTGGCATCTGGCAAGTCCCCAGGGCCCGGTTAGTCCCAGCCGGCCTGGAGGCGAAGACCGCTTACCTCTCCCCGCCCCCGCGCTCTTGGCCTCCGCGAGCTCCAGAGCGACTGGGAGGAGCTTTAACTCTGTAGGAAGGATCAGCACGATCCACGGGAGCTACGGCGGCGCCAGAACCAACTGGCCTCGCTCTCTGGGGCAGAGGGCGGGGCCGCCGAGGAAGGGCCGAGGGCGGGGCCGGGAGCCTCTGGCTTCAGGAAGCGGAGGCCAGGGCGTCTGGCTGCGCGGTTGGCCGCAATGAGCTCGGCGTCAGGGCTCCGCGGGGTGCACCCCGCAGGTAGGCCGGGGGCGCCGACTGGGCACCGAGCGGGTCTGCGTCTTGCTCCTGCTGGAGGGGAAACGCGGGTTAGCGGGCTGGTCGCGCGGACCGGAGCGGGGCGGCGGGTTCCTTCGGCTTTGCAGGGCGGCCTGGAGCAGTTGCACTCTTGGATTGAAGGGCTCAGGGCCGACGGGGACGGCTTCGAGCGTTAGTCTAAGAAGCACTCGGGGACCTGGCCGCCGCCTCCTGGCGGTCCCGGGTAGCGGCGCCGGCGTGGCGGCAGGCCTTTGTCCTCCTGGGCGATGAGCGCTTTCTGGGCGCCCCGGCTGTTTAAACCTTAAAAGGCTGGCCCCACCCGGGCCTGACGTTCCTCCACGCCTGGCCGTTTTAAATGCTGACTTTTGCGGGTTGGATCTTTTGTTTGCTCACTTCGAAAAGTAAAAAGGAGGGGTTGTTCCGCCGAGTGATAAATCATAACTGGCCCGCGGGGTGCCCGGGCCAAGGTCTTGAGTCCGTCCGGGCTTCACCTGGAGGCGGCCAGTTCCTGGCGGCGAGCACACCCGGGTATCTCTCTTCTGCATCCGGGAAACCTGCTGCTGTCTGTCGGTTTGAGCCAAAACCACAATAACTTTTCTCTGCAAAATAATCTCTTGCTAAGAGCATACGTTCTGTCACTTATTACTGGTAAAGTTCAGAAACTTCAAGCCTGGCCAGAGTAAAACAAAAAGGTCGAAACGCCTGCAGTTGGCCGGACGCGGTGACTCACGCCTGTAATCCCAACACCTTGGGAGGCCGAGGCGGGCGGATCACCAAAGGTAGGGAGTTCTGGACCAGCCTAACTAACACGGTGAAACCCCGCCTCTACTAAAAATACAAAAAAATTAGCCAGGCGTGGGCGCCTGCTGCTGGGGAGACTGAGACCGGAGAATCGTTTGAGCCCGGGAGGTGGAGGTTGCAGTGAGATCGCGCCACTGCACTCCAACCTCCGCGACAGAGTGAGAATCAAGGAAAAAAGAAAAAGAAACACCTGCAGTTGGTTAGAGTGCCTTTGTTTAAGAACTTTTTATATTTTGCTGCACAAAGGAAGTGGTGCTCCAGAGGCAAGTTGTAAAAGTCACATGGTCGTAGAGGGAGTAGATAGGTAGCCTTGTCCTGAAGGCACAGTGCAGGATCCAGTTACAATCTCTAGGGGCGGGAAGCCGGGGTTTCCGTCACTCACCTGCACCCTTCATCTTCTTCCTCCACCGCACTCCCCAGTACATGTTCTAGGCCTGATAGAGGTTACTCTACATAGGGTTACTAAGCATATTGTTGATGGAGCCGATGGGTAGATTTTCATAGAGAGTGCAGTGAATGAAGACGATGACAGTAGAATGACCCAAGTCGTTTGGGAAGTTGAACAAAGTTTAGAAAGGTAGCTGGTCTCAGATGGGAGGGGCTCCGTGGAGATGGGCCTGCAGAGACTTTGGAATCTGCAGGTGGGCCTGGCTTTCAATCCCAACTCCATTTTGCCGCCCTTGGCACGCCTGGCCCACTCTGTCCCTGTTCCTGAGCTGTGGAACTGTGAGATAAGGTATCTAAGGGGTCAGGCCATCAACAAATGGTAGCTGGCAGGATTATCTGGAGGGATTAGCAAATTAGAGTGAGGTGAAAAAAGGAATGATTAGTTTTGTAAAACCTAAACTGATTTAAGGAACAAGGAGGTGGCAGTTACATTATCCTGGAAAGGAAGAGAAGCGAAAAGAGGGCCGGACACGGTGGTGGGCACCTGTAGTCCCAGCTGCTGGGGAGGCTGAGGCAGGAGAATCTCTTGAATCCGGGAGGCGGAGGTTGCAGTGAGCCAAGATTGCGCCACTGCACTCCAGCCTGGGCGACAGAGGGAGGCTCTGTCTCAAAAAAAAAAAAAAGTGAAAAGAGGTCAAGAATCAGGTTTAAGGAAGGGCACATTTTTGATAAGTAGATTGCAAATGAAAAGGAATTTCTGTATCTGTTATAGAGGGTAGCTTCATTAAAATTTATTTTCTCCATATCAATAAAGCTATTTCTTACTTTATCCAGGTTTTTAAATATTAATGCAGGCCGGGCATGGTGACTCACACCTGTCATCCCAGCACTTCCAGGAGGCTGAGGCAGGTGGATCACTTGAGACCAGGAGTTCGAGACCAGACAGGACAACATAGCAAAACCCCGTCTCTACTGAAAATACAAAAAAAAAAAAAAATTAGCTGGGCATGGTGGCGCATGCCTGTAATCCCGGCTACTCAGGAGGCTGAGGCAGGAAAATCGCTTGAACCCAGGAGGCGGAGGTTGTGGTGAGCTGAGATCACACCACTGCACTGGAGCCTGGGTGACAGAGTGAGACTCCATCTCAAAAATATAGAAATAAAAAAATAAATATAAATGCGGCATAATGATACTTAAGTGCTCCCTTCTGGAAAACTTGTCTGCTTGGGATACACAGCTCAAGGTGGTCATGATGTGTTATTTTCTTTGCAATCTGTGGGTAAAGTTTATCAACTCCAGAAAAGTATTGGAACTTAGGTCCTGACATCTGTCTCCATAGCATTTTGTTCTGATTCGGTGTTTGCTAGAGTGGCCACTGGACCTGGTCATTAATTGGTACTGCAGGATGCAGGGTGCACTTTGTGAGAGTGAAGGTAAGTTACAGCCAGTCAGCATCAGAACCGGGGTGTCCAGAGCCTAGGTTTTTTCCTACATCTGTAGCATTAACAAACACCACCACAAAAACTTAAAAAAAAAAAAAAATCCCTCACTGAGGTTGCCAAATCTGTTAACTTTGAAACTGAATATATTATTTTAAGAGATGGGGTCTAGCTCTGTTACTCAGGCTGGAGTACGGTGGCTATTCACAGGGGCAGTCATAGCACACTATATCCTAGAACTCTTGGGCTCAAGAGATCCTCCTGACTCGGCCTCCCAAGTAACTGGGACTATAGGCTTGCCACTATGCCCGGCCCGCACGTCGTTTTAGATAGATTTTCTTGAGCAGCTACTTGATACTAGTTAGCCATTCTTAAACCTGTAGGTCTTGACTAATGTGAGGGCATATTTGAAACAACCCAAACTCACATCTTAAGTTACTAATATATCAGCTAACAACTGGGAATCTACTTCTTTGGGAATATGAGAAACAAGAGTTTTAAAGACCCAAGCAAGAATACATCTCCAGTGTTTTCACCCTGAGGGATATGAGTTAGTTTGCTGAGCAGCCATTTGGCACGGCTTCCGCGAGTTAGGCTGTGAGCAGCCTCCGGCTCAGCAGTCTGTATGGAGCAGAAGCCGCACGAGGTGAGCCGCTGGCCTGCTACCACCAGGGCAGACACTGAGACACTGAGTGCTTTCCAAGTTGTGCAGAATTTTGGCGGGTGAGGCGGATGGTTGTGACATATGGGTTTAATTTTCTTGAAGTTATTGTTTCTTTGTAGTCTAATTGGTTAAAAGATAAGCAGATGAGGTTATCAAAAGGCAGCAGATCCCGACAGCTTTTGAAAATGGGAAGAGTGAAATCCCTGTGCTGTCTTCATAGAGCAGTGTGTGGAGTAGGAAGTACCTGGTTACTGTGCTCACCTAGGGCAAAGGTCGGACTAAACAGCTTTCTCATCTGCCATGCAGCGGGGAGGACCAGTTGGAGAAGTTGCTTTTAGCTCTCACACCTTAGTGTAAAATCACTTTGTGAAAATGAAGCTGTCACCTCCTTCCTCTAAGATTCTGATTCTGTCTCAGGATCCAGGAATCTGCATTTTAACATCCATACCAGGAATTCTGATGTCCAAGGTTGAGCAGAACTGACTTAGGGCATATGGACAGAGGGATGCCTTAGTGGGGTCTTAGTTGGGTCTGATTGCTTGGGGCAGTTCCCGGAGGAATAGGCTAAAGGGGACTTGAACTGAATTCCCCAGCTTGTATTTTTTTTAGGAGAAGTGAGGTTAGAACAATCAGGTGATGGGGGCTAGTAATGGGGAGATCTCTTAAGGACAGGGAAACACAACCCTTTTGGCTAGGAGATGATGGGTAAGAGTCCATGCTTTGCGGTCATTCCTCCTCAACTGAAGGGTGCATCTTGCTATACTGCTAGTATTTCGGTTTATTCATTACTGTCTCCCCTCTAAGCTGTTGAGCTACCAGGTAAAAACAGATGCATAAGTGGATGGGGACTTTATTGTAGAAGATGCCACCATTTTTGCACTGTCCGGTGTAGAAGCCACTGGCCAATTAATTTAAATTGAAAATAAGTTGAGTTCCTCAGTTGCACTAGCTACATTTAAATGCTCAGTAGACACATGTGGCCAGTGGCTACCTTATGAGACAGTGCAAATATGGAACAATTCCACCATCACAGACAGTTCCATGACATAGCACTGCTCTAGAGAGTAGATAGGAATTCAGTGGAAGGCTGGCTGTCCAGGGAGTAGGGAGTCCAGTTGAGATTGGAGAGCAGAGAGCTCCCTTATAGAGTTGGAAATGCAGATGTATCATGCAGGAGATCCAAGGTCCAAGTCTTTGCCCTTGCCCTTCCCTTCCTCCACCCGAACTTCTACCTCTTCCAGGCCTACACCACTGCTAATCCAGCATTAACCACACACTGTATTTCAGTTCTCCTGTAGGACTCAATTCTTTGTTTCAGAAAATATGTGCAAAAACATTTTCTGCATAACAAAGCAACTTAATATTTCAACTCTATAATCACAGAACTATGTTACTCTAGGCATATTTTGCAGTGAATGCATTTGTGTAATATTTTCTCCATTTCTAAGATTGTTATTTTGCAGGTTGAGTTGGGGGTGAGAAAGCACAGAACTGTTAATTTATAGTTTATTAGTAAGCAGTTTCCCTTCATTTCCTTCTCTTCATATACTTTGGCTTTTAAACTAACTGAAACAGAAGGGTCTTAGAGTTTGGGAGCTGGAAGGGGAATGGGAGTTCCTACTATATTTTACTGCCTTAAGTAAAAAATAATTAACAAAAATCAACCTTTTTTTTAATAGGTGGGGAACAAAACATGACAGAAACAGATGCCTTCTATAGAAGGTAAAGCCGTGCTCTTTTCTAATAAAGGTCTCTTCCTTTGATGGCCATGATCAGCCTACAGAAATCAAAGCAAGAATGGGTCCTGGGAGCTGCCCCTGGTTGTCGAGGGACCTGGAGTCAGAATACATATTGGCATGGCATGAGCCTAGAGCTAGAGCTTGGTTCTGAGCCTCGTGGTTATTCTTGGTTGCTGGATCCTAGGGGCCCGGGGAAAGACATCAAGGCAGAGGGTTAGGGATGTGTCAGGATGGCACATGGCTGCTGTTTTCCAATTGCCAGAGAGATATTTCAGGACTTTCCTTATTAGCATGGCCTTTCCTGGAGCACACCAGTGGAACATCAACCTGGCAAGGAGGAAGCTCAGATCTCTGTCTACATGTTGACCTAGAACTTGGTGGGGCTTATTATTTAATATGACTTGAAGTGATTGTTTTTGAACTTTTCATTAACAGAGAAATGTTTGATCCGGCAGAAAAGTACAAAATGGACCACAGGAGGAGAGGAATTGCTTTGATCTTCAATCATGAGAGGTTCTTTTGGCACTTAACACTGCCAGAAAGGCGGGGCACCTGCACAGACAGAGACAATCTTACCCGCAGGTAGTAGTTTTATCTACATATCAAGATGAGGCAGTTAAGTGATAAAATTACTTTTGGCTAGGTGTGGTGGTTCATGCTGGTAATCCCAGCACTTTGGGAAGCCAAGGTGGGAGGATCACTTGAGGCAAGGCGTTTGAGACAAGTCTGGGCAACAGAGTGAGACCCTGTCTCTACAAAAAATAAAAATCAATTAGCTGGGCATGGTGGCGGTAGTCCAGCTACTCTGGAGGCTGAAGGGGCAGGACTGCTTGAGCCCAGGAGTTCAAGGTTGCACTGAGCTGTGATCGTGCCACTGCACTCCAGGCTGGGCTACAGAGTGAGACCTTGTCTCTAAAATAAAAAATAAAATAAGTTTTTTTCCAGGCTTCCAAAAGAAAAGTTAAAAAAAAAATTAAAAATTAAAAAATTTCCAGACTCATAGAAGTAGGGAAAAAAAAGTTACTTATCGTAACTTGTCAACACTAATAAGGTAATAGCAGATCAAGAGTGTTTAAAGATGGGCCTCGCTTTGATGCAGCCTCCCTTAAGAACTTGCCTGAGTTATCTTCCTTACTCTGTTCTGTTAAATGTTGACAGGCTTTGCATTTGTACTAACATTTGCATAGTAGACAACAGCACTCTAAATTGAATCGGCTGTCATTATGATTAAATCCTTTCCTACCATGGTGAATGAAGGGAAAACCACCATTGTTATATTTCATTTCTTTTCTCCTAAAGAAAGAAAATTTATGTGTCATTAAAATGTGTATAGATTCCTCCAAAGTAAGGATATTTGACAACTTTGAAAAGTTCATAGGCTAACATTTCATTTAATATATCACTAGGTTTTCAGATCTAGGATTTGAAGTGAAATGCTTTAATGATCTTAAAGCAGAAGAACTACTGCTCAAAATTCATGAGGGTAGGTAGTTTTGCTATTATATAGTTCATCTTCCTCTAATGAGATTGAGTCCTTCATCCTATCTGTAAAGACAGGTACAAGCAATTACTTATGTGACAAAAGAAGTATTAATTTAGCACAGGTTACAGGTTTTGGGTATCCTTCCGTGTTTCCATTACCCAGCACATTTAGAGACCGTTGCAAAGAATTATGCCTCTAAAGTTTATATTTAGCATACCACTAGTTACAGTCTATTGTAGAAATGAATGAAATGATCCCTTTAGTTGGCGGTAAAAGCCTAAAATGCAACTACTACAGGTGCTGGGCAGTCAATAGGCTTTTTCTCATTGACTCCTTTCATGACTGATTTTCTCACTGGTTTCCAAATACTGTTGGTTTACATACATTACCTCCTTTAATCCTCCCATCAATATGGAGTACGTATTCTAATTACAACCTGTATTATAATCATCACTGCATGCCATGGGTATTCAAATCATTTGCCAACCATTATATTTGCATAATTACTTTAAACTTTCTTCAGAGCTCTTCTTTAAACTGCACATCATTTTAACTTTGGCCGCTTACCAGCTTTTCTACTTTGCTCAGAAGCTTTGGAAGACATCAGTCTCATGTCACCGCACCCGGCCTTGAGTACTCTTTTGGAAGCTCTAAGTGCTATAATCTCTTCTTTTTTTTTTGAGATGGAATCTCACTGTGTCTCCCAGACTGGAGTGCAGTGGCATGATCTCAGCTCACTGCAACCCCCACCTCCTGGGTTCAAGCGATTCTCCTGCCTCAGCTTACCAAGTAGCTCGCCCCCAAGCCCGGCTAATTTTGTGTTTTTAGTAGAGACAGGGTTTCACTGTGTTGGCCAGACTGGTCTTGAACTGCCAGCCTCAAGTGATCCACCTGCCTCGGCCTCCCAAAGTGCTGGGATTCCAGGCGTGAGCCACCGCGCCCGGCCCTAAGTGCTGTGTTCCTATGGTGAAAGTGCAGCAACGCATGGGGAGTTGTTGAGCAGCAGTTCCTGAGACTTTTGCTCTAAGGTCTCTGCTGATTCAAGGAAATTTTTAGTTTATTGCCAAAGTAACTTGGATCTTAAATGAGATTCCCTATCATAATCCCTTTATGTTTTCCACATCATTCTGTGTTTTAGAAAGACTAATGAAATTTGGTCAAACTCTATTACTCTGAACTTGAATAAATTTGGATTTTTTAAAACATAAGATACAGTATGGTATATTCTGTTTGATTAAAGACTAAAATAAGTTGTTTCATTACAGATATTTTATACTTATTAAAGAATAGGCCGGGTGTGGTGGCTCATGCCTGTAATCTCAGCACTTTGGGAGGCCAAGGTGGGTGGATCACTTGAGGTCAGGAGTTCGAGACCAGCCTGGCTACATGGCAAAACCCTGTCTCTACTAAAAATACAAAAATTAGCTGGGTATGGTTTCGAATCTGTAAAATCCCAGCTACTTGGGAGGCTGAGGCAGGAGAATCGCTTGAACCGGGGAGGTGGAGGTTGCCGTGAGCCAAGATCGTGCCACTGCACTCCAACCTAGGCACTAACAGTGAAACTCTTGTCTCAAAAAAACAAAAAAGACAAAACCACAAATTTTCCTCCTCCCCAGTCATGTGGACGTAACTTTATTCTAGTATTAATAAACTGAATTTTTATGTGTAGATAACAAGCATCGTATTTTCATTTCTATATTCTCTTTTGGGTCCTTTATAGTGTCAACCTCTAGCCACGCAGATGCCGATTGTTTTGTGTGTGTCTTCCTGAGCCATGGCGAAGGCAATCACATTTATGCATATGATGCTAAAATCGAAATTCAGACATTAACTGGCTTGTTCAAAGGAGACAAGTGTCAGAGCCTGGTTGGAAAACCCAAGATATTTATCATTCAGGTAAGACTGATTACGTTGTCATCTTAATTATAAAGTCTGTCATTCTGAACATGTGATAAAGGTCTAAAAGCCAATTTTGAAAGTAACTTTCTCCAGTAATTGGACAGGCCCTTTTTGAATTCTGGCCAATCAGAGTTGCACTTTGAGCTGTTAGTAATAATTCTTTGACACTCTCATTGTCTGTATTACAAAGTAACAGCATTTGGATTGACACTTGAAGTGACTCACGAAGTAACCAATGTGCTACTCCCTGGCCCAGGATGATATCAAGGAGAGCCATTGGAAAAGGTACCTGCTGACTAAAGAGTGCCGTGCAAGGCAACCTCATCAGACTAAGTTTGCTTCTTTGGGAGGTGGAGAGCATATAAACCAGTGGAAAGAATGGAAAAATAAAGCCCTTCTAGTCCTATCCTGTCTCATCCCTTTCACATTGCCCCTTAAACCAAGATTGTTTCTCTGCTGCCAAATTGGTTTTAGGGATAAAAGTATTTTTTACAGGTGTGATAGCTCATGCCTGTAATCTCAGCACTTTGGGAGGCCGAGGCAGGCAGATCACCTGAGGTCAGCAGTTCAAGACCAGCCTGGCAAACATGGTGAAACCCTGTCTCTACTAAAAATACAAAAATTAGCCAGGCGTGGTGGCAGGTGCCTGTAATGCCAGCCATTAGGCACGAGAATTGCTTGAACCTGGGAGGCAGAGGCTGCAGTGAGTCGAGAGCACACCACCACACTCCAGCCTGGGTGTCAGAGTAAGACTCTGTCTCAAAAAAAAAAATTTTTTTTTTCATGAATAATATTACTTGGCACATCATTAAGGATTCTTTTTTTTTTTTTTTTTTTTTTTT
>NW_016809771.1:716986-726578 GCF_001698545.2 Rhinopithecus bieti | reverse complement strand
TTTTTTTTTTTTTTTTTTTTTTGAGACGGAGTCTCACTCTGTCTCCCAAGCTGGAGTGCAATGGTGCAGGATCAGCTCACTGCAACCTCCACCCGCAGGGTTCAAATGATTCTCCCACTTCAGCCTCTTGAGTAGCTGGGATTACAAGCACCTGCCATCATGCCTGGCTAAGTTTTGTATTTTCTTAGAGACGGGGTTTCACCATGTTGGCCAGGTGGGTCTAGAACTCCTGACCTCAGGTGATCTGCCCGCCTTGGCCTCCCAAAGTTTTGGGATTACAGGCATGAGCCACTGCACCCGGCCAAAGATTCTGAACTACAGAAGAGAAACCTGACATGCCAGTGCCACAATTCTGTACTTCCATGAATGGCATGGAGGACATAAAATAATATTATGTTAGTCTATTCTTGCATTGCTGTAAGGAAATACCTGAGACTGGGTAATTTATAAGGAAAAGAGATTTGATTGGCCCACAGTTCTGCAGGCTGTACAGGAAGCATGGTGCTGGCATCTGCTTCTGGTGAAGCCTTAGGAAGCTTCACCTTCCTAAGGTGGAAGGCGACGGAGAGCCAGCATATGACTTGGTGGGAGTGGGAGCAAGAGAGTGCTAAGGGGGAGGTGCCAGACTCTCTTACATAACCAGATTTATGTTAACTGAGTGAGAGCTCACTTATCACCAAGGAGATGATGCTAAACATTCATGAGATCCTCCCCAATGATCCAGTCACCTTCTACCAGGCCCCACCTCTCATACTGGGAACCACATTTTAACATGAGATTTGGAGGGGACAAAAATCCAGACCGTATCAAACATGAAACTGCATTTCACATCCTACCATAAAGTCTTGTTTTGGGGTGAGGAAGGAAGTGGCTGTAAGAAGTGAAGGATGACTGCCTCGTTTCTGGTTTGGACAACTGCATTGGAATGTCTGTGGGACATGGAATTGGTGATACAGGTGTAGAACCTAAGACAGGTGGCCTCGGCTGGAGAAAGAAATCAGGAGGTGGTCATGGAAGCCATGGGATTAGATGAGTTTACTTATGTTGAATACCGCCTGAAAAAGGAGCATAAAACAAAACCAGGGGGCACCCATGAGGAATGGGCTGAAGAGGGAAGATACTGAAGAGGATGGGCACCAGGAGAAAAATAAGAAACACATAATAACATGATTGTTTCATGAAAAAGGGAGTGGTCAACACTGTCAAACACAAGAGGATTGGAAATAACTAACGAGCTACTATAGGAAGAAAGCCACAAATGAAGGAAATAATTTGCCAAGTTACTTTCTCTGTATGCCTTAGATTCTTGGTAAAAAGAGCACCTCCCTCATGGGGTGGTTGTGCGGGCAAAATTGCCTGACTTAATGAATGAAAACCACTTAGAACGGTGCCTGGCATACGACACGCCCTCAGTAGAGGCTCGCTCTTTACTCTTACTGCAGTTGACTGGGCAGATGATGCCATCAGGTTCTGTTTTATTTAAGAAGGACAGTAGAAAACAAGGCCTGAAAATAAGCCTGCTGATACCAAGATTAAAATTTGCCTATAAAAATGGAATAGTAGGGATTTTCTATTTATGATTTTAAGTCATTCAGGACTTTTGATGCTCATAATTCTTGAACCATTTCAGAACTGATTGATGCATTTATAATGCTACAACAGAATCTTATTAGCTGACTGTATTCATGTATAGGGTGGCCATACAAAGCACCAGTCTGTATGGTTTCAACAGCGGGAATTTATCGTCACAGTCCCAGAGCTGGAAGTCTGAGATGGAGATGTGGGGAGGGTTGGTTTCTTCTGAGGCCTCCCTTCTTGGCTTGTAGGTGGCTGTCTTGTCCCTGTGCCTTCATATGGTCCTTCTTCTGTGCATGTCTGTGTCCCAATTTCTTCTTATGAAGACATTGGTCATGTTGGATTTGGGTTCACCCGTATGACCTCATTTTTCTTTATCACCTTTAAAGGCCCTGTCTTCAAATACAGTCATAGTTGAGGTATTGGGGCTAGGACTTCAACATATGAATTTGGTGGGAACACAATTCAGCCTGTAAAAGTCACTTACGGGAAGAGTTTAGTGTTAGCCTCTGAGTGAGTCAGAATTTAATGTTAATTTTGAGTGAGTCTAAATTTAATGTAAATTCTGAGTGAGTCAGAATTAGTGGGTAAAAATTTGAGACCTCACTTTTTAATGGGCACACAAGGAAGAAGGTGCATTAACAGGTATCTTGTCAGGTCAGGCTGGATGTCATTTTAACTCCTAACAATTTATAGCAGCAGCCAGGCAAGCAAAAGTCAATCTGGACATACACTGCCTGCCTAAATAGAAACACTTAGGTCAATACTATAGCTTTCAAAAGCGAAGGTAACGCAGTATGCCCTGGGTGTGGTTAATCCCTAAGAAATTTTAAAACCACAAGCTTTTTCCTCTACAGTATACCCTTCTACTAACATAATTTTATGTATACTTGGGGATGCCAATTTTTTCTTAAAACATTAAAAGGCCGGGTGCAGTGGCTCACGCCTGTATTCCCAGAACTTTGGGAGGCTGAGGCGGGCGGATCACAAGGTCAGGAGATCAAGACCATCCTGGCTAATACGATGAAACCCCGTCTCTACTAAAAATACAAAAAATTAGTCGGGCGTGATAGCGGGTGCCTGTAGTTCCGACTACTCTGGAGGAGAATGGTGTGAACCTGGGAGGCGGAGCTTGCAGTGAGCTGAGATCGCGCCACTGTACTCCATCCAGCCTGGGCGACAGAGCGAGACTCCGTCTCAAAAATAATAATAATAATAATAAACTGAAAGAAAATGTAAGTAGGAAACAGCTTTGTTGGCTTTTGTCCCCTCTAAACCTGAATGTATTGCTTCTGAACTGCTCAGGATGTGGTTTCTGTTGTAATGAAGGTGTACTGGCTTACACATTCACTGCACACATTAAGCACTGGGGAGAGAACAGTAGGCAAAGAGGTGGGTTTTTCCTCCTTGTCTTTTAGGCATGTCGGGGAGACCAGCACGATGTGCCAGTCGTTCCTTTGGATGCAGTAGATAATCAGATAGACAAGCTGGACACCAACATAACTGAGGTAGATGCAGCCTCCGTTTACACGCTGCCTGCTGGAGCTGACTTCCTTATGTGTTACTCCGTTGCAGAAGGTGTGTGGTGTTTAAAACAAACATATAATTACCTCTCTTGGCTAAGGTTCTATAAGTTTCACCTTTGATTGGTTTGGATCAGGTCTTTCTGTTGGGACATAGTGATTCCATCCTGAAGCTCTCAGACTTACCATTTTCTTTGACCACATGGCACAGAGTGATAAATGAAAGTGTAAAATACCTTACAGAAAAATCATTCCTGAGAGTTATATTGAGTAAAGCAGCAAGTCTAATTATATTAATATTAGCCTACAATCATTTACTGAGGGTGGTAGTGCCATTGTGGTAATTGTCCTGGAAAGCTTTAATTTTTTTTTTTTTTTTTTTGAGACAAGGTCTTACTCTGTCACTGAGGCTGGAGTGCAGTAGCATGATCATGGCTCACTGCAGCCTCAATTTTGAGAAACTGAGCCTCAGCCCCACTGTAGCTGGGACCATAGGCATGCACCACCATGCTTGGCTAACTTTTTAACTTTTCTGTAGAGACTGGGTCTTTCTATGTTGCCCAGGCTGGTCTCAAACTCCTGGGCTCAAGTGATCCTCCAGCCTTGGCCTCCTAAAGTGCTAGGATTACAGGTATGAGCCATTGCACTCAGCATTTTTTATATATATGTGTGTGTATATATAGTATGTATAGTATATACATATATATGTATTATGTGTATAAATACATATTATATATATTACATATATATTATATATAATATATATGTGTGTGTGTGTGTGTGTCTTTTTTTCTTTGAGAGAGTTTCACTCTGTTGCCCAGGCTGGAGTGCAGTGGTACAATGTCGGCTCACTGCAACCTCTGCCTCCTGGGTTCAAGTGATTCTCCTGCCTCAGCCTCCTGAGTAGCTGGGAATACAGGTGCCTGCCACCACACCCAGCTAATTTTTGTAGTTTTAGTAGAGACGGGGTTTCACCATGTTGGCCAGGCTGGTCTCTAACTCCTGACCTCAAATGATCTGCCTGATGCCTCAGCCTCCCAAAGTGCTGGGATTACAGGCATGAGCCACCATGCCCAGCTGAAAAATATTTTGATAATGGTTCTTTGCTTTCGTAGTAAATAATTTTGTTTGACTTCTTTATAGTAATCTCATGTCTCAGTCATTGTCTATCTTGGGAATTTTTTAGGAAATGGAGGAAATTATATAGAATTAACCCCAGGTATATAAAACTATACAGAATTAATCTCTTTTCCCATTTGAGAAGAGTCAAAAAAAAAAATTTAAGCCATATATATCATGGACACATCTGAAGACTCTTTTAAGCATTTTTAAGAACTTATACTTCTGTAACTATAAAGAATACACACAGTAATTGAAGGCCAGAAAACTGCAGCAACATTTTCCTTCTCACTTTTTTAGGATATTATTCTCACCGGGAAACTGTGAACGGCTCATGGTACATTCAGGATTTGTGTGAGATGTTGGGAAAATATGGCTCCTCCTTAGAGTTCACAGAACTCCTCACACTGGTGAACAGGAAAGTTTCTCAGCGCCGAGTGGACTTTTGCAAAGATCCAAGTGCGATTGGAAAGAAGCAGGTTCCCTGCTTTGCCTCAATGCTAACTAAAAAGCTTCATTTCTTTCCAAAATCTAATTAATAGGGGCTATCTTATTTTACAATTTAATCTATTGAAAATGTCTTTCTCGGCCAGGCGTGGTAGCTCACACCTGTAATCCCACCACTTTGGGAGTCTGAGGCGGGCAGATCACCTGAGGTCGGGAGTTCGAGACCAACCTGACCAACATGGAGAAACCCCGTCTCTACTAAAAATACAAAAAAAAATTTAGCTAGGCATGGTGGCGCATGCCTGTAATCCCAGCTACTTGGGAGGCTGAGGCAGGAGAATCACTTGAACTCAGGAGGGGGAGGTTGCAGTGAGTCGAGATTGCACCATTGCACTCCAGCCTGGGCAATAAGAGTGAAACTCCGTCTCAAAAAAAAGAAAATGTCTTTCTCTTCTTTTTATATAAATATCGTTAGGCTGAAGCATTATGGTCCAGTGATTCAAATGTTTTAAAGTTTAATGCCCAGCAGAGAACTGCCTTTAAAAAAAAAAAAAAAAAGTTCATGTTGGCCATGGTGAATGGGTTTGATATGCAGAAACAAAATCCTCAGGAAAGTAGGTAAATAAAAATTTACAAGCATTAATAAACTGCAGGGTTACATAAAAATCTAGCTGATTTAACTTGTATTTTGTTACTTTATAAAAGTTTATTGTTTGATGTTTTAAAGGTTTTCAAATCCAGGAATTAAATCATTATCCCTTCATAAAATATTTGAAATTCATATTTTACTACATTTTTCTAACTCGCATTCTTGTTCATTTGTGTAACTGATAGATGTTTTTTACTCGGTCATATAAATGTTTAATATTGCATCTACATATGAATTACCACATTTTGTGTATGACTTTAATTCCTACTTTTAAACAAATCAGCATTCCAGAATTGTTATATGGCATTCTGAGGATGAAATAGAAAACATGATAATTCTTAGCCACTATAGGCTGAACACCTGCAAAATCGGATTCTGTCAGCATCTTCCATTGTTAAGTTCCTACAAACAGTCCAACAGTCATCAGATCCATTCACACATGATCACATTAATAGAATAACAGGTGTTACTTTCAAGGTTCAATTCATATTAATATGTAGAATCTGGGTAATACTGTTTTGTTAATAATCTGCCAGAGGCTGAAGAAGGTTAACTGTTTCGGCTTCAATACCTGAAACTTGTGATTTGCAAGTTCAAAAGCAATCGTTTATATACACTGTTTCAGGTGAAGTTAGTACCAGCTATACTTTATGGTCGGTGGAACATTTATGCCTTTTTGATAAATGATAAAAAGATCTTACTCCCAACTATTGCATATTTAAAAAAAGTTAATGACAAGATGATTCCGTGGGAGGTTGAGGCAGGAGGGTTGCTTGAGCCCAGTGGTGAGACCTGGTCTCTGATTTTTTTAAAAAAAGATGATTCCAAATTAAGTCTAAGAATGAAAGTGAATGCCAAGCACAGACCCTTTCACCTTCACATAGAGAATAAACATGGGATAAGCTGACAAGGATTTTTAGCTAACAGCAGCCACTGTTGCTTTGATAGACGCATACAAGCCCTTTCTAACATTAGCAAGTCTTAAAATCCAAAGAGTAAAATCTCAGTTGAGAACTTCAAACAATACTTCTGTTTTACAAGAATTTAATAACAAAAAAAGGATTGAACAATCAAATTGAAATGAACCATGGGACTCAAAAACATCCTAAGTTGCAAAATCAATACAAAATGGAAAATCCGATGACATGTAAAAATGTCAGATTAATTCTTTTCATTGAGTTCTTCTACTTGCATTTGCAAATAGAGAGAATGGCGCACCTGTTTCAGGGATTCTTTAGCCTGTCATGGGAAAAAGAAATAGCATGTGATCAGAAAGAATAAGAAACATACCAACGTCACTGCTTGAAAGGAAGTCTATGAACAACGTCTCCTTACAGCAATAAAATGTTTAAACTATTAGTGACAAATGGCTAAAATATGTCTTTTTTTTTTTTTCTTGAGATGGGTTTCATTCTGTCACCCAGGCAGGAGTGCAGTGGTACCATCTCAGCCCACTGTGACCTCTGCCTCCCTGGCGCAAGTGATTCTCCTGCCTCAGCCTCCCAAGTAGCTGGGATCACAGGTGCCTACCACCATGCCTGCCTAATATTTTTTGGTCTTTTCTGTAGAGATGGAGTTTCGCCATGTTGCCCTGGCTGGTCTTGAACTCCTGGACTCAAGTGATTTGCCCACCTTGGCTTCCCAAAGTGATGGGATATAAATATGTCAATATTATATGTGGATCTTTTTAAAAGATGAATTTACTAATTCATCCTTATGTATTTAAAAAACTAATACTAGTTTATCCCCTTTATAATGGTTTTCCAGTTCATATTCTTTAAAAAACCCTTAACCTACCACTTTATCTTTTTATCTCCACTTTATTACCTTAGAGATAATTAACAAGGTGTTAAATATTTAAAAAAATTTTTTTAGAGATGAGGTCTCACTCTGCTGCCCAGGCTGGAGTGCAGTGGTGTTATCATAGTTCACTGCAGTGTTGAACTCTTGGGCTCATGGGATCCTCCTGCCTCAGCTTCCCAAGTAGCTAGGACTACAAGCATGTGCCACCACGCCCAGCTAATTTAAAAACAAATTTTGTAGAGATGAGGTCTCACTATGTTGACTAGGCTAGTCTCCAATTTCTGGACTCCAGAGATCCTCCCACCTCAGCCTCCCAAATCGCTGGGATCACACTAGGCTTACCTTCTAAATCTCAAAGGCACTGTCCTATAAACTAGCTGAAAGAACATTCCTTAGCCTTCTCAGATAGGATTATTCAAATATAAGGGAATCCACAAAATTTTTTTAAAGCATTATATTTTTCCTGTGGAATGATTATATGAAATAAAATCCATTTTTTTAAAAGGCTTGGCCAGACATTGGTGGCTCACGCCTGTAATCCTAACACTTTGGGAGGTCGAGGCGGGCGGATCACTTGAGGTTAGGCGTTTGAGACCAGTCTGGACAACATAGTAAAACTCCGTCTCTACTGAAAATACAAAAAAAGTAGCCAGGCATGGTGGCAGGCGCCGATAGTCACAGCTACTCAAGAGGCTGAGGCACAAGAATCACTTGAATCCAGGAGGTGGAGGTTGCAGTGAGCTGAGATTGAGCCACTACACTCTAGTCTGGGCGATAGCAAGACTCCATCTCAAAAAAAAAAAAATTAAAAAATTAAAAAATTAAAAAATTAAAATTTAATTAAAGCGCTCTTCAATTTTTGAACTATAAAATGTGAGTGATTCTGTTTTAAATTTTAGGGATGAGTAATTTAGAAAGTACAGATAATAAAAGGTTTGATTACCAACTACTAAACAAGCATGCATTGAGCAATGGAGGATATTTTTACTAAAACTTCTTTGTTATGAAATTACTAATAAAAATGAAACATCAGGTGATGTGCTGAGAAGTCGCCATCTGAACAGAGTTAATGAGTAAATTGGGAAGCCAGAGATAACTGGCTAACAAACAGATTGTGAAAAAGTACTTAAGAATATAGACTCCGAAATCAAACTTGTGTTCATACCATGGTTCCTTCACTTTTTAGCAGTGTATACCTGAGTAGTGCCTTTCAGAAGGGAAAAAGATGAAGGGAGGAATACTGTAATGATTCTTCTATCTTTAGGGAAAAGAAACTTATAAATGCCTTAAATTCCTTATCACAGTGTTCACCTTCCTAAAATTCTGTTTTTTATTATTGGCTTAGAAATGGATTTCCAGTGAAAGTTTTTATTTTACTATCTTAAGTCATTTAAGAAAGTTTAACACATATTTAAAGCTATCTTCATATACAGAAGAGTAAAACTGGGGGATATGAAATTAATATGAAATATGTCAACCATTTCAATGAACAATCCTACAACACACAGAAATCTAGGACCAAAATTTAATTTGTGAGGATGAGCCACCGATTGTATTTCCCTGATACTAAGTTCTGGCTCCCAAACAAACCAGCTATAAGATGTATTTGTAGTATACCTTAGCAAGGTCTTCTTTTAACTTGTTGTATTGCTCCACATCAAAATGCTGTTGCTTTGATTTCTTGTGGAAGAACTGAAGAAATTGCCTACTCTTAACAGCTGAGTAAGTATAATCCTTAAAAAAAGAGAGAGAGAAGAAAATAACATGTTCTGAATGAACATAATGCCTCTGCAAGAAAGATACTTGACTCAGCAACACCAAAGCAAAAGAAGGCAGATGAATGGGTAAAATATTTGCAATGGCCATGAGAGTAAGCATAAGCCAACACAAATAAAACATTTAGTCTCATTTAAGATCTGCTCCTTTCAAAAACAGGCAAGCTGGGAGAAATTACACATAATGGGAAAGAAGAAGGAAGAAAAAAGAAAAGGGAGATTTTTGGCATACTGAATAAACCATGAGACAAAGCTGATATTACTGAATGTTTTGCAATGCAAATTAAGTTTTATTTATAAATGAGGGCACAGAGAACACATGTTTATCCCAATGGAGGAATCTGTGTGTTACACTAATTACTTCTCCATAGAAGTTATATATAATTTCTCTGTGTTGTAAGTCTTCATCCAGTCTTGTAAAAAACAATACATTTAGGCCGGGCGCGGTGGCTCAAGCCTGTAATCCCAGCACTTTGGGAGGCCGAGACGGGCGGATCACGAGGTCAGGAGATCGAGACCATCCTGGCTAACACGGTGAAACCCCGTCTCTACTAAAAACTACAAAAAACTAGCCGGGCGAGGTAGCGGCGCCTGTAGTCCCAGCTACTCGGGAGGCTGAGGCAGGAGAATGGCGTGAACCCGGGAGGCGGATCTAGCAGTGAGCTGCGAACCTGCCACAGCTCTCCAGCCCTTATGTTAGT
>NW_016809771.1:709412-716497 GCF_001698545.2 Rhinopithecus bieti | reverse complement strand
AAAACAATACATTTACCAGCTCATAAAACCCAGATGGCAGCAATTCAGTAAATAAAAGGCTTTTATTGCTCATTGCTCAGATAAGAGATTCTTTGCAAAGATGTTCTAACTTACCATTTTCCTAACAAACTACTCACCTGTTGAGTGACTACAAAGTATGCAAAAAAGACCATAGAATTTGCAAATGTGATGAAGTATGTAACTGGTTCCATGATATCCCAGGAGTACACCCACCACGTGAGCCAGGCCAGTGCCCCACCCTGAATGGAGAGCAGTGCCAATCCAGCCCACAGGAGTCCGCTGGTTTTGGCTTCCGAATGAGCTGCTATTCCAGCTTTCACCTGAGGAGGAATGAAAAACTTAATTCCGTTTACAAATATACCAACTAAAGGGACAAAAAACAAGATGAAAAGGAACTCTTTAACAAATGCACATCTGTATTACTTTGAAGAGGTCAGATATATGGAAAAACAACTTATAAAACATATACATGAATGAGTAAATACTCATTATTGTATCAGCTCATTAATCTTTTTAAAATTATAAAGGTAGTAACTGCCCTTGGAAAATAAATAGTATAGAAGAGCATACAATGAAAAACTCAGAAGTCATCCTCTGAGACCCAAATAAAATTAGAGGCCTATTTGACTCAGCAATTCCACTTCTAAGAATTCATTCTGAAAATACACCTGCATACACAAAACCCATTACAGATTCATTCTTAATAGCGAAAGTCCAAAAATAATCCATATGCCCATCAAGATGTTACACAACTGTAACGAAGCTCTGTGCCGATAAGGGGAGATTTCTATAATACGCTGAAAAAAGATGAGAATAGTGCATAATAGTGTGCTTCCTTTTCTGAGAAAAAGAACAGAATAAGAATATATTTGTATTTGTACACAGATAAAGGAAATCTAAAATGATTCATAGGTGTGGAGAATGTAGTAACTGGGAGGATAGGGTGGGAGGAAAACTTTAGATTTTTAAATTTTAATCCAAGTAAATATATTACAAGTAAAGAAAAAACTAAAATGGTAAACAATCAAAAAAATAAAACAAGTCCCTCTCTCTGACATCCTCCAAATACCCTTAGAGGTAATTACTATTAAAACTTCCTAGGCCGGGTGCGGTGGCTCAAGCCTGTAATCCCAGCACTTTGGGAGGCTGAGACGGGCGGATCAGAAGGTCAGGAGATCAAGACCATCCTGGCTAACACAGAGAAACCCCGTCTCTACTAAAAAATACAAAAAAACTAGCTGGGTGTGGTGGCGGGCGCCTGTAGTCCCAGCTACTCGGGAGGCTGAGGCGGGAGAATGGCGTAAACCCGGCAGGTGGAACTTGCGGTGAACTGAGATCCGGCCACTGCACTCCAGCCTGGGCGACAGAGCGAGACTCCGTCTCAAAAAAACAAAACAAAACAAAAAACAAAACAACTTCCTTACATCTCCTGAAACTTTCCATTCATATTGAGAGATACACATAGACCTTCCCATTTGAATAAACATCACAAATGGGATTATAAGTCTAAAGAATGCAGTTCTTTCTCTTGAAACAAACAAATTTCCCCAACTATCCCCCCAAATCAAAGTTATTGTTTCCACACCATTGATTAACTTTAGATGCTAGTTATTACCAACTTTCCAGCTGCAATTCTGTTAGGCGGTGTAAGGGCTCTGGGCCTATTCTCTAAAAAGGAAAGGGAGGTAGGACTCCAGCTAGTGCTTCCCTGCTCATATTACACTTATTTACAGAGACATTATGACTGATCTCTGGAGAGGAAGCATAGCATAGAGTTTAAGATGGCAGCTCTGAACACAGGCCACGTGAGCTCAAGTCCAGGCTCTACATGTATTAGCGATATACCTCTGTTGCTCAGTTTCCTCATCTGAAAAAATGAGGAAGACAGAAGTACTGAACTTACAGGTTGTTTGTGAGGAGTAAAGGAGAAAATTAGCATATGGAAAGCATTCAGAAAAATGCTCACACGAGGAGCACTCAATAAACACTAGGTATTATTTTCAAATATACTCAACCGTGATGCTGCCTAACCTGTTCAAGGGGCTGCAGCTGTTCCTTCAGGTGGTCAATTTTCTCCAGTAAATGGTGCTCTCTCTTTTTCTGAGACTCTTCTAAATGCAAGATTGTAACGAGTCTATGAACCAAGGATTTCATGTGTTCCATCTCAGCAGTGTGCTCATTAGTTGGTTTTTCTGAGAAAAGACACAAGGGAAACAAGCCAGTCACCATATTGTTCCTCCAGGGTGTGTAAGTCTTTCTGTCCCCAATTCTCTTTCCAAATATTATTTTAGGATCTACAGGGTAAGGAAGCTGGTGTACAAACATGTAAACAAAGGTGTAATATACATTTGAAAAGCAGTTCAAGAGTATGTTCTTTTCAACAAAGAGTGTCACAGTAAACAACAAAGTGTGGATCTGAAAGGCAGTTCATATACAAGGTTAAAAAAAAAAAGTCACCAAAAAACATGCCACTTTGGCATAAGGATTATTATGAGCTGAAGGCAACTGAAAATAAGCAGACACAAGAAAGGCTCTCCGGCCTCTCCCTATTTGCCCAAAAGCAGGACACAAATTTTACAAAGACCCCTCTACCAGAAAGAACAAAGACACAACTTTAGACTCTTTTCAGCTTAGAGATTGCACCAGAGGAATCTACATGACAAACTTTAGTAGCTTTTAACTACCTTTAACCAACTTATTTGCTTTTCCACAATTTGCTGCCCCCAGAGATTCAAGGCCCTTTTCCTTTGTCTTGTCACAACTCTAAAAATGTATTGAGTCTTGTCACAACTCTGAAAATGTATTGTTCTTTGTAGAAGATGCTCTGTCAGCTGAGGTTCAGAGCCACCTCTTTGAGAATTACTCATTCCTTGGATACCTCCCATGTGTCTATGAAACATACACATTAATAAACTACTGTTTGAT
Organism: Rhinopithecus bieti; assembly: GCF_001698545.2. Lineage (NCBI taxonomy): Eukaryota > Metazoa > Chordata > Mammalia > Primates > Cercopithecidae > Rhinopithecus > Rhinopithecus bieti. The sequence continues at coordinate 713,551 of NW_016809771.1, read as the reverse complement.
TTTTTGTTAGTAATCTCTCTTATTACAGGGGTCCATCCCAGCTAAGAACTAAGAGTAAGGGAAAATTATTTTTCAACTCTTACAGGAATTACGGTTTCAGAGTTTTTAATATAAAGTTCTCTTGATTATAGACTTCCCTCATCCCACCTTCTCTATGGGTTTATAAGTCCATATAAAATTAGGCTCAGGCTATGAGAAGTCCCTCAGATTGATACCCTTCTGAGGGCTGTAATTGTTCATTATCACTGTAAGAGAACTTGAGGGAGGACAAGGTGAGAGGAAGGGAAGATGGACCTTCCCACCAGGCAGCAGCAAACAACTGCAGAAAAGAGAGACGTGTGTCTAGAGTCGGTATCAGTCCAGTGAGTTTTCCAGTTTGTGTCAGTAGTCCGGAAGTTATTTTTCTTCCATCACTACCCAATTCAAGACTGTTGTAGTCTTTACCCTCTTCCATAGTCTAGGCTATAGCTGCCATAGAGGGGTGAAAGTTAGGTGTTCCCTTTTAGGCTTTGAGATCTGTAGAAGAGTCAGAGTCCTTTTGTTAATGAAAAGTGTATTGGTACGTAAAAGATCTATATACAGAGAAAAGGCATAGATGGGACAAAATTTTGTCCAAAACCGTGGAGTATATAACAAAGATAGACAAAGCTGGGCACTAAAACAGCAAGGGTAAATTTTATTAATAACTGTTGCAATAGGGTCCAGCGTGAACTGAACTCAACTTCAATTTGTGCAGAGATGACTGTTTTAAAAAAAGAATGACAGAATAGGCAGGGTGAACAGCAGGGGCTTGAACAGAGTCAGAGAAATGAAAATTTACAAAAAGTGGATAGTTGGTTAATGTTACTGGGCCATCTGGGTTTAATTGGTAACTATACAGAAGAGATATAAACTTCTCATATCTTATGACAGGATGCAAGTCAGAGCCAGGCACCCACGGGTTGGGAGTAAGAGAGTTATGTCCTTGAACATTAGCATTTCAAAGAGAGACTCCCAAGAGAGGACAGGTCTGGGTGATAAAAAATTTATACCCCCAGGCCAGGTGAGTTGGTTCATGCCTGTAATCCCAGCACTTTGGGAGGTCAAGGTGGGTGGATCACCTGGGTTCAGGAGTTTGAGATCAGCCTGGCCAACATGGTGAAAACCCATCTCTACTAAAAATACAAACATCAGCTGGGCATGGTGGTGCACACCTGTAGTCCCAGCTACTCGGGACGCTGAGGCAGGAGAATTGCTTGAACCTGGGAGGCAGAGGTTGCAGTGAGCCGAGATTGCACCATTGCAATCCAGCCTGGGCAACAGAGAGAGACTCTCTCTCAAAAAAAAAAAAAAAAAAAAAGTTCTGGTGAGGGCTCAGAAGTTCTTTGCAAGTCCATAACAATAATGGTGTTTATTCCAGCTTCCAATAAGATATTCCTCATTTCAAAGAGCTTATCAGATTGGCCTTTACCATATATATATTTTTGGATTTTTAGTAGAGACAAGGTTTCACCATGTTGGCCACACTGTTCTCAAACTCCTGACCTCAAGCGATCCACCTGCCTCAGCCTCCCAGAGTGCTGGGATTACAGGTGTGAGTCACCACGCCCAGCCTACCATCGATATTTCTACCAACATTCTGATCATGACCACTTAAGTAAATCTCTAAAAATGTTCAGACTTCCTACAGCTATTCTCTTCCGAGCCCTCACCAGAATTGTCCTTAACACTCTGTTCATGGCAATATAGGCTTTTTCTAGTCTGCTCTTCCAAACTCTTCCAGCCTTTCCCCATTACCAAATTCCAAAGCCACTTCCACCTTTTCAGATATTCTTATAGCCCCACTCCTGGTACCAATTTTCTGTCTTAGTCTATTTTCTGCTGCAACAGCAGAGTATCACAGACTGGGCAACTTACAAAGAACAAAATTTTACTTCCTCACAGTTCTGGAGTCTGAGAAGTCCAAGACCAAGGTGTTGGCATATCGGTGAGAACCTTCTTGCTGCATCATCCCATGGCTAAAGGGAGGCAGAGAGAAAGCAAGTGTGTATGCACAACAGCACAAGAAGAGGCCAAACTCATCCTTTTATAAGGAACCTACTGCCATGATAACCTCTCCAGTGAAAATGGCATTAATCTATTCATTAGGGCAGTGCCCCTGTGAGCCAAACACCTCCCAATATGCCTCACATCCCAACACTACAACACTGGGGATCAAGTTTCCAACACATCAACTTTGGGGAACATACTCAAAGTACAGCATTGCTCTACAGATGAGGTTCTATGGCTTATTGACCTACCACCAGGTTTTGGCTGGAATAAACAGTAAATTTTCCAGATGGTACTGAGCTTTCTCAGACAGGCATTCTAAGAGAAGCGGAGTTGTCATCCAAACAATGTGGCCTTGAGCTATTAGAAACTATGCAAATGTTCGTTCAAGTCTCTTAGTGTGTGTGGTGTGAGGGGGGCAGTGTTGACAACATTTGTGCTGAGAGTTTACAGTTTTTATAGGCCATGGTTAACGCCTAGTTGAGAAGAAGGTTCTGAGGAACCTGACTGAAGTTTAGTCAAGGTGAGAGTCTTTGTCAAGTGGCATGAAATGTTTATCTGAGTTCAACAACCACTACAGAATTAATGTGTTACACTACCAACCTAAACTGACTCATAATATTTGTCTGTGGCATCTCCTAATAAAGGCCAAAAATGAGAGATAATTATTATTTTCCTTTTCTTCAGAAGCTTATTTTTTGTACATGTGTCTTCCGTGTGAACTTAATTTTCATACCCCAAATTTTGAAATCCAAATTTGCAATGTATTAGAGGAATATTTTAGTTAAATGGAGTTTAAATAACTTTTTTGAAGACTCCAAATTTGTAATTTTATAAATTTCATTTTCAGTTAATCCAGTATGATTCCTCTGCCATTGTTTTCCTTCCAACTATACCTGCTGTGTCCCTGTTTACTTCACCCTCTGAGACTTGGCAAGTCTGATACAGTTTTCATAAGCTGAGGTTCCAGGGAAACCTGGGCTCACTGACCTCCCATCTCCAGGGAGGCTTCTGCCCTAGGAGTTCAATTCCAACAAACAGCCCTTCCAGGCAGCAAGCGGGGTTTTCTAATGAGCAGGCAGGAGTGGGGAGGTTGTGCTTTACCCCACTTAGACCTAAGGCTTATGGTCCATGTGGTGGTTTGAAGGTTTAGGAAGGTCATGTAGAGCAATGGGATGGCCTGTAAACATCTTTTTCCACTTGTTTGTTCATACATGCAACCCAAAGAACAGCAAGTGGAAGACCTTCCAGGGAGTTCGGAACTCACTGGACATGAAAGTTGTGTAATATCTTAACAGGGATTTCCAATTCTATATTTTTCAATTTCTGTCACCCTCTCTTTGAAGTTAAATACTGCTCTGATGTTAAAAGAGAATTCAGAATGGAAGAAAGTAAGTGTTGAAATAAGTGATTCATTTTAATTTCTTTATTCTTCTTTGTATTTGAAAATCCCATATAATGTTCAAATATACAATTAAAATTTTTAAAAATTATTTTTATTTGAGGGGTCCTCAGAGAAATGGCTGATAAAAGTGACAGGACACGATAGTTGGTACAAGATCAACCTGGATCATATTTCTATACCAAAAAGTAAGAAAGTACTTACAGCAAACGGGGGAGAGGGAGTAAGTGACAAAGACAGAGGAGTCACTGGTGTTCAAACTGTATACTATATGACTAGCTGGAGCTGCTTCAAGCTGGAGGACTTTTTTAAAAAGCAATTTCTTACTTAAATTCCCTCCCTGTTGATGGCTCTTGCCTCACCTAGAATTTGGCTGCAAAATGATGATTTTCCACCTCCAGAAACTCTCCCACATTGACCAGTAGATGCTCAGCACCTCACTGTAAGTAAGAGCCTTCAGCCGGGCGCGGTGGCTCAAGCCTGTAATCCCAGCACTTTGGGAGGCCGAGGCGGGCGGATCACGAGGTCAGGAGATCGAGACCATCCTGGCTAACACGGTGAAACCCCGTCTCTACTAAAAAAATACAAAAAACTAGCCGGGCGAGGTGGCGGGCGCCTGTAGTCCCAGCTACTCGGGAGGCTGAGGCAGGAGAATGGCATAAACCCGGGAGGCGGAGTTTGCAGTGAGCTGAGATCTGGCCACTGCACT
>NW_016809771.1:690585-709320 GCF_001698545.2 Rhinopithecus bieti | reverse complement strand
AAAAAAAAAAAAAAAAAAAAAAAGTAAGAGCCTTCTATTATTTGTTGATCTATTTATTTTATCATCAATTAATTAAGGCATAGACTTATTAATTTCTTCTTCCTACCCTTAACAGTGTATAATTATAGCTTACTGGGAGAAGAAGCCTCAGAAGCCAATACTAGCTGGAATTCTTAAACTGTAATTGGTGAATTGCTGGACACTCAGTGTGAACTAGCATTGAAGGAAAAACTCCCACACTTTCATGAGTTTTATCTCCTGGAACCTTACCAGGTTCTCACAGTGAAGATCAGAGATCAGAGAAAAATACTCTCTTTGCTTTGGGCAGGAGGAAAGGAAAAATAACCATTCTGAAATAGCCCTGAGCACATGTCCTCCATAATGGGAAACTACTTTACCGTAGTCTTATCTGACTTGGAGAAAGGGCAATTAGTCAACTACAGATTCCTCTAGCCTTACTGCCTCATACAGGAGAATAAAAGAGGCTAAACTCTTGTAAAGATTACAGTCTAGAGACACAGGCCCAGTGAAAAAGATATACATTTAATAATAAGATTAGGCTGGGCACAGTGGCTCACGCCTGTAATCCCAGCACTTTGGGAGGCCGAGGCGGGTGTATCACGAGGCCAGGAGATCGAGACCGTCCTGGCTAACACGGTGAAACCCCGTCTCTACTGAAAATACAAAAAATTAGCCGGGCGTGGTGGCGGGAGAGTGGCGTGAACCCAGGAGGCAGAGTTTGCAGTGAGCTGAGATCACACCACTGCACTCCAGGCTGGGTGACAGAGTGAGAGTCCGCCTCAAAACAAAACAAAACAAAACAACAACAACAAAAAAAACCCAACAGATTATAGAATGATTCCTCTCCTCAATATCTTACCACTACATTAACAGGTCTCCAGTTTTATAAAAGGCACAGATTCTATTTGAGAAAGAATTTATAGGGAAACCCCAAAACATGAGGCGAAACAAAAATAAGGACACTAGAGGAAAGCCTGATACCTACAGCTACAGCAAACATTAAACATCTAACTCCTAGCCACATAAAACCTCACACTAAAGACCTATTCAGCTCAGTTTCTATTGCCTAATACCTCATGTCTAGCTTTCAGCAAAAAATTTAAAGACAAGCTAAAAGGCAAAGAAAAAAACAACAACAGCCACAGTTTGAAGGGACAAGACAAGCATCAGAATCAGGCTCTGATATGGCAGAAATTCTGGAATTATCCGAGTAGGATAGTAAAGCAACTATGATTAAAGGCTCTAATGGAACGAGTGTACCATATGCAAGAACAGATGAGTAATGTAAATGGAGAGCTAGAAACTTAGAAAGAACCAAAAGGAATTGCTAGAAATAGAAACCACTGTAACAGAAATGAAGAATGCGTTTGATGGGCTCATCAGTAGACTAGACACTGGGGAGGAAAGAATCAGTCAGCTTGAGGGTATGCCAACAGAAACTTCTCAAACTGAAAGTCAAGGAGAAAAAAGAATGGAAAAAAAAAAAAAAACAAAAAACACCTAACAAAATATTTAAGAACTGTGGGACAATTGCACAAGTGTAACTTATGCATAATGGGACTACCAGAAGAAGGAAAAAGAGAGAAAGGAAAAGCAGCAATATTTGAACTAATAATGGCTAAGAATTGTCCAAAAGAATATTGCTAATGGCCAAAATGACAGTTTGAGATGAAAAAAAGCTCTCTTTAAGAAAGAGTTATGACTTCCAGTTTCCTGTCTCACATAAAAAACTCAAAAGTTGTCACTCCATCCTAACAAGTAATAAATGGCTGAGTACAATGAAAATCAACAACTCTTCTAAGATGCGTAAGAAAACTAAGGTTAGAGGGAAAATTGCTGTCCCCAAAATTGAAGAGATAGATAAATACAGACAATGACAACCTAACGAAGCAGAGACTCATGAGCAGAAATCTGCCAAGAATCAGTACCAGGGTAGGAAAACCTGAACTGTAACTGACAAATTGCTGGAGGCTCAGCCTAGACAACTCTTGAAAACACTCCAGGGAGTCCCACAGGTGGGGGCATTCCCACACTTTTGTGAGTTTCACTTCTGGGAGTTCTACTAGGTACTCACAGTGAAAACTGAAGAAAAATCTCCTTCTGGCAGCAGGAAAGGAAAAGTAGTCATTTTGAAATATGCCGGAGAATTCTGTTCTTTCTTTCTTTCTTTTTTTTTTTTGTGAGATGGAGTCTTACTCTGTTGCCTAGGCTGGAGTTCAGTGACATGATCTTGGCTCACTGCAGCTTCCGCCTCCCGGGTTCAAGTGATTCTCCTGCCTCAGCCCCCCGAGTAGCTGCGATTACAGGCGCCTCCCACCATGCCCAGCTAATTTTTCTATTTTTAGTAGAGACAGGTTTCACCATGTTGGCAGGCTGATCTCGAACTCCTGACCTAGTGATCCCCCCTCTATTGGGGACCGTGCCGGGGGTGGTGGAGAATGAACAGACAGACACAAGAGACAAAGACAAACAGAGAACATGGCGGCCGCGCCTAGAGCCTCCGCCTCACTTTATTTATACTCCATAAATCCCATGTCAGCAAAATAACACAATGCAAAACAAACTTTCTGCACCCAGATGTAACCTTCTACTTAGTTCCTTGTCTCTAAGCTCTTTCTTATTTTGTCTGCCTTCTTGGCACCTACTAGAGTTCATTAAAAGTTCAACTAGAGATACTGTCCTTGACTACTGGAGTTCACTGAAAGTGCAACTAGCTAGAGATACTGTCCTTGAGCCTTATCTGTTCTTAGCATATTATTTTCAATGGCCCCTGCACCCCTCCCTTGACCTCCCAAAGTGCGAGGATTAAAGGCGTGAGCCACCGCGCCTGGCCAAATTCTGTTATTCTTAACAAGGACTGTCCACAAGGTAAATTATTTTCCCAGAGCCTAACCGATTGGGATTTCATTAGAGTTCAGTTAATCTAGGGGAAAAGAAAAACCCAACTTCAGCACCCTGTAACCATCGTATCCCACCTAAGGTGGTGGAGGGTGGGGGAAGGGCTGAGAAGCATTTGTGAAGTTCACAGTCCAAGGGTACAGGCTCACTGAAAGACTGAGACCTACTTGCCTTAATCATAGGACTATAGAACACTTCCCCTCCATACCTTACTTTATCACTATATTATAAAAGGCTTATTTACTGCAGTTCCCTTTATCCAGTATATCATATCCAGCTTTTAACACAAAATTACAAGACTTACTAAAAGGCAAAAAACACAGTTTGAACAGACAGAATAAGCATCAGAACGAAAGCCAGACATGGCAGGAACGTTGGAATTATCAGACTAGCAACTTGAAATAACTACAAATAATATGCTAAGGAATCTACTAGAAAAAGTAGATAACATGCAAGAACAGATGGGTAATGTAAGAAGACAGATGGAAATTCTAAGAAAGAATCCAAATAAAATGCTAGAGATCAAAAGCATTGTAATGGAAAGGAAGAATGCCTTTAATGGGCTTGTTAGTAGATGAAACACAGCTGAAGAAAGAATCTCTGAACTTAAGGATATTTCATTAGAAACTTTCAAAACTGGTAAGCAAAGAGAAAAAAGACTTTATAACCAGAACAGAATGTCCAAGAACTTTAGGACAACTACAAAAGGAATAACATGTATGTAATGAAAATACTAGAAGGAGAAGAAAGGAAGGAACAGAAGAATTATTTGACTAAAGACTGAGAATTCCCCCGAAACTAATGTCAGATAGCAAACCACAGATCCAGGAAGCTCAGAGAACACCAAGCAGGACAAATGCCAAGAGAAAACTACACATAGGTATATCGTTTTCAAAGTGCAGAAAATCAAAGATAAAGAAAATAATTCTTAAAGAAGCCAGGGACAGGGGGGAACCCTTAGCTATAGCAGAGAAAAAAAATTAAACCTGACTTCTCTGAAATCATGCAAGCAGGAAGTGGGATAAAATATTTAGTGTTGAGAGGAAAAAAAAAAAGGCCTAAAATTTGGTACCCTGTGAAATTATTCTTCAAAAGTAAAGGAGAAACAAAGATATTTTCAAACAAAATTTAGTGAATTTGTTGCTAGCAGGCCTGCCTTGCAAGAAATATTAACAGAAGTTCTTCAGAGAAAAGCAAGATGATATAGGTTGGAAATTTAGTTCTACAGAAAGAAAGAGAATCAGAGAGGGAACAGTAGAGGTAAAATAAAAACCTTTATTTGTATTATTTTTAATTGATCTACTAAGATAACAGTCAGTTCAAAAGAATAATGCTAACACTGGTTTTGACTATGTATGCTTGGTATACCTATGCTTATGAATCACTGAAATGAATGACAGCCATGAGACAAGGGGCATGAGGGAGGAATTGGGATTTTTTTTTAATTATAAGGTATTTGCACAGCCGTGAAGCAGTATAATGTTATTTGAAACTGAACTTGCAATAGTTGTAAATGTATATCGCAAACTCTTAGGCAACCACTAAAAAAAGAAGTATAAATAATATGCTGGAAAAGGAGAGAAAATGAAATATACAGAATGCTCAATTAAAAACCAAAAAAGGCAGAAAAAATGTGGAAGACAAAAACAGGAAAAAAAAAAACAACAATGGCAACAAATAGAAAACAGTGGCAAATACGGTAGATATTATGTATATCAGTAATCAATTTGAATGTCAATGGCCTAAATGAACCAATCAAAAGATAGAGCTTGTCAGAGTGGATCAAAAAGCCAGATCCAACTATGTATTGTCTATAAGAAACCCACTTTAAATATGAAGACACATATAGATGAAAAGCAAAGGGATGAAGAAAGATATACTATGCTAACACTAATAAAAAGAAAGCTGAAATAGCTATATTAATTTCAGACAAAACAGACATTAGAACAAGGAAAGCTACCAGGAGTAAAGGGAGACATTACATAATAATAAAAGGCCAACTCTCCAAGAAGACGTAACAATTCTTAATGTGTATGCTCCTAACATAGCATCAAAGTACATGAGGCAAAACAAAAACTAATAGAACTACAAGAAGAAACAGATGAATTCACGTTTACAGTTGCAGACTTCAACATTCCTCTGTTAGAAATGGACAGATCTGCCGAGCAGAAAATCAGGAGGTATACAGTTGAACTCAATAGCACCATCAATCAACTGAGATAAATGTGACATCTATAGACTATCCAAAAACAGCAAAATACACATTCTCAAGTTCACATGGAACATCTCATCAAGAGAGATCACACTGAAGGCTATAAAACTCACATGAGTAAATGTAAAAAAAGAAAAATACAATATATGCTTTCGGATCTCAGTGGAATTAAAATAAAAATCAATAACCCAAAGATAGCTGGAAAATTCCAAAATACTTAGATATTAAATAATGGACTTCTAACACATGGATCAAAGAAGAAATCACGAGAAAAAAAATTTAAAATATTTTAAAATAAATGAAAATACAGCTTATCAAAATTTATGGAAGGCACTGAAAGCAATGCTCAGAGGGGAATCTATAGCATTGAATACATATAATAGGAAAGAATAAACATCTAAAATTTAAAAATCTAAACTTATACTTTAAGAAACTAGAGAAAGAGGGGCAAATGAAATGAAAAGCAAGCAAAAGAAAAGAAATAATAAATATTAGAGTAGAAACCAATGAGATCGAGAACAGAAAATCCATAGAGAAAAATCAATGATGTTAAAAGCTAGTTCTTTGGAAAAAAATCAATTAAATTGATAAACTTCTAGCCAGGTTAATCAAGAAAAACAAGAGAGGCAACAAGTTATTCATGTTAGAAATGAAATGAGGGGATTTAACTACAGATCCCATGGACATTAAAAGGAAAATAAAGAAATACTATGAACAACTCTATGCCCACAAATTCAATAACCTAGATAAAATAGATTAATTCTCTGAAAGGCACAATCTGTCAAAACTCACACAAAAAGAAATAGACAATCTGCATAAGCCTATACCTATTAAGCAGTTGAATCAATAACTAATAAACTTCCAAAACAGAAAGGACCAACTCCAGATAGATTTCCTTGGTGAATTCTACCAAACATCAAAGGAAGAAACTATATTAATTCTCTACAATCTCTTTCAGAAGAAAGAAGCAGAGGGAATACTTCCTAACTCATTCTATGAGGCCAGCATTACCTTAATACTAAAACCAGACAAAAACACTGTAAGAAAACAAAACCACAGACCAACATCTCTTGTGAATATAGACACAAAAATCCTCAGCAAAATAATAGCAAATAAAATACAACAATGTCTAAAAAGAATGCTACACCACATCTAAGTGGGATTTATCCAGGTATGCAAGGCTCAACACTTGCTTATGAATTCATGGAATCCATCACATCAACAGACTAAGGAAGAAAAATCACATGATCGTATCAATATGCAGAAAAAGCATTTGACAAAATCCAAAACCAATTCACAATGAAGACTCTCAGCAAACCAGGAACACAGGGCAATTTCCTCAACTTGTGAAAGGCAAGAAAGCAAGTCATAGCCTGGGAGAAAATATTTGCAAAAGACATACCTGATACAAGACTGTTATCCCAAACATACAAATAACTCAAAAGAAAATGAACAACCTGGTCACAAAATGGGCAAAGATCTGAAAAGACACCTCAACAAAGAAGACTTAGATGGCAAATAGGCATATGAAGAGATGCTCAACATCATATGTCATTAAGAAACTGCAAATTAAAAACAATGACTACACACCTACTACAATGGTGAAAATCACACCCAAATCACTGATATCACCAATTGCTGGCAAGGATATGGGGCAACAGGAATTCTCATTCACTGCTGGTGGGAACACAAAATGGTACAGTCACTTTGGAAGACAGCTTGACAGTTTTACACAAAACTAAACACTATTACAATATGTGCCAGCAATCCTGCTCCTGGGTATTTAACCAAATGATTTGAAAATCTATGTGCAAACAAAAACCTGCACATGTGTGTTTATAGCAGCTTCATTCATAATTGCCAAAACTTGGAAGTATCTCAGATGTCCTTCAGTAGGTGAATGAATAAACTGTGGTACATACAGATAACGAACTATTATTCAGCCCTAAAAGGAAATGAGCTAACAAGCTCTGAAAACACATGAAAGAAACTTAAATGCATATCACTAAGTGAAATAAGCCAATCTGGCCTTCCTCTTCACTTTCTTCTTTACTACTGCCTCTTATCTCCTCCCTTTATCACTCCCTTTTCTTCTCTTTCCTCTCCCTTTCCCCCTTCTTCTTTCCCCTCTTGCCTTTCTCCTTTTTTTTCTTCCCACTCTCCCGCTTTTTTCACTCCTCTCTCCCACTGTTTAGTACTTTCCCTGTTGTATTCCCTTTCTTAAATATCCTATTTTCTCTTCCCTAGCTCTCTCATGTCCCTGGCCCTACTCCCATGCGCCCCCACCTCCGCCAAAAAGAAAGAAGTGAATCTGAAAAGGCTATACAATCGGCCCTTCTTATTTGTGGGTTCTGCATCTGTGAACTCAACCAATCATGGATTGAAAATATTTGGAAAAAAAATGCAATAAAAATTAACAATACAACAACAACAAAATGAATGAAAAAAGAATATAGTATAACAACCATTTACACAGCATTTACACTGTCTTGGGTATTATAAGTAATCTAGAGATTTAAAGTATATGAAGGGAGTATGTAGGTTATATGCACATATAACATTTTATATCAGGGCCTTCAGCATCCTTGAATTTTGGTAGAGTTTGGTAGAGTTTGCCTGGCCCTATTCTGTATAATTCTTTTTTTTTTTTTTTTTTTTTTTGAGACGGAGTCTCGCTCTGCCACCCAGGCTGGAGTGCAGTGGCCGGATCTCAGCTCACTGCAAGCTCCGCCTCCCGGGTTTATGCCATTCTCCTGCCTCAGCCTCCCAAGTAGCTGGGACTACAGGCGCCCGCCTCGTCGCCCGGCTAGTTTTTTGTATTTTTAAGTAGAGACGGGGTTTCACCGTGTTAGCCAGGATGGTCTCGATCTCCTGACCTCATGATCCGCCCGTCTCGGCCTCCCAAAGTGCTGGGATTACAGGCTTGAGCCACCGTGCCCGGCCCCTATTCTGTATAATTCTTAATGTCATAGTCAGGTTCTTGAAAACTGCAACTTTAAATGAAACGACTATAAGGAAACCAATTTTACCATAGGCTAATTGATATAAGCAAGAGTTAGGTTCTTACAGCACATTTCTGGTCATAAAAACATGACCAAACTTCTAAAGAAAGAACCAAGACACTTTTAATGTTAAATATTAAAATAAATGTAAGCTATATATACATTTAAGAAAGATTAATAAAAACAAGATAATTATTTACATTATATACATTAATGATGAATACATGTAGTTCTACATTTGTCACAATCCACAGAATGTACACCACCAAGAGTAAACCGTAATGTAAATTATGGACTTTGGGTGACAATGATGTGTCCGTGTGTTCACCAATTTTAACAAATATACCAGTCTGGTGTGGGATATTGACAGTAAGGGGTGTGGGGTGCAGAGAGCATACGGGAACTCTCTGTACATTCTGCTCGATTTTGCTTTGAACCTAAAACTGCTTTAAATAATACAATTTATTTTTTTAAAAAGATTTAAGAGCCATACAACCATATATACTTGAATTATTGATTTTCAGGTCTACCTCTCTCTTAACCCAATAATATCGGATTAAGCATTTAAGATCCTAAAGTAAAATCTTGAAAGTCTAAAAAGAGTATATGGGACTAAAAGCCCTGCTAGGCAACGGTAGGTGATCACTTATAACCCTGCTGGAAAAGCTTAAGCACTGGTTTTCCAAAGGCTTCTTGGTCATCTGATAAATTTAAAAGATTCTTAACATAAACTGTGCTCCCTCTAAAACCCTCACAGCTAAAGGTAACAGTGAAGATACCAGCCTGGGCAACATAGGGAGACTCAATCCCTAAAAACATGTTAAAAAATTAACCAGGCATGGTGGTGCATGAGGGCGGTCCCAGCTACTCTGGAGGCTGAGGTGGGAGGACTGTTTGATCCCGGGAGTTTCAGGTTACAGTGAGCTATGATGACACCACAGTACTTCAGCCTGGGCAACAGAGCAAGTCAGAATGCATCTAAAAAAAAAAAAATAGTAATAGCTGGATAGCTGTGTTTCTTACCTCTCGTTGGACACTGTACATCATATGCTATTTTATTAATGACAAGTTTAAAATCATTCATTAGCAAAATATCCATCAAGGTGGAAGCTGAAATCTTGTTGCCATCTGAAAGAAAAACATCATGCAAGAGTATGTCTTTGTTTTAGAACAGTAAGAACAATTTTCCAACATACAGAAAATTACTAACCCAGGTCTGTACAATATAATAGCGGACATTTACTTTTTAGGGGGTGTCCCCAAACCCAAACCCATTTCCCAATGAGGGGAATCCTCCTTTGTTGCTCTACCTCCCATTTCCTTGGACAAAATGGAACAGGCAGGCACTCCCTCTCCCACCTTGTCAGCTGTGCTGGAATCCAGGTAATACCCTTGCTGAAACTGCATCTGCGGAGGGCCATGCAAAGGTTCAGGGGAGGTGGAAACCCTTGACAGCAAGGCCAGAGCAGTGGCGGGTGACAGTGTTGGGGGTGGGGTGGATTGTAGGCAGCAGAGCCCATCAGGTGGTTCCTGGGCTAACCTGGTCTCTGCTCCTGTCTTCTCTTAGTCCTGCCCTCTTCTGAGCCTGTCTTCTGTCACTTCCAGCATGACAGCCTGTTTACATACTCCTCTGTTTAGCCAGAGTCCATTCTGCTGCTCAGAGCCAAGCTTCTGACTGGCACATGCAGGCATAAGGGTGTAACTACTTAAAAGCCTGCCTTTCTCTTTAATTATTAGAGGTAACTGATTTGTGGTGGTTAAAAATTTAGCAGCTAAACAGCACCACAAGCTATCACCGCATGGGCTCATCTCCCTTTCAAGCTTGAAAAAAATGAAGAGGCAAACTCTCAAGGAGGCGAGGGCAATAATGAACGTTAATTATGCCTAAGAAATAAATTTGCATTGCATGGTTTATTTTGTGGAGGGGGGAGAGGCAGGAGAGATTCTAAAAGTAATTTCAAATATTCTAGGAGTATTTCAGGAAAAAAAAAAAGGCTTGAAAAAATTTAACCGTAATGTGCTTTGCACAGTTTCTCCTAGAGCCTAGTTTTGTTATATTTTGAACCAAACTTGAATGTAATCCAGGTGTTAAGAAAGCAAACTCACTGAACAATAAGCAAAAAACTGGTGCTAGGTAGAGGTTTCTTTTTCTATCATTTTCCCTTCAGAATAGTTCACATATAATTACATGAAATTAAGTCCAGGAAAATGCTGGATGTGTATTTGCAAATCCTGGCCTGCCATTCATTTGGTTACATTCAACCAGAGCTATTTTAGCTACATTAATATGTGTGATGACAGGACTAACACTAGTAACATTCCGAAGAAACTGGCTGCTGCCTCCTGTCTGCCTCCCTATAGTTCTTTTGTTCTAGAAGACTGCAAATCAAGTCTGCACCTGCGTCTGTTCCTAGAATTTGGCTGTTTGGGTTGCTGTTCATCAGTTGCAGTGAGATCATTTTCCAAAAAATTGCCAAATAATTCAACCCACACAATGGGCAAAACTTGACAAGCTTAGAACACTCTTTTCAAGCCCAAATTAAATGCAGGCAAATTCCACCCACAGAGTCTCTTAAAGAAAAAAAAAAATCAGCAACACACCAATCGCTTTATCTTTCCAAGTGTCATTTAAAATTTACATGCAAATGACTTTAAACCAGCTACTTAAAATCTTACTATAAAAGACATCCACTGAATATGATTTCTCAGTTGAAATACTACATTATCCTTTATACAAAGGTATGAATAGCAAAAGACTGACGTGAAACATTTTTAAGCACTAGTGATAGTGTTAAATTTTTCATGTATTCTTGGGTATCAATTTAAACCCCCGATAGGATGTTTGCACTCAGTCCAAAGAGTCCCTTTCCTCTAAGACTTCTATTCTCTTTGTGCTGTTTCAAAGCTACTAACTTAATTTTTAGAAATAAGCAGGGTAAACATCTATCGTTGTTTTAACCTCTCTTGTTTAATTCATTTCAATACTAATTGAGCACTTACCACTAGGCAAGCGCTGCTCAGTCCAACCCCTTCTGACTTCCAGGTTTGCGTCTGCCTGCCCCTAGAAGCTCAGAGAGGCGGGCCCTGCTCCTGTGGAAAAGGCCCACGGACATTCCAGCGTTCCTGTGCCTGGGGGGAATGTCTGTCTAGTTCAAGGATGAAATATTAGGAAGTCCATTGTGCCATAGGGCTAAAACCTTATTCTCTGATCCAGGTTTTAGCAGGAAGAAAGCACCCTTTCCAGCTAAATCTATAGTCCTAAAAACAACCTACAATAAGCCTTTCCTGATCTGCCCTTCCTCACCTCTCAGAACTCCTCCTTTCTCCCAGCTCCCTCCTTTGTGGCCACTGTCTAGTAGGCTTCCACCTCAATGCAGTCTCACTGTTACCCAGGCTGGAGTGCAGTGGTGCCACCTTGGACCACTGCAAGTTACCCACTGCTGGAGTGCAGTGGTGCCACCTTGGAATATGGGAGGCAACCTCCGCCTCCCATATTCAAGCTATTCTCCTGCCTCTGCCTCCTGAGTAGCTGGGATTACAGGTACGCAACACAACACCTGGCTAATTTTTGTCTTGTCAGCAGAGAATGGGTTTTGCTATGTTGGCCAGGCTAGTTTCAAACCCCTGACCTCAGGTGATCCACCCACCTCAGCCTCCCAAAGTGTTGGGATTACAGGTGTGAGCCACTGCGTGCGGCCCAGAGCTCTCCTCCCTCTACATGACTTCCTCCCTCATTTCCCCCAGGTCTTTGCGCAAACGTAATCTTATCAAGCCCACTCCTGCCCACACACATCTTCCACACTCTGCTTTATTTTTCTTCATAACATTTATTATTTAACATAATACATAATTTATCTTGTTTTTTTCTCCTCCTAAATATAAGTTCCATAAAGGCAGGAGTTTTTATCCCTTTTGTTCTTTGCACTACCTCTAGCATACAGAACAGTGCCTGACATATATTAGGTGCTCAATAAATATTTGCTGAATGAATCAATTAATCTCCATTTTCCAACTTCTCTACCCTTTAATTAATTTGGAACTTGGATAGGGAAAAAGTATGTTTATTTCCCTTTCAAAACTGCAGTGGTAATCATGAAGTTAAATAACTTTATTCTAAGTATTTAATATCATCATAAAATAATGCAAATTAATTTATCTACATTTGCAGCTGCTATAGTGGGATAGGGTAAATAATTCTTTATTCTATTTAGAAGCAGTTGGTCTAAGACCATTTTAGACTATGAGAACATAAAAGCTGTATTCTACATTTTAAATGTCTAAATGATGACATACTTCTGGTTTTTAAAAAAATGTATATTCTTCCTAAGAACTAATTCTGCCCAACAATATACTAGACTGTAATTGCTTTATAACAGTGGTGAATACATGTTTTGTGTACTTTAATTATTCACTGACTTATTTTAATAATTAAAACTGTACTTTGTTTTCTAATTATTCAAATTTTGCTGAGAATTGCACATTAATGCCTGTGCCACTAAGATTTTCTCATGAAAAACCTTTAAGGCTACGTTTATAAAATAAGTAACTGAAATTTACATTAAATTTATTCCATTAATTTTTCATTCAATGAAGTTAAAACAGTTTTTTTTTTTTTCTTGGGATGGAGTTTTGCTCTTGCTGCCCAGGCTGGAGTGCAATGGTGCAATCACAGCTCACTGCAACCTCTGCCTCCTGGGTTTAAGCAATTATCCTGCCTCAGCCTCCCAAGTAGCTGAGATTACAGGTATGCACCACCACTGGTGGCTAATTTTGTATTTTTAGTAGAGACAGGGTTTCTCCATGTTGGTTAGGCTGGTCTCAAACTCCTGACCTCAGGTGATCCACCTGACTTGGCTTCCCAAAAGTGCTGGGATTACAGGCATGAGCCACCACGCCAGGCCAAAACAGTTTTTTAAATAGTGTTGATGCATAAAAATGAAAGAATAAAGACCAACCATTTGTTATCTAATGAATTAAACAATGTACTTCCTTCTAGAAAAGAACCAAACAAGAGTTCAGGAGAGACAGAAACCTTGGGACAAAGCTGTAAAATTATATACATATCTACCTGCTGTGAAGATGGCTGCAGTTTTGATGCCCTTATCTTCATTTTGTAGGTCCTGAAGGAATGAACCAACTGTTGACAACATTGGTTTGACTACAAATTGACAACGTTCTTTTCTAGATGGCAAAGTAAGTGTTACCAAGGGAAGGCCATGTCTATAATTAACTGTTATTTCTGTTAAGGAAAAAAAGAAAAGATAAATGGGTAAAATTTACTTTTAAAAAAAGCCATAAATACAAGAATTCTGGAAGGAATGCTCAAACATGAAATTCACACACCTCTGAAGTCCTATAAAAATTTGTATTGCTCCAGTAATGCCTTCATGATACTACAGTTTACATATTCCCTACCATTCTATACCATTTTAGTGTAGCATGTACCACACTATTATCTACTTAAAGTCTTCCCAGGTGGCTGGCATGGTGCCTCATGCCTGTAATCCCAGCACTTTGGGAGGCTCAGATGGGTGGACTGCCTCAGCCCAGAAGTTTGAGAGTTGTCTGGGCAACACGGCAAAACCCCATCTCTACAAAATATACAAAAATTAGTCTGGTATGGTGGTGTATGCCTGTAGTTGCAGTTACTTAAGAAGCTGAGCTGGGACGATGGCTTCAGCCTGGGAAGCAGAATTTGCAGTGAGCCAAGATCATGCTACTGCACTCCAGCCTGAGTGACAGAGCTAGACTCTGATTAAATGAAAAAGAAAAAAAGTCTTCTCAGGTAAACACTTAAGTTCTAGTTTTCTTGAAAACAGAAACTATTTCTTGTTTTTTTTTTTTTTTCTTTTTGAGACAGGGTCTCTCACTCTGTTGCCCAAACTGGAGTAGCACGATCATGGCTCACGCAGCCTCTACCTCCTGGGCTCAAGCAATCTTCCTACCTCAGCCTCTTGGGTAGCTGGGACTATAGGCATATGCCACCACGCCTGGCTAATTTTTGTATTTTTTGTAGAGATGGGGTTTTGCTTTGTTGGCCAGGCTGGTCCCAAACTCCTGAGTTGAAGGGATGTGCCTGCCTTGGCTTCCCAAAGTGCTGGGATTACAGGCCACCACGCCCACCCAACTATTTCTTATCATCTCTAACTCCTCTGATTGCTGAGGTGGGAATTTGACAAAAGGCAGCAGCTCTATTATGGGAGCACAAAAAGATGGAAGTGAACCCAATCAGGGTGGGGTGGGATGGGGATAGTGTAAGAAAAGTCTATACTGCTCAAAAGTCTATTCTGCTCAAAAGTCTATTCTGCTCAAAAGTCTATTCTGCTCAGCTCTTTATTTGGAAGAAAGGGAAACAATTAACATATGAATCAAATAAATAAGAAAGCTTACCATCAGGTGGCACCACGGTACTATAATGGTGAGACTGGTAGTATTTCACATTTCCACACAGCTTCACATACAAAACCTACAAGAAGGAAAGATTAATTTGTTTTTTTTATAAAAGAGTGGGAAAGATGAAATAAGTGTCTTTATTTTACCGTAAGATTCTTTTTAATACTATATGAAAAGCACAATGAAAAACTCTACTTGTCATGCATCCCCAGGGTGAGCCCTTGGCAAGCTCCCTGAACCTTCCTGGCTGTATGCTTGCCTGCTACTGTGTATGCTATAGCAGTAGCACACTAGGATGGGATCCCCAAATTGGGGTATGACGCCACCTGAAAATCCTAGAGTTCTGTGAGAATTTTTACTTTCAATATTTCCTTTCAGGTAATAATCTAAAACAAATGGATGTATCTAGTCTAGATACATGCTTCTCAATATGCGGTCCCCAGACCAGAAGCATCTTGCCGCTAATTAATAATGCAGAATCAGGCCGGGCACAGTGGCTCAGGCATGTAATTCCAGGACTTTGGGAGGCCAAGGCAGGCGAATCACCTGAGGTCGGGAGTTCGAGACCAGCCTGACCAACATGGAGAAACCCTGTCTCCACTAAAAATACAAAATTAGCCAGGCTTGGTGGAGCATGCCTGTAATCCCAGCTACTCACAAGGCTGAGGCAGGAGAATCGCTTGAACCCGGGAGGCGGAGGATGCGGTAAGCCAAGATCCCGTCATTGCACTCCAGCCTGGGCAACAAGAACAAAACTCCGTCTTTTAAAAAAAAAAAAAAATGCAGAATCACAGATTCAGACCAGACTTACTGAATTCCAGTCTGCATTTTAACAAGATCCTCAGGTGATTCACATGTACATTAGAGTTTGAAAAACACTGCTCTAGATCTGTGCTGTCCAATATGGTAGACACTTGTTAAATGTGGTTATTTAAATTAGTTAAAATTATGTACAGGTGGGATACGATGACTCATGCCTATAATCCTAGAACTTTGGGAGGCTGAAGCAGGAGGATTGCTTGAGCTCAGGAGTTCAAGACCAGCCTGGTCGACATAGTGAGACCCTATCTCCTATAAACAGCAACCACAAAAAAATTATGTTACACAAACATTCAGAACCTCAGTCACCTTTGCCACATTTCAAGTGCTCAAAAGCTCCCTATGCCTACTATCTCACTGAAAAGCAAAAGCGCAGGAATAGAATATTTCTATCATCACAGAAAGTTCTATTGGACAGCAGTGCTAAGTCTACAACATCTGAATGGCCACCTCACCATGGAACATGTTTTGTGGGCTTGCATTGGTGTTTGTGTTTACACAATTGCATTGGTGCTTAATGAAGACCTAATAATATCATGGTGCAGTGTGTGAACAAAGATATTGTGGGAGTAGAAAGAATGGGCATTGGGGAATTGGTTCATAGGCATTTGGAACTCAAAAGGACTTGCACCAGAGAAATTAGTACCAAAGTCACAACATGGTGGCTGTATCATACTGATCCAGATTTTTTAATGCATCACCTTACAGTAGTTTATTAACAATAAGTTTGCCAGTAATTGTGCAAAGAATAATTCTTTTATAAACTGCATTTTTAAATTTTTCAGGATTTGAGGGTACACTATTAAAATAATCAGTGGTTAAAAGTGTGTTCACTGTTTTAATGGCCGGGCGCGGTGGCTCAAGCCTGTAATCCCAGCACTTTGGGAGGCCAAGACGGGCGGATCACGAGGTCAGGAGATCGAGACCATCCTGGCTAACACGGTGAAACCCCGTCTCTACTAAAAAATACAAAAAACTAGCCGGGCGAGGTGGCGGGCGCCTGTAGTCCCAGCTACTCGGGAGGCTGAGGCAGGAGAATGGCGTAAACGCGGGAGGCGGAGCTTGCAGTGAGCTGAGATCCGGCCACTGCACTCCAGCCCGGGCGACAGAGCAAGACTCCGTCTCAAAAAAAAAAAAAAAGTGTGTTCACTGTTTTAAAAAATAAAGATGCCACTGACCCAAATGAGGCTCCATTATGCTCAAAATTAAAAGAATCTCATCAATAAGTGAAACAAAACATTCAAATACATATTTTAGTATTAAACACAACATAGGCAATAAATGTCAACAACATCATCTTTTACATTAAGACTAGTACCTCAGAATGTGACTATACTTTAAAGAGGTTATTAAGTTAAAATGAGATCATTGGTGTAGGCCCCAATCCGACATAACTGGTGTCTTTACAAGAAGAGGTGATTTGAACAGACATGCACACCCAGAGGAAAGACTGTGTGAGGACACAGGGAGAAGACAACCATGTACAAAACAGCCATGTACAAGCCAAGGAGAAGGTTTCAAAAGGAAACAACTGAACCAACACCTTGAACTTTAACTTCTGGCCTACAGAAGGGTGGTGAGGAGGGTTTCTAAACAGTGGAGGGCAATTAGTGTGAGTGTCATAACCCGAATGGGATGAAAAGGGCCTCTGCGTGGGAAACAGGCTCAAAAAAAAAGTTGGAGCCCAATTGGGGTAAGAAAGCCATCTCTGCAGGGGAAGGAGTGGTAGTGGATATGAGAGACTGTCACATGCAGAAGAAAAAAAATTTATCAAGAATAATGGAAGCCAGATTTATCTTCTCCAAGAATGGAAGTACAATTATGGAAAGGGACTAGAATAAACCCTGTAGTGTTAGATTGGAGCTGGAAGTACTGGTGTGAATTCATGGTTTTTAATATGTAAAAGTATAAAGAAATATAATTAAATAAAATTAAATATAAAAGTTTTAAAAGATGCAGATGTTTAATGTACGTGTGTATATAAGTATAGAAATGTAAATTTTACATATTTATGCTTTTATACTGACATATATATGTATACATACATTCTCTCTTTCTGAGAGAGCCTATGAGCAGTGACACTCCTAATAATAAACATCTAGCATCTAGATCTTGGCACCAAATACTATGCTTACCTAAGAGGAAGCAAGGCTCCTTGGAGAAATGGCTAATTCTAGGGCTGGATATGGATAAGGACAAAATGAACCTAGAGCATCTTGCTGTACTAGAAAGCAAGGAAGTACTCAATGGATGATGGGAGACTTATCAAAAGAACCCAGAAGGCAGGTCGAAGGGCATCCCTATGGTCAAATCTGGAACAAATTTTAGCATTAAATAATGATAGTAATAAATTATAATCCATTGAAGAAGATAGGAAACCATGAGTGTATTCTGACATAATTAAGTGAATAAATTTAAAGTTTAATAAGGAATGAGATATTTACACAGTTTTAAAATGCCTTCGCACAAAAGCATCAATCCAAAGGAAAAATAATAACTTCAAAGGGAAGAAGCCTGGCAGACACCATCTTAAATGATCAAAAGTAGTATTATCAGTAATGGGGCAAGTTGAAATCATGCAGTGAGAATACATGGGACACTTTTGAGATATTTCCAACAAAGATGCTATATAATCCGAAGCAAATCACAAGGAAATACCAGACAAACCCAGAGGCATTCTACAAAATAACTGTAATCTTTAAGAGTCAAATCATGAATGTCAAAGAATGTTGTACTGATCCAGAGTGGAGGAGACATGACAACTAAATTAAACTGTGATTCTGAACTTCTGTCAATAAAGAACATTATTGGAAAAATTGGCAAGATTTTAATGAGGTGGTAATGTGTTAACATTAATTTTCCGATTTTGATGGTTGTTTGTCGTTAAGTTAGAGAATGTTCCTATGTTTCAGGGAAACTGGCATCAGATTCGCAATGTATTCTCAAATAGTTCACAAACAAAATAGTCTTCCTACTGTGGCCACAACTTTCTGTATATTTGAGACTGTTTCAAAATCATACAATTCTGAGAGACTGGTAGGCCAGCGTAAAAAAATTAATAATTCAAAAACAATAGGTTTAGAAAAACACCAAAATTACCATGTACAGAGATAAGTGATTAATAACAAAGAGTCAAATATTAAACCTTTTTTGCATGCCAGTAGGAAACTATGGTTACTTGGGAAATTGAAAATAAAACAATTTTTTAAAGCAAAGAAACTCCTGTACAAGTTTTTATTTAGAAACCCCAAGAATATTGACAATCCTCAGACATGTTAGTAAAGCTTAAAAGAGAAACTACCGCCGGGCGCGGTGGCTCAAGCCTGTAATCCCAGCACTTTGGGAGGCCAAGATGGGCGGATCACAAGGTCAGAAGATCGAGACCATCCT
>NW_016809771.1:663906-690103 GCF_001698545.2 Rhinopithecus bieti | reverse complement strand
ATATATATATGAAATGATCACAATGACAAATTTTCCTTTCAGACTACTTGACAAACAATATATCCTAGAAAAAAAGAGACCACAACACTTGGAAACTAATTCTCCAAATGTTGAACAGCTGACTATAAATCAAAAAATTGGACATAACAAAAAGTAAAACATCTTTAAGAGGTTTTTAGTGCTTTCCAAAAGATTCCAAATGTTGCTCAGATGTACAGTGACCCACTTCCATTGGTGAAAAAGCTAATATCACATAACCAAGGACATAGCAAAGAAAAAAAGAAAAATATCAGATTCAAATCTATCCAGAGTTGTGGCTTTCAATTCTAGGTAGTCAGCAGACTGAATAGCCTTGATGATAGTTTAGGCCAGGAGTTGGAAAACTTCCTATAAAGGGCCAAATAGCCAATATGCTAGACTTTGTAAGCTACATGTTCTTTATGGAAACTTCTAAGCTCTGGCCCTGTAGCATGAAAGCAGACATAGACAATGCATAAACAAAGGAGGATGGCTGTGTTCCAATAAAACTTTATTTATAAAATATAGTGGGGAGAGCCAGATTTGGCCACAGGTTATAGTTTGCTGACCTCTGGCTTAGGCTATACTTCTTGCCTAGGTGGGCATAGAGGAGATTTGCTTGAGTTAATGACATTTACAAGACAATAGGCTATTGATGAGAAGGGAAGGAGCCAACACCAGGCTGGAAGGAAGATTATGGCATTGTAGTGATGCTAAAGTTAACAGGAAGGTCACTCTCTTCAGAGAAGCTGAAGGGAACTATATAAATTTTACATGGACTGAAGAAAGAAGAAGGTGACTCCTTTAATTTAAGGAATTCATTTTCCCCATTAGCAAAATGAAAGGCTGAAGTAGACCAATGGGTTCAAGAAACCTTTCTTCAAATTAAGTATTGTGGAGTCCCAGTATATAAAAGACATTAATCCACTATCAGTCTGATTAAAGCTGTAATGGGGAAGCTTTATTTCACAAGATTGATCCTGAGTCAGTTAAAACTCCCAAATCTCTCCCCAGGAAATCTGGACTTCACAGAGACATTCTGACGTTCTATGATTATGTGATGTTTGTTTCTGCTCTTAAGTTATATCTACATATACCTTAACTATATACATAAAATATTCCTATTTTAAGATGTCATTATCTTTTGAGGGCATCTTCAGAGCAAATATATGTTAATCACTAGATTTCCCAAGAAGTAACTCAACTGGTTAAATTTAACATAGTGTTACTCTCCTTCTCTGTACAAAAAAAAAAAAAAAAAAAAAAATCAAACTGCTATATAGGAGCTCTTTTTTGATGAACTCTTACTTGCCTCTAGATCTATGTGTCTCCCTAACAAAAACTGCATTTTGTAGCACAGACTAGGCAGTTATCTTAATTAATATTTCAGTCTCAGGTACTACATGAATCATCACTGTGAAAATAATTTTTTTCTTCTGGTTTGGATAGTCCAAGAAGAGTAGTTAATCCACAGCATGACTGAAACAGAACAGAAACAGGATACGAATGGCATTTGGCTAATACAGAACAGAAACAGAAGTAATACATACAATATTTGGCTAGTAGCCAACAATAACTTCCACCTACTGTAACTTCTCAACCAGCTCCCTCTCAGCTAGGCTGCATTTACATTCCTTCTAAGAACTACACATTTAAGTCAGTCATCCCTTCGGAACTGATCTCAGCAGGACGTCTGAAATTATATTCTTGTATACATGTATTTTCCTCCTTCTCTCTCCTTCCTTCCATTCCTTTTGACAGGACACTGGTTTTGAAAGCAGATAATGAAGGACTACAACCCAGAGAAAAGATGTTAGACTAATTTTCCTGTCCTACTGTGGTCTGTTAGAAAAAAGATGGAAATATTTGAGTATAATGCCTTAAAATACATTATGTATAATTAATAAACTTTTTCAGCATCATTATGTGAATGCAGTTTCTTAAGATCCATTTGTAATGGAAATACCTAGTACTTTTTCCTCTAGTTCAGATCACTTATGCCTGGAAGCCTTGTTTTACATGGTTTTCAATAGTGTGAAGCTGGTTTTAACAGCTACTATTTCCATCTGCCCAGCACCTCTTCCTTACGCTATCCCAACAGGTGCGGACACACAATTATGTGGGTCAGGTGCAGTTCTGCATCCCTTTTACCATAAGGTGATGGTTCAGTGGCACATTTAAAAGGGTGGGGGCTCCTAACTATTAATACTAGACTGTGGTCACTTATTATCGGTGTGACCTTAGATTACTTAATCTCCATGTGGTCCCTGCATTTCAGTATTCTAGCAATTAAAATATAGTAAATAAACTGCACATGGATGTTTATAATGGCTTTGTTTATAATTGCCAAAACTTGGAAGCAGGCAATATGTTCTTCTTAGTAGGCAAATGAATAAACAATGGTATATCTAAATAATGGAATATTATTCAGCACTAAAACGAAATGAGCTATCAAGCTATGAAAAGACACGGAGGAACCTTAAATGCGTATTACTAAGTGAAAGAAGCCAATCTGAAAAGAATCAGACTGTGTGATTCCGACTACATGACATTTTGCAGAAGGCAGAACTGTGGAGACAGTGAAAGGATTAGTGGTTGCCAGGAGTTATGGGAAACACAAGGAAGAATAGAGCACAGAGGATTTTTAGGGCAGTGAAACTCTCTTGTATGACACTATAATGTAGACATGTCACTATATATTTGTCCAACTCCATAGAATGTACGACACCAAGGGTGAATCCTAATGTAAACTATGGACTTTGGGGGTAATGGCGTACCAGTGAAGGTTTATAGGTTGTAATAAATGTACTACTCTGATGCAAAATATTGATAACACCAGAGGCTGAGGGAGTGGAGGTAGACAGACAGTATATGGAAACTCTTAGAGCTTTCTGCATGGTTTTGCTATGAAATTAAAACTGCTATAAAAAATGGTCTATTAAAAAACAGTGGGGAGGGGTGCTCGCTTTGTCCCACATGCTGTTATTTGTCAGCTCTTGTTCTATAGCTACTTCTTCTATCAATGCCGGGTTTTGTTTTTTTTTTGAAAAATTGATACATAAATACATTTTAATGAAAAAATATGAGAAACAGTAGTGTTTGACTCATAGTTGCCGAGAAGATTAAGTAAGATACCACATGTAAAACACTTAGATATACAGAGAGCAAGAGAAGAACATTCCGGACAGAACACCATGTGCTGTGTCCCTGAGGTCTAAGAAACTTGTCGTGTTCTAGGAATTGAGGGAGGACCAGTAGGACCAGAGTAAGGTAAGTGAGAAAGAGAGGGGAGATGAGATGAGACTGGTATGAGAAGTAGTGTCTCAGTCATGCAGCATCTCATTGGCCACAAGCTTTTATTTTGTTAAAGTGTAGTAAGGATTCATTGAAAGGTTTTAAGTAGAAGAATGGAGTGATTCTATTTACATTTTAAAATCACGTTTACTGCTTTAAAAAGGGCAGCCTAGAGGGCAAGGGTGGAAACCAGTTTAGAAACTGGCACAATAGATGATGGTGACCTGGCCCAGAGCACTAACAATAAAAATGGAGAGAAGCAGATAAAAGTATGCAGGTAAAACTGATAGCTTAGTGGAGTCAAGAACAACTCCTGGGTGTGACTTCAGCAACTACGGAGATGGTGAGTCAGTTACTGCATGGGGAAGAGGGGACCAGAGGAAGCTGTTTCACGGGAAAATCAAGAGTTTTGTTCTAGATCAATTTAGTTTCCCATGTCTGTGATTACATAAGGGTAGATGTTAGTCAAGTATTTGGATATTCTACTCTGGACCTCAGGAAAGGTCTGAGCTAGAAAGCTGAGGGGCTGGAGACAGAAACCAGGTGGTGGTATGCTGAAGAGTGAGTGGGAAGTGATGATGAGAAGACAGCTAATCTAGACAAACGGAAAAGTTCAGCTAAGGGGAGCACATGAATAGGGCAGTAGCTGGAAGGCTATGTGGTTATTGGAGGGTTTGGGACTTAAGCTGAGAGACATCAGAGTATATTTGCATACTGATGTATGTACTTGTATAGCATGAGAGGTAGTGAGAGAGTGACAACTGAAGGAGTAAAGGAAAAACATCTGTCTGTCTGAGAAAGCCTGAGGGACACAAGATGGAAAGCATCTGAGTGGGGGGACTGGCCTTTGAGGAGGAAGACCACTGTACTGCAGAAGGAAAGGAAGAGATGGCAGGTACAGATCGAGTCTACAGATTTTATGGTGGGAAGATGATAGTGGTAAGAGCATGCATAGTGGGTACACTGAATAGGGCTCTCCATGCAGTGAGTAGAGAAAGTGTAAAAGCAAGGAAGCGTGCAACAGCATGCCACTTTCAAGAAACTGTGATGGGTTCAGAATGTCTGAAATAGAGGGTTGGGAGGTGGGTGGTGCTGCAGATGATAAAGTGAGGCTGGAGAAGAGGATATGAATCAACTCGTGGGAAGTTTTTTTTTGTTTTTTGTTTTGTTTTTTCTTTTTTAATGTTTCTCTTTGCGATAGAGGTCTTTACATCTGGAAGTAGTTTGACTTTACTTGATTTTAGAAGATAGGAATAGATTTAGATCTGGAATGGGTTGGTGGGGGAAGCCAGTTAGGAAACTGTTAAGATAATCTAGGGAAAATGGTAAGAATCTGAAGTAGGGCAGTAGTGATGGAAAGGAGAGGATAGGATGAATTTGAGAGGTCTGTATGAAGTACAACCAGTGGGTCTTAGTGACAGTTCAGTTGTAACTACTGGTACAACCTCTACCAGTTGATTTTAAGGAATATTAATTTAGGACAACTCTTAGCCTTCCAGTTCTAATGATTGGTAATGGAACCAGTTTATCAAGAAAAAGAATAAAGGAGAGAATCAGGTCTATAGAGGAGTAAGAAAGAGCTCAGTTAAAAAAATGCCGAGTTTGAGGTACCTGGGGACCACCCCAGCGAAGACATCTGTTAGACATGTACGGGAGTGAGTCTCAAGAGGGAGGCTTGTTGCTCCAGGAATGCCGAAGTGTGTATTATTGTTTGATTCCAAACCTTATAAAGATTTGCTTGTTTGGGTTCAGACTACTTCTAACCTGGGATTATGTTGAGAAAAACAACATGAAAAAAAATTCCCCAAAGAAGTTTGATAATACATTATCAGGATCCTAAAGCTATTCATACTTTATGGTATCATTCCACAATTTATCCTAAAGAAACAAAAATGCAAACAAAGATTTATGTGTAAAGGTGTTCAGAAGCCATTTAGATGTAATGGTGAAAAACTGCATACAATGCATAGAAAATAAACTGCAAAGTATACATCAATGTTAACTTTAATAATTTAGATGATAGCATGATTGGTGATTTATTGTCTCCTTTTTGCATGCCTGTGATTTACACATTTTCTAAAATGAGAATGTGTTCCTTTCTAATGAGGAAAAATGAAATTGAAAATAGTATATAAAATGGAAATGATCAACCATAGGTAAATAGTAAATTCTCTTAGATCCATAGGACAAGATGTGATAGAGCTATTTAAATTATTTTGTTTATGAAAAGCTTTGAATGAGGTGGGTAAATGTTTAGAAAATGTTAGCAATCAGCTTGTAGTTGACTATGACAATGCGAGCATATCTATCTATAGACAGACTGGCATAAAAAGTCAGGAGTTAGTGGAATTGTGGCTGCTTGTTTTTTGTCTTCTCTATTTTCCATCAAGTTTTTCACAATGACTTTTATTATATTTATTTCCTTCATATTTTAGTTTTGTTTTATATAGTTTTTTCTCCTTTTACTACTTTCCTTGAAAAAGTCTGTTCTATTTATTTTTCTACCACTTTAGAAACTATACACATACTATACTAACTAAACTATACTAACATACGCACATATTTAACTATAACTTTTCTAACAAAGCCTCAATTTATCTTTGCCCCTCTACTGAACATGACAAAGACCTTCACATTTTCTAAGAATCCGCTGAATATAATATACTTAATTTTTTTTTAATCAGGCAGCCTCCGAACCAGAGTAGGTTCAGAGAGGCTCCCCCAAATCTTGTTTAACATTTTTTCACTCATTTTAACACAAATTTGTTTAAAATATCTTATGGCAAATAGTTTATTTTCCAACATGTTTTACAGCTTTATGTTTGTATGTTTCCTAGGGCTGCCATAACAATGTTCTACAGACTGGATGGCTTAAAAACAAGCATCAGTTATTTATAAAATAAATCTGGGCCAGGCGCAGTGGCTCATGCCTGTAATCCCAGCACTTTGGGAGGCTGAGGTGGGCAGATAACCTGAGGTCAGGAGTTTGAGACCAGCCTGGCCAACATGGTGAAATCCCATCTTTACTAAAAATACAAAATTAGAAGAAAAAAAAAAAATACAAAATTAGATGGGCATGGTGGCGCATGCCTGTAATCCCAGCTACTCAGGAGGCTGAGGCAGGAGAACTGCTTGAACATGGGAGGTGGAGGTTGCAGTGAACCGAGATTGCACCATTGCGCTCCAGCCTGGGCGACAAGAGTGAAACTCCATCTCAAAAATATAAATAAATAAAAATAGGCCGGGCGCGGTGGCTCAAGCCTGTAATCCCAGCACTTTGGGAGGCCAAGACGGGCAGATCACGAGGTCAGGAGATCGAGACCATCCTGGCTAACACGGTGAAACCCCGTCTCTACTAAAAAATACAAAAAAACTAGCCGGGCGAGGTGGCGGCTGTAGTCCCAGCTACTGGGAGGCTGTAGTGAGCTGAGATCCGGCCACTGCACTCCAGCCCAGGCGACACAGCGAGACTCCGTCTCAAAAAAATAAAATAAATAAATAAATAAAAATAAAAAAGTAAAATAAGGCCGGGCGCGGTGGCTCATTCCTGTAATCCCAGCACTTTGGGAGACTGAGGTGGGTGGATCACTTGAGGTCCGGAGTTTGAGACCAGCCTGGCTAACATGGTGAAACCCCATCCCTACTGAAAATACAGAAATCGGCTGGGTGTAGTAGTGCGCATCTGTAATCCCAGCTGGCTGAGGCAGGAGAATTGCTTGAACCTGGGAGGTGGAATTTGCCGTGAGTGGAGATTGCGCCATTCTACTCCAGCCTGGGCGACAGAGGGAGAATCCGTCTCAAAAATAAAATAAAATAAATCTGACTTACTCAGTCAAGTTTGAATAATACTGTTTCTCTTGGATGTTAAAAAAAACTGGTAAGTTGTTTCCCATATTAAAATCTAGCTGAAAGTGGCCGGGTGCTGTGGGTGGCTCACGCCTGTAATTGCAGCACTTTGGGAGGCTGAGGTGGGCAGATCACAAGGTCAGGAGTTTGAGACAAGCCTGGCCAACACAGTGAAACCCTGTCTCTACTAAAAACACAAAAAATCATGCCATTGCGCTTCAGCCCAGGCGATGGTGGGAGACCCCGACTCAAAAAAAAAAAAAAAAAAATCTAGCTGAGAGTATTGTATATCAATAACTCTACTACATATCATTTAACCAAAAAACAATGTGTCAGGGAGTGTGACAAAAAGAACATTCAGTTAAAAAAAATTTTCAGCCTTTATCTCTTTAAAGTAGAAATAGCAGCTTTTTGTGATCCAACCTCCCATTCTAGAAGCATTAGGAAAATGTCAAGTATCAAGAAGTAGAAAACATAGCCTAAAGAGAAGTTGAGCTCAAGCAGAAAAAATTAAAAGATGCAGCAGCCTGACTTCAAAAAGGAAACAACTTTTTAACCTGGAGTGAAGAAAAAATACTGATATATAATGGACAACAGCAGGGACTATCATAATTTGCATAATGACTATAAATCAGAGGGTAGCAGTTTAGATTTCTTAGTTGAAAAGCAACAGCTAATACACTGATACAGAAAAATAAATAAAAACAATTACTTCTAAATATAAGCCTTTTAAGGACAACTTTAATTACCCTGCTACAAAAGCACCACATCTGACGCTAATCTCAGTATGAGGCTTTCGAAAATAATATGGTGCTACAATTTGCCCTTTCCATATCCATGAATGAGAACTCCATTATTCTTGCTGTTTCAGGGCTCACTCAGTCGTATTCTACAGATATCATTAGATCATGTAATTTACTTTTAAAAGTTTTAAGACACAAGCTGAAACCCGGGTAAGAAAAAGCAACAGACTTGGTTCGTAATATTTGCTTGTTAAAATTATCAAATTCCCCTTGAAAAGATAAATTCTTATTACCACTAAAGATCTTCAAAATAATATGTTTCAAGGTCTAAAACAACTCCAAAATGCAGTCGCAATATTTTGTGAAACCAATACAATTATCTATTTTTCTGAGCCAAAGATAATTTCTTTAGATATGCATCTAGACCATAGAATTTTGTATACAGACACACGCTATTTAAATGAATACATCTATTTATAGTCACAACTTTTATAGAATGCAGAAGTACTTGAACATCTTTGCATGACAAAGGTAGTAATTCCAAACTGGGAAACAAACGGGAACTACATGAAAGTAACACGTCTGAATTTCTAAAGCACAGAATTCTAAGTTGCTATGCCCTCTGTTGTAGTGAATACGAAATGCAGAGATTCCTTCACAGGAAGTTTGAATACACAGAGAACTGATAAATGAAATGGCAGTATATAATGCCTGAAAATACAGGCATACCTCATTTTATTGTGCTTCACTTTATCACACTTCACAAATATTGCCTTTTGTACAAACTGAAGGGCTGTGGTAACCCCGCTTCTAAGCCAGCCTGTAAGCACTATTTTTTCTTAAAGCACGTGCTCACTTTGTCTCTGTCACATCTTAGTAATCCTCACAATATTTCAAACTTTTTCATTACTACTTTATGTTATGGCGATCTGTGATCTTTGATGTTACTACTGTAGTTATTTTGGGGCATCAGGAAACATGCTCGTATAGGATGGGGAACTTAATTAACATTGTATGTGTTAGGCCGGGCGCGGTGGCTCACGCTTGTAATTCCAGCACTTTGGGAGGCCAAGGCAGGTGAATCACGAGGTCAGGAGATCCAGAGTATGCTGGCTAACAGGGTGAAATTCCGTCTCTACTAAAAAAAAAAAAATACAAAAATTAGCCGGGCGTTATGGTGGGCGCCTGCAGTCCCAGCTATTCGGGGGCTGAGGCAGGACAATGGCGTGAACCCGGGAGGCGGAGCTTGCAGTGAGCCAAGATTGCACCACTGCACTCCAGCCTGGGCCACAGAGGGAGACTCCGTCTTAAAACAACAACAAAAAATATTGCATGTGTTCTGACTGCTCTAACAACCTTTCCCTTCCCATCTCCCTCTCCTGGGGCCTCTCTATTCCCTTAGGACAATATTGAAATTAGGTCAACTAATAAGACTACAATGGTCCCTAAGTGTTCAAATGAAAGGAAGAGTGGCATATCTCTTACTTTAAATCAAAATCTAGAAATAATTAAGCTTAGTGAGAAAGGCATGTCAAAAGCTGAGGTAGACTGAAAGCTAGACCTCTTGTACCAGTTAACCAGGTAGTGAATGCAAAAGAGAAATTCTTGAAGGAAGTTAAATGTACTACTCCAGTGAACACATGAATGATTAGAAAGTGAAACAGCCTTATTGCTGATAGGGAGACATGATAAGTGTTAGTGGTCTGGATATCAAACCAGTCACAACATTCCCTTAATCCAAAGCCAAAGCCAGAGCAGGGTCCTAACTCTCTTCAATTCTGTGAAGCCTGAGAGAAGTGAGAAAACTGCAGGAGAAAAGTTGAAAGCTAGTAGAGGTCGGTTTATGAGGTTTAAGGACAGAGGCCATCTCTATGACATAAAAGTACAAGGTGAAGCAACAAGTGCTGATGTAGAAGCTGGAGCAAGTTATCCAGAAGATCTAGCTAAGATCACTGATGAAGGTGGCTACACTAAACAAAAGATTTTCAGATTCCAATACTGCCTTGTGTTAGAAGATGATGCCATTTAGGACTTTCATAGCTAGAGAGGAAAAGTCAATGCCTGGTGTCAGGCCTCTGAGCCCAAGCTAAGCCATCATATCCCCTGTGACCTGCAGATGGCCTGAAGCAACTGAAGAACCACAAAAGATGACATTCCACCATTGTGTTCTGTTCCTGCCCACCCTAACTGATCAATTGACCTTATGATAATACATCCTCCCTGCCCTTATGATAATGTACTTTGTGATATTCCCCTACCCTTAAGAAGGTACTTTGTAATATTCTCCCCGCCCTTGAGAATGTACTTTGTGAGATCCACCCCCTGCCCACAAAAAAACTGCTCCTAACTCCACTGCCTATCCCAAACCTATAAGAACTAATGATAATCCCACCACTCTTGGCTGACTCCTTTTTCAGACTCAGCCTGCCTGCATCCAGGTGACATAAACAGCCTTGTTGCTCACACAAAGCCTGTTTGGTAGACTCTCTTCACACAGATGCACATGACACCTGGCTTCAAGGCTTCAGAGATTCAAAGGACAGGCTAATTACACTATATTGGGGCTGACAGGGGTTAATAATGCAACTGGTGACTTTAAGGTGAAGCCAATGCTCATTAACCATTCTGAAAATCCTAGGGCCCTTAAGAATTACACTAAAGCTACTCTACCTGTGTTCTATAAGTGCAACAACAAAGCCTAGATGACAGCTTATCTGTTTACAGCATGGTTTACTGAATATTTTTCTTTTCTTTTTTTTTTTTTGAGATGGAGTTTCACTCTTGTCACCCAGGCTGTAGTGCAACAGCACGATCTCAGCTCCCTGAAACCTCTACCTCCTAGGTTCAAGCAATTCTCCTGCCTCAGCCTCCTGAGTAGCTGCATTACAGGGGCCCACCACCATGCCTGGCTAATTTCTGTATTTTTAGTAGAGATGTGGTTTTACCATGTTGGCCAGGCTAGTCTCAGACTCCTGACCTCGTGATCCACCCATCTCGGCCTCCCGAAGTGCTGGGATTACAGGTGTGAGCCACTGCGCCAGGCCAGTTTACTGAACATTTTAAGCCCACTGTTGGGACCTACTGCTCAGAAAACAAAATTAAAAAATAAAAATTTAAAAAAAGGATTCCTTTCAAAATATTACTGCTCACTGACAATGTACCTGTTCATCCAAGAGTTCTGATAGAAATGTAAAAGGAGATTAATATTTTCATGCCTGGTAACACAACATCCAGTTTGAAGTCCATGGATCAAGGAGTAATT
This sequence comes from Rhinopithecus bieti, assembly GCF_001698545.2. Classification (NCBI taxonomy): domain Eukaryota; kingdom Metazoa; phylum Chordata; class Mammalia; order Primates; family Cercopithecidae; genus Rhinopithecus; species Rhinopithecus bieti. Next base: position 678,940 of record NW_016809771.1, on the reverse strand, counting down.
TACACTTTCAAGTCTTCTTTAAGAAATGCATTTTGTAAGGCTATAACTGCCATAGATAGTGATTCCTCTGATGAATCTTGGCAAAGTACATTGAGATCTTTCTGGAAAGGATTCACCATTCTAGATACCATTCAATATATTCATGATTCATGGGAGGAGCTCAAAATATCTACATTAACAGGAATTTTGAAGAAGTTAATTCCAACCCTCTTGGATGACTTTGAGGGGGTCAAGACTTCAGTGTAAGAAGTAACTGCAGATGTGGTAAAAATAGCAAGAGAATCAGAATAAAAGTGGAACCTGAAGATGGAACTGAATTGCTGCAATCTCATAATAAAACTTGCACAGATGAGGGGTTGCTTCATATGAATGAGTAAAGAAAGTGGTTTCTTGAGATGGAATCTACTCTTGGTGAAGATGCTGTGAATTTCATTGAAATAATAACAAAGGATTTAGAATAAATTTAGTTGATAAAGCAGTGGCAGGGTTTGGAGGGACTGACTCCAATTTTGAAAGAAGTTATTCTATGGGTAAAATGTTATCAAATAACATCACATGCTACAGAGACTCTATCATAAAAGGAATAGTTGATTGATGCAGCAAACTTCATGGTTCTCTTGTTTTAAGGAACTGCCATAGCCACTCCAACCTTCAGCAACCGCCATCCTGATCAGTCATCAGCCATCAACATTGAGGCAACACCCTCTAGCAGCAAAAAGATTATGACTTGATGAAGGCTCAGATGATTACTAGCATTTTTAGCAATAAAGTATCTTAATGTATGTATATTGTTTTTTAGATATAATGCTATTGCACACTTAATAGACTATAGTTCAGTAAATGTAACTTTTTGAGACAAGGTTTCACTCTGTTGCCCAGGCTGGAATGCATTGGCATGATCTCAGTTCACTGCAGCCTTGACCTCCTGGGTTCAAGTGATCCTCCTACCTCAGCCTCCCTAGTAATTGGGACTACAGGTATGTGCCACCATGCCCAGCTAATTTTGTTTTTTTTTTTTTTTTTTTTTTTTGTCCCAGGTTTGTCTCAGACTCCTGGGCTCAAGTGATCCTCTTGCCTTGGCCTCCCAAAGTGCTGGGATTACAGCTGTGAGCCACCAGGCCCCAGCCTGTAAACATAACTTCAATATGCACTAGGAAACAAACAAACAAAATGTTGTGACTCATTTGATTGCAAGACTTGCTTTATTGTAGTGGTCTGGAACCAAACCTGCAATATATCTGAGGTATGCCTATATACAGTCATTTTAAACATTTTTAAAATTTACTTATATTTTATTTCAATGGTTTTTAGGAACAGGTGGTATCTGGTTACATGAATTAGTTCTTCGTGGTGATTTCTGAAATTTTGGTGCACTCATTACCCAAGGAGCACTGTACCCAATGTGTAGTATATTCCCTCAACCCCTCCCACCCTTTTCCCCTGAGTCCCCAAAGTACATTGTATTATTCTTATGCCTTTGTATAACATAGCTTAGCTCCCACTTATGAATGAGAACATACAATGTTTGGTTTTCCATTCCTGAGTTACTTCACTTAGAATATTAGTCTACAATTCCATCCAGGTTGTTGCAAATGCCATTATTTCATTCCTTTTTATGGCTGAGTAATATTCCATTGTGTGTGTGTGTGTGTGTGTGTGTGTGTACACTACATTTTCTTTATTCACTTGTTGATTGATGGGCATTTGGGCTGGTTCCATATTTTTGCAATTGCAAATTGTGCTGCAATAAATGTGTGCGCAAGTATCTTTTTTGTATAATGACTTCTTTTCTTCTGGGTAGATACCTATATGAAGTCATTTAGTCCTCAATTAATTCAGCTAATTGTACTGAACACCTAGTATGTAGTGAGTGACTAGCCTCTTTCAAACTCAGCCACAGAACCAACCATCTTTCCCTGCTCCCTTATGGTTACACTGGAAGAAGTCTTTCTGTGTCCTCACAAGGCTGACATATTTCCCCTCAGCTTGGGATCATTATCTCCTTCCAAGTGACCTTACTTTACTGAATATCTTTCTCAATTGCATCTTCCTCATCAGCAGGTAAGCCTGCTCAAGCTTCTCCTGCCTTCTGTCTTTTCTCTATGCCTGCTTCCCTTTCCTTCCGTAGCTAAATGACTTGAATGAGTTGTGACATTTATTATCTATTTCCTCATCTTTCACACATTCCTTACCCATTGCAATCTGGCTTCTGCCCCATCATTTCACTAAAATTACTCTCAAAAGGCCACTGGACTACTGGTCTCTAGATCAAATGAAAGCTTTTCAATGCTGACCTTGCAGAAGCAATCACCACTTTTGATCACTCTCTCTTCCCTGAAATATCTTTGTTGTTGTTTTTTTTAACATGGAGTCTCGCTCTGTCTCCCAGGCTGGAGTGCAGAGGCACGATCTTGGCTCACTGCAACCTCTGCCTCCCAGGTTCAAGTGATTCTCCTGCCTCAGCCTCTCAAGTAGCTGGGATTACAGGTGGGTACCACCATATCAGGCTAATTTTTGTATTTTTAGTAGAGACGGGGTTTTGCCATGTTGGCCAGGCTGGTCTCGAACTCCTGACCTCAGATGATCTGCCTGCCTCGGCCTCCTAAAGTGCTGGGATTACAGGTGTGAGCCACTGCGTCCGGCCATTCTCTTTCTTAATTTTCATGACATCACATTCCCTTGGATTTCTGATTATACCTTCTCAGTTTACTTTAGAGATTCCTCTTCTTGTCATCCTTTAAATGTTGGTGTTTTCCAGAGTTCTACCAGAGGCTACCCTCTCTTATCTCACTCTAAGCAGTATCCTTGGGCAATCTCATCTAGTCACATTGCTTCAACTACATTACCTTGCTGATGGTTTGAAGCTGTATCTCCAGGCCAGAGCCTCTCCTTGCGCATCTAATTTGTATATATGTGATTGAAACCTTTTAGGGTATCTACCCAGTTCATACAATCTCCTATGTTTTAGAAATTGCCTCTACTTCCACCCAGAGTGTAGCAGTGGTGGGCCTCCCAAAACCATGCCTGTACTATGTGACCTTTAATCCTCTCATTGTAATTGACCAGACACCTGCTCCAAGCTGGGTCAATTAGATTCCCAGTCCCGGAATTAGATTGAGACTAAAAGTCTATGTTCAAAATGAAACTTTTGTACGCTACTGCAGGGACTGTCAACCACACTTTGGAAAACTGGCAGTATCTCTAAATACACATATACCTAATGACCCAGAAATTCTACTCCTAGGTGTAAACCAAAATAATAAATTGCATATGTTCTTAAAAGGCAAACATAAAGTTTAGAGCTGCAGTTTTCATAATAAGCAAAAACTAGAACTACACAAATCTTCATCATCAGTACAAATGATACGGCTCGGATGAGTGGAGAAATACCAGGGCTTTTGTTTCACCTTGAATTAGATGAGAACACACGGACACACATGGAGTGGTTTTAAGGAGCAGAGAGTTAAGAGGCAAGAAGGAAGGGAGAAGAAAAAAGGAAGAAGCTCCCTTGTACAGAGACAGAGGGAGGGAGACTCCAAAGCCGAAAGAGGAGACCCCAAGTGGGGCAGAAACTAGCCAGGTATATATAGGGGCTGAAGAAGGTGGTGTCTGATTTGCATAGGGCACAGGGGATTGGTTGACCAGGCATGTCATTTACGTAGCCTGCAAAAAGGCTGGTCCTCCCACTCTAGCCTTTTAATATACAAATGCAGTGCACCATGATGTTTTACACACATGGATATGTGGGGGTGGCCATGTTGTCAGGAACATGTGGGGCAAGGGCAAGAAGGCTGTGGCAACTGCCACGTTTGGGTGGACCCAGTTTCCAATGACTGGCATTTGCATATTAAACGTTTGCTGGCCTGGCTCTAAGTGCTGAGTATATACCCAAAGGATTACAAATCATTCTACTATAATGACACATGCATATGTATGTTTATTGCAGCACTGTTCACAACAGCAAAGACTTGGAACCAACCCACATGTCCATCAATGATAAGACTGGATAAAGAATATGTGGCACATATATACCATGGAATACTATGCAGCCATAAAAAAGGATGAGTTAATGTCCTTTGCAGGGACATAGATGAAGCTGGAAGCCATCATTCTCAGCAAATTAACACAGGAACAGAAAACCAAACACCGCATGTTCTAAGTCCTAAGTAGGAGTTGAATAATGAGAACCCATGGACACAGGGAGGGGAACATCACACACCGGTGCCTATCAGGGGTGGTGGGTGTCAGGGGAGAGAGCATTAGGAGAAATATCTAATGTAGATGACGGGTTGATGGGTGCNTATGTTTATTGCAGCACTGTTCACAACAGCAAAGACTTGGAACCAACCCACATGTCCATCAATGATAAGACTGGATAAAGAATATGTGGCACATATATACCATGGAATACTATGCAGCCATAAAAAAGGATGAGTTAATGTCCTTTGCAGGGACATAGATGAAGCTGGAAGCCATCATTCTCAGCAAATTAACACAGGAACAGAAAACCAAACACCGCATGTTCTAAGTCCTAAGTAGGAGTTGAATAATGAGAACCCATGGACACAGGGAGGGGAACATCACACACCGGTGCCTATCAGGGGGTGGTGGGTGTCAGGGGAGAGAGCATTAGGAGAAATATCTAATGTAGATGACGGGTTGATGGGTGCAGCAAACCACCATGGCACATGTATATACCTATGTAACAAACCTGCACGTTCGCACATGTATCCCAGAACTTAAAGTATAATAATTTTAAAAGAGCTGCATTAAAAATGAAACGTCCCAAGGACCCCTTTTCCTCTCTATCTGCCTAAAACAATTTAATAACTCCTACCACACAATAAATAATGGCATCTTCATCAGATGGAATAGAGTAACAATACAACATGGTTGAATCTCACAAACATAAAGTTAAGCAAAAAAGACAGATACAAAACAGTATATGTTGTAAGACTCCATTCATATAAATTTGAAAAAGAGGTAACAGTAATCTACAGTGTTGAAAGTCACAATGGTGGTAATACTGCAGGACTTAGGTAGTGACTAAAATGGAGCATGGAGACACTTCTAAGTTGCCAACAGCATTCTGTTTTTTGTCTGGATTCTAACTGCATGGCATGATCACTCATTAAACTTATGGACTATATATTTTCTGTATGAATGTTATGCTTCAGAATTCTCAGCTATATCTGGACTGGACCTCTGAAATGAGGTTTAAATTCTCCTTGGTGAGATTTCTTTATAATAATAGAGTTAGGACATGAATAATACAATGAAAGTAAGTGTGATAATAAAAAGAATAAAGTGTAATAGGGCCCCAGAGAAATAATTTAGGAAGAAAAGCTGTACATGGGGCGAGGGTATCAATTAGATAAGAACACACACCAAATTTTTTCCTAACCTAAGCCAATTATTGTCAAGCATGGTCTCAAAGGAAGAGAATCTACATGGTGGTCTAGCCAGATGGTGCTAACAAAGTTGTCTTCCTTGCTTTGATGCCTGAGTGTCTGAAATGATAGAAGGCTGAGAGCCACATGGGGTAGCACAGTTGGCAACTGTATTCAAGTCGTGCAAATCAACACATAGTATGCTTTACATTTATTCTACTTCGGGCATATTTAATGATATAGTTATAGTTTCATTTAAAAATTCATTAAAGGCTGGGCACGGTGGCTCACACCTGTAATCCTAGCACTTTGGGAGGTCGAGGCCTGCAGATCACAAGGTCAGGATATTGACACCATCCTGGCTACCACTGTGAAACCCCGTCTCTACTAAAAACACACAAAAAATTAGCTGGGCATGGTGGTGCGCGCCTGTAGTCTCAGCTACTCAGGAGGCTGAGACAGGAGAATGGCGTGAACCTGGGAGGCACAGCTGGCAGTGAGCCAAGATTGCGCCACTCCTCTCCAGCCTGGGTGACAGAGAGAGACTTCGTCTCAAAAAAAAAAAAAGAAAGAAAGAAAGAAAAGAATTCATTATAAAATATTATGTTCTATCCAAATACATGCAAACATGCGAAACAAAAGACTTCATCTGAAAACTGGAATGGTTTAAATTTTATTTTTTCAATAGGTATTTCTTCACTTCTGTCGCGTCTAATGTTATAAATTTATAGTCATACATTTCATTTTGGATCCCTTCCTATAATACAATGTATGTATTTCTATCATATGTCACCTCCTTACATCTCTACTTTCTAACCTCACACCTTACGGGTATTGTAGTTTCAGTCATTATTTTGACATATCAGCCTCAGGACTTGACATTCACTTGGCCATTCCACCCTGATACCTATCAAGATAGTGCTGACATAAAAATTGGCAATGACAGGGCAGGTGCAGTGGCTCACGTCTGTAATTCCAACACTTTGGGAGGCCAAGGCAAGTGAATCACTGGAGGTCAGGAGTTTGAGATCAGCCTGGCCAACATGGCAAAACCCTGTCTCTACTAAAAATACAAAAATAAGCCAGGCATGGTGGTACACATCTGTAGTCCCAGCTACTCGGGAGGCTGAGACAAGAGAATAGCTTGAACCAGGAGGTGGAGGTTGCAGTGAGTCGAGATCGCACCACTGCACTCCAGAATGGGCAACAGTGTGAGACTCTGCCTAAAACAAACAAAAACAAACAAACCAAAAAAACTGGCAATGACATAAGACATAAAAGAGATAAAAAATTTAAAAACTAAAAAATCATCACCACTTTAACCAGCACCCATAACCTCATTCGAGACATTGAGCTGGTACCGCCTAGGCAATCTGCTTCCAAATTCCTGCCCCACAGAAACTGTGAGAGCTAATAAATTATGACTGTTGTCTTAAACCACTAAATTTTAGAGAGATTTGTTATGCAGCAATAAATAAGTCTAAAATTCAGACTTCTCACTATTTTAGTTTAGATTTCTCTAGCTGAAAAAAGTAAGATTTTACTTTATTCATACTCTGAACCAGGGTTCAGCAAACCATGGCCCATGAGCTAAGACTTTTTTAAATCTTTTCAAAATGTTGTTTAAAAAAAAGAAGAATATGAAACAGATACCATATGTGGTCAGAAAATCTAAAATACTATCTGGCCCTTCACAGAGAAAGTACACTAACCTCTGCTCTAAATAAATTTCAATAATGGCAGGATGTATTATTTTAATTTTGTTTTTTGGATTTTAGTGCTCTTATTAAACATTTATGTAGGCTGAGATTCGGACCTCTTCAAAGAGGGTGTGGTTATTGGCTACATGAGAAATACACAAGCACTGGCGCCAAAGAGGGGCCTGCTGTTTGTCAAAGGTGTAAACAGGATCAAGCTATTCTCTAGACCAGCCCTCTTGGTGGGAGGAAACCAGCCTGAAGACTGGGCTGGAGCTACCTGAGAAACAGCCTACAGGTGGGGAGAGAAAGGTCTGAGAGTGCTGCTTAAGTTGATCTGCGAGGACTCCTGGGCTGAATAAAGGAAGGTGAACCAGAACTGGAAGAACAGTACTGATCTACTGCTGTCACCATGCATCTCCCCAGGTCCTGCACTGACAAAGCCTAAAGCTGCACAGCTGGCAAAGGAGAAATGTTGACAGAGTCCAACCCCAGTATCACAAGCAGAGCAAAGAACCATAGATTTGGAGCTGACAGATAATAAATTAATAACTGGCACTCCCCTGAAACTATACTTCCTCTTTTTTTCCTTACTGCACTTTGCACTGCATTTTTTTCTTTTTTCTGAGATGGAGTCTCGCTCTGTCACCCAGGCTGGAGTGCTGTGGCCGGATCTCAGCTCACTGCAAGCTCCGCCTCCCGGGTTCACGCCATTCTCCTGCCTCAGCCTCCCAGGTAGCTGGGACTACAGGCGCCGCCACCTCACCCGGCTAGTTTTTTTGTATTTTTTAGTAGAGACGGGGTTTCACGGTGTTAGCCAGGATGGTCTCGATCTCCTGACCTTGTGATCCGCCCGTCTCGGCCTCCCAAAGTGCTAGGATTACAGGCTTGAGCCACCGCGCCCGGCCTGCACTGCATTTTTTAAAGGAACATCCTGCAAGCATGTATTGTGTCCAAAGCATATAATGATATTTAATATTTACCACTATATTTAGTACACATGCCACAGGCACTCAATTTCAGTCTATTATGTAATTGAATAAAAAAGAGCTACGTGAAGGAGTTTCACATTCCTATCTAGTTATCTGATGTTGGGAGGTGAAAAAAAAAAGAGGTATGATAGTTGAAAAGCAGATTCCTAGAGTCACAAAGCATAAGAGATGTGTAAAGCTCGTAAACTAGAAATGTGTTGACATCAGAAGTCACAAATCAAGTGCCGGTGTGTAGTGTGGTGTTAAACATCACAACGAACAGAACTGTACAGATTGGGTGCATACTCAGTTTCTAATTGAGCAGAAATTATTTACATAACTTGCTTCCTCTGAAAGATTATCCTCTATGGCAAATTATACTAGCTTGATCCCATCTGAGTTGCCACTGACTTCTGTCCAGAAATTGAATATCTAGGCAGAAAAGGTGAAAAAGAGAATAAACTATCATATAAAGAATCGAAAAGAATTCTGTATGTTGTTGAAATGGTGAAGCTCAAGGACTCCTCAAATAGTGAGTCAGCTTGTATAACAGGAAGTCCAGGAAAGAAAGTACATTTAACGCAAGAATAAAAAAACAATTTGGCGGGCCAGGCACGGTGGCTCACACCTGTAATGCCAGCACTTTGGGAGACCAAGGCAGGCAGATCATCTGATGTTGGGTGTTTCAGACCAGCCTGACCAACACGGAGAAACTCTGTCTCTATTAAAAATACAAAATTAGCTGGGTGTGGTGGCACATGCCTGTAATCCCAGCTACTCGGGAGGCTGAGGCAGCAGAATTGCTTGAACCCAGGAGGCAGAGGTTGCGGTGAGCCGAGACTGCACCATTGCACTGCAGCCTGGGCAGTAAGAGCAAAAATTCTATCTCAAAAACAAACAAACAAACAATTTTGCAGCCAGATCATTTATGTATCATCTGATTTACATTATTTGACTGAAAAAAACTCCAAAGGAAAAAACAATTTAGATAATGAAGAAAAAATTTCTTTTAGAGATGGGGTCTCACTTTGTCACCCAGGCTGGAATGTAGAGGTATGATCATAGTTCACTGTAGCCTCCAACTCCTGGGCTCACTCAAGTGATCCTCTCACCTCAGCCTCTCGAGTAGTTGGGACTACAGGCTTGCACCACGAAACCTGGCTGATGGTTTTTTATTTTATTTTTTCAGAGACAAGGTCTTGCGCTATGTTGACCAGGCTCGTCTTGAATTCCTGCCTCAAGTGACGCTCCTACTTCAGACCCCCAAGTAGCTGGGATTACAGGCAGAAGCCACTGCACCCAGCAAGGATTCTTTTTTAATCTGATAAAAAGAAAAAAAGCAGCTATGTTTCCTGTGATACTGTGAAATATATATTTGGTCTACATCCCTGTTTCCTGGCAGGAGCTCTTAAAATCCCTGGAATCTTTAAAGTGATAAGTGTCTATCTATATGCTAATGTGTTGACTGATAGCTGCCAGCTCCTAGGTGGCTTCAGGACAGGGGCTACTCATTAGAAGGACCAAGGCAGGATTAGAGGGTTGGGACTTTCAGCCCCACCACCCATTCTCCAGGAAGTGGGAGAAGTTAAGTTGATCACCAATGGCCAAAGGTTTAATGAATCATTCCTACATAAAGCTTCCCAAAAATCCAAAAGGACTGCGTTTGGAGAGCTTCCAGGTAGTTGAACATACAGATGCTCCTGGGGGTGGCATCCACAGAGAGGGGATGGTAGTGCCACACCCTTCCCACATGCTTTGCCCTATGCATATCTCCATCTGTATCCTTTGTAATATCCTTTATAATAAACCAGTAGATGTGTTTCCTTGAGTTTTCTGTGAGCCACTCTAGTAAATTAATAGAACCCGAGGAGAGGACAGTAGGAATCCTGATTTATAGTCAGTCAGAAGCACAGGTAAAACAACTAGGGTCTTTAGATTAGCGTGGGAAGCTATCTTCAGGTATATATAGTGTCAGAATCGAATTGAATTAGAGGATGCCCAGCTGGTATCCATTGCAGAATTAACTGATTGATGGCTGGTGGGGAGAAATCTACATTCAATTCTTGGTGACTAGAGGTCACAGAAGTCTTCTGTATTGATTGTTGTTGAGTAAGACAATAGAAAAAACACTGATTTTTATTCCTATATTTTCACATTCCTCAAATCAAATTTCTAGTAAACAGTCTAGGCTGGACAAAAGCTCTAACCTAAGCTCTTAAGGCTGAGGGAGGAGAATCACTTGAACCCAGAAGGCAGAGGTTGCAGTGAGCCAAGATTGCAGCACTGCACTCCAGCCTGGGGGTTAGAGCAAGACTCCATCTCAAGAAAATAAAAATAAAAATTAAAAAATAAGAAAAAAATAAAAGTTCTAAGGAGGACTGACTGAATTTTAATTTAGGGAGATGAAGAAGAAAACATAATCTAAATATCTCTAAGACCCTACCTAACAGGTCCCACAAAATAATTCTTTACCAGCAAGTCCTAAACTGCTGCTCCAAATGTTTCACTCTTTGGTGGCTTCTACACCTTTGGCCATGGCTTCCTTTGCCTTGAATGCCTTTCCTCCTAGACTCTAGTCTGTAATTCTAACCATGAAGCCAAACAAGCAAGGGGGCAAGCTTCAGAGCCAGACTGCCTGTATCGAAGTCCCGGTTCTATCTGCAGGGCCTGTGTCCACGTTCTTAACCTTTTGGAACCTCACTTTGCCCTCTCTCAAGAAAATCTCAATTTCGCAGATGGGTAGAAATTATTTTCTCTCTACACTCAGCCCTTCACCTACTTTTCCCTAGCTCAGTAAGTGGTACCACCATAGACCCAGCTGCCCAAGCCAAAAACCAAATTTTCTCTTTCAAACGTACAATCCCTCAGCTTTTATATTGTTTTATACTCAAAAAAGGAAAGGAAAGCAAAACAAAAGGCAGGTAGCCCGGCGCCTAGGAACCAGACCCGAAACCAAGGAACCAGATCCAAAACCAAGGAACCAGATCCAAAACCAGGCCTGGGCCTGCCTGATCGAAGCCTGGTAGTTAAAGATCAACCTCTGATCTAACTGGTTGTTATCTATAGACTCCAGACGTGTATGGAAGGACATTGTGAAACCTCCCTTTCTGTTCTGTTTCACTCTGACCACTGGTGCTTGCAGCCCCTGTCACCCCCTGGCTTGCTCAATCGATCACGACCCTCTCACGTGGACCCCCTTAGAGTTGTGAGCCCTTAAAAGGGACAAAAGTTAAGCACCTGACAAGCTCGGATTTTAAGACGCTAGCCTGCCGATGCTCCCCGCTGGTTAAAGCCACTCCCTTCACTATCTCGGTGTCTGAGAGGTTTTGTCTGCGGCTAGTCCTGCTACACTATCAAGTCTGCTTTCAAAATAAACTCCAAATCAATCAAATCTGTTCTTATTTCCACCATTTCCACCCTTATCCAAGTCATCACCATCTCTCCCTGACTACTTTGCCTCCTAACTGGTTTCCTGGCTTCTACTCTTGCCCTCTGCAATCATTCCCCATATAATAGCTAATGTGATCTTCTAAAAGCATAAATCAGATTGTTTCTCCCTTGCTAAAAACTCAATATCCCACCGTTATCACTTAGAATTAAACCTCTGCCTTGTCTGGCCTCTGCCTACCTCCTTTATTTCATCTTCTATTTCTCTTTCCTTCGCTCTTTCCTCTCCAGGCACACTGGCTTTCTAGCGTATTCCTTATATACATTCTTAAATACAATTTCATTGCTGCTTGTGGACTTTGCACCTGGCCATTTCTTCTGCCTGAGATGCCCTTCTATCAAATCTCTGTACCACCGACTCCTTATTCAGGACTCGCTCAAATGTTGCCTCCTCAAGAGGGTCTCTCTTGACCATCTTACCCAATGTTGCCCCTGCCCCAGGACTCTGTGTCCCATACTTCTCCTGTTCTAACATCTTCCTAATTCCTATTTCAACCTGAAAGCAAATGACTTGTTATGTGTTCTCTTTTTTATTGGCCTCTCCCTACTAAAGCTTCAAGAGAGCAACGATCCTTTTTTTTTTTTTTTTTTTGAGATGGGAGTCTCATTCTGTCACCCAGACTGGAGTACAGTGGTCTGATCTCAGCTCACTGCAACCTCCACCTCCTGGGTTCAAGTGATTCTCCTGCCTCAGTTTCCCGAGTATCTGGGATTACAGGCACGCACCACCATGTCCGGCTAATTTTCACCACGTTGGCCAGGCTGGTCTCAAACTCCTGACCTTAGGTGATCTGCCCACCTAGGCCTACCAAAGTGCTGGGATTACAGGTGTGAGCCACCGTGCCCGGTCTAGAGAGTAACGATCTTGTCTCTGTGTTCTCAACTTTATCTGCAGCACCAAGGGCCATGCCTGACACATGGCAGGCACTCATGAAAATACCTGCTGAATGGAGGAATGATTGTATAAACAACTACAAGTTAATGTGACAGCCACTGTAATAGGGTTATGAAAAACTGCTATGGGAGCACAACAAAAAGCTCTTCATTGCTGGAAATGCTTGACAGATTCCATTTGAGGAGGCAAAACCTAGACTCTTTCAATTCCCTGAAATCATGTATCATATCACCTTATCCTGAAGCAATTATTGAGATTAATTTAATGCCTCTTCAACAACAAAAAACTAAACTACTTCTTTTGTCATTCCTTCCAAAATGCTTCCAGATATATGCCAGCAAACACTGGTCATCTTCTGTCAGTCACAAAAAAAGTGAAGAATTAGGATTTATTTGGGCATAAACGAAGTATATTGAGGACATTTCTGAAAATATGAAAAAATTAAATTTAGAAATAGTGGTAAATAATAGAAGACTAGAACTGAAAACTAAATCTCCCTAGCAAACGTTCATAATGGAATAATTCATCCATTAATTCAACATATAACATTAGCAATTTTAACATATTAATGCCTATGTTTTGTCCTTCTTTGCTCTATTTACCCCTTAATGTTGAATAAATATCTCTAAATAAAATTTGTTTTGTCCTAAAAGAAAGAAATTCAGGCTGTTTTAATTATAATGTGACAAAATGCAGCAAATGCTCCTCAAGTTGTTCACTACAGTCTTGCAAGTACGAGTGCTATCCAGGCTTCTTTTTTTGAGTCGGAGTCTCGCTCTGTCACTCAGGCTGGAGTGCAATGGCATGATCTCAGCTCACTGCAACCTCCCCCTCCTGTGTTCAACTGATTCTCATATCTCAGCCTCCCGAGTAGGTGGAATTACAGGCATGTGCCATCACACCCGGCTAAGTTGTGTATTTTTAGTAGAGACGGGGTTTCGCCATGTTGGCCAGGCCTGTCTAAATCTCCTGACCTCAGGTGATCCACCTGCCTCAGCCTCCCAAAGTGGTAGGATTACAGGTGTGAGCCACTGCACCTGGCCCAGGATTCCAATTTTTTAAAAAAAATCCTGATTCTCAAAGGACTTTTCATGAGCCTGTGTATTCAGAATTATAACTACTTATATGTGTAACGATAGAGATCATAGCACCTATGTACTAGAGCCATGATTTCTGAATATTAAATTTTTGAGTATTAAATCTACTAAATCTCTTCTATAAAGCCTTTTACACTCTTCTCGAAAATAGCTTATTTATAATCACTGGAGAAGAAAATTGATGAGAACGTTTTTTCTTGTAAATTTTCTCTGCCAGAAAAATCTTCCACATATTCCCTCTAAGAATTTCAGGAATGAATTTGGGATTGGCGAGAACTGTAAAATTAGTCCAGAAGGAAATTATGTAGTAGAGAATCAAGTGCTTAGTGTAAACAGTGCTAACAAGTCAGTTTTGTCACAGTCTTAGAACCTAAATGTCACTTGGGGAGTTACCTCAGAATGCAGGACACTGGCCAACAAAAACCCTAATCTAGGACACTTATTTGTAGCTAAAACAATGATAGAAAAAGGTTAAAACTCAATCCTGTCTAAGCTTTAACACTGAGGACCAGTGCATTCCGGAAAAATCATTAAGGAAATGACAACAACCTATACAAATTTTTTTCTTTGAAGATAATTTAAGACAACCTAAAGAAATAATTTTCTCACTACTGTATACCCAACAGAAACTGCATTCCTCAGAATGATGAGATGCTGTACCTCACCCTGTATCCTCTTTCTCCCAAAACCATTTATTGACCACTTATTATATTTGCTATATAATGCACTAGACTCTGGAAATCTACTAGTAAACAAGATACAGTCCCTACTCCATGAGATCAAAGAGTGATTGTAATTGTAATATGGATGCTCTTTAGCTTATGATGTGTTCATTCCAAGAACCCATTGTAACTTGAAAATATCATAAGCTGAAAATGCACCTAACCCATTAAAATAAACTTCATAGCTTAGCCTAGCCTACCTCAAATGTGCTCAGCATGCTTACACTAGCCTACAGTTGGGCAACATCTTCTAACACAAAGCCCATTTTATAATAAAGTGTTGAATATATCTCATGTAATTTACTGAGTATTGTACTGAAAGTTAAAAACAGGATAGCTGTATGGGTACTCACAATTAAGTAATGTACACAGGTGAATGCATACTGGGCCTGAAGAATGTTTGAAGCATTAATTAAAATTAATTGCTGATGATGGGGATGCTACTGCAACAGGGTCATCAATTTCTCTTCTGATGAGGCCTGAGATTAGTTTAGAAAAGGCACTGGGGCATTGATACTTGTTAATGGTTTAGCAGGCATTGAGTTCTTTGGGAAGACATCAGGGTATTTTTTTAATTTTTAAATTTAAATTTAAATTTTTTTTTTTTTTTTTTTTTTTGAGACAGAGTCTTGCTCGTTCACCCAGGCTGGAGTGCAGTGGTGCAATCTCAGCTCACTGCAACCTCCACTTCCCAGGTTCAAGAGATTCTCCTGCCTCAGCCTCTCGAGTAGCTGGGACTCAGGCGTGCCCCACCACACCCGGCTAATTTTTGTATTTTTAGTAGAGGCGGGGTTTCACCATGTTGGCCAGGCTGG
>NW_016809771.1:659603-663507 GCF_001698545.2 Rhinopithecus bieti | reverse complement strand
TTTTTTTTTTTTTTTTTTTGAGACAGAGTCTTGCTCGTTCACCCAGGCTGGAGTGCAGTGGTGCAATCTCAGCTCACTGCAACCTCCACTTCCCAGGTTCAAGAGATTCTCCTGCCTCAGCCTCTCGAGTAGCTGGGACTCAGGCGTGCCCCACCACACCCGGCTAATTTTTGTATTTTTAGTAGAGGCGGGGTTTCACCATGTTGGCCAGGCTGGTCTTGAACTCCTGACCTCAAGTGATCCACCCAGCACCTTGACCTCCCAAAGTGCTGGGATTACAGGTGTGAGCCACCAGCCTGGCTGACATCAGGTTTGGACTACACAGTTTGTTTCTCCTTTTCATTATGTATTTCTCTATAGCAAGCAAGAGCATCCTGAACTGCATGTCAGCTCCTGTGAATAATGACATCCCTTTCTTTTAACTTCTGAATGACACTGCTGATAGTGACAAATATCTCTGCCAGTTTCTTTGCCGTTAACTTTCTTGGTGCCTCAGGTATAACTTCTTCCTCTCTCTCAATTTCTTTCTTCCACCAGTTTGATCACCTCCTCATTGGAAAGCTCTTCAGTTTCAATGCCAGGAAGCTCATAAATACTCTCTTCACCAACGTCCAATTCTAGCTGTTCTCCAAGCACTAGTATCTTGTTACTGTTTCATCAACAGCAGAATCTTGCTAAGGCCTTTGAATGTGTTCATGTCTTCAAAACTTTTTTCCAAATGCCATTCATGCATTGCTGCGTGACTTCTTCCCATGCCCCAGTGATATTCTGGATAGCATTTAGAATGTTAAAACTTTCCCAAAACTCTAGGAGCATTCAGCCAGATTCATTCACTTCAACAGCCTGAGAAAATGCCTGGCATAAATAGAGTGCTTTGAATGCAGCTATTGTGCCTTGGTCCACTGGTTGAATGAGCGTGGTTGTGTTTGGCAGCAAATTCGTAACTTTTCTTAAGGATGCATGTCACCTATATGCTGTGGGTGCCCTGGAGCACTAAGATCAGAAGAATCTTGAATGGCGCCAGGTACAGTGGCTCATGCTTGTAATCCTAGTGCTCTGGGAGGCTGAGGTGGGAGGATTGCTTGAGGCCAGGAGTTTGAGACCAGCCTGGGCAACATAGTAAGACCTTGACTCTATAAAAAATGTTTAAAAAACCAGTCGAGTGTGCTGGTGTATATTGTGGTCCTAGCTACTTGGGAGGCTGTGCCAGGAGGATCATTTGAGTCCAGGAATTCAAGGTTACAGTGAGCTATGATCACGTCACTGCACTCCAGCCTGGGTGACAGAGCAAGACTCTGTCTCTCTAAAAATAAAAAATATTGAATGAAGTGGTTTTTTGCTTACAATATTCTCTTGCCTGTGGAATAAAAAACAGTTCAAAAGCCAGTCTTCAAACAATGCTGAGGTCCTCCAGGGTTTCTTGTTATGGTGATAATAAATGAGAAGTGAATGCTTGCTCACTTGTTCAGTGTTCTTAGGTTCCCTGAGTTGTAAATTAGGAAAAGCTTTAATTTGAACCCTGCAACATTTCCACCCAAAAACAGCATTACACAGTCTGAATGCCTTAAGTTCTTGATAAATGCGTGTATGCTCTGGCATATGCTCCCAGAGCAACCTTATTTTATTGACACAAAATATTTGTCCTGGGAAGTATTTATTATCCACAATTATCTTCTACAGCTCTTCCTAAAAGCTTTGACACATTCAGTATCAGCACTTGCTGCCTCTCTGCTGACCTTCACATTAAGAAAATTATGATGCCTTTTGAAGCACTAGAATCAGCCATGACTTGACATAAACACTTGTGTATACATAGGATCATCAACACATTCATTCACTCTTTTAGTGTAATCAAAAACACTTCTTGCCCTAGTTGGCATCATCAGTAAGTAGTATGCCCGTCTATATCTGGTCTTACATCCACATGACAAGTAATTTTTCCATATTATCAATCAGCCAAGCTCTTTTCTTCGTGATGATAGTGGATTTAACTAATGCTATTTCACTGCCTCACTGATTCACTTCTTATCGTTTAAGATGGTTGACATCATGGATCATGGAAAGTCCCAACTCTTGTGCAATGGCCATTAATCGCTTGCTGCCTTCATGTAGGGCAATTATCTTGAGTTTCATCTGAAGAGTAATTGCCTTCCTCTTCTTCTCACCAGAAGCAGGAGGCATAGATGAGTATACTGTAAACATGACAGGATGCAAAAGCACAAAACACAATGTCCAAGAAACGCCAGTCACACAGTACACAGGGGAGTTTTGTTTACCTGCATGATGTGTGGCTGGCTGAGAGCTGTGGCTTGCTGCTGCTGCCCAACATCGACACAGAGTATTGTACTACATATTGCTAACCCAGGAACAGATCAAAATTCAAAGTACAGTTTCCACCAAATGCACATTGCTTCACACCATCATAAAGTAAAGCCATCATAAATCAGGGTCCATGTGATAAGGTCTATGATGGATTAAGTTTGGGGTGCTGTGGGCACACTCATGGAGGCATACACAGATTTAATTTTGAAGTGATTGGAGCAGATTTTATCAAAATTACAATCTCGATTATTGGTTTTTAAAGTGCCTCAGAGATTCTCAATTTTAAATCAAACTGACATTTCTACAAGAAATGAAACATCCTTGCAGTCCAGGATTGCTTTTCAAAATCTTAAAGTTCCAGAGATCTTTCTTATAGATTTTCTTTAACTTTCAGTTTCCATCCATTGAAACCCCTTGGCCAATAAATAATTTGGTTATTTTACATATTTTATCCCAAATTTCAGAAACATTAGATTTTCTATCCCTTATTTTAAAATTTTCTATTTAAAATAAACAAATATACACTACAGGTTGCCATAGGATGTGTGAAGTGAGAGGCAATGTAGAGAACAGACTTTTGTCTTTGCTTTCTAACACCTGATTCTTCAAGTTCTTTTTTACAAGCAGCATGTTGTCCTTTTATAATTGAGAAACAAATACATGTATTTATTAAAAATGGTCACTGGGCACAGTGGCTCACACCTGTAATCCCAGCACTTTGGGAGGCCAAAGCAGGGAGATCAGTTGAGGTCAGGAGTTGGAGACCAGCCTGGCCAAGATGGTGAAACCCCATCTCTACTAAAAATACAAAAAGTAGCTGGGCATGGTGGCAAGCACCTGTAATCCCAGCTACTTGGGAGGCTGAGGCAGGAGGGAGGCAGCGGTTGGAGTGAGCCAAGATTGTGCCTCTGCACTCCAGCATGGGTGTTGGAGTGAAACTCCACCTCAAAAAATAAAATAAAATGTCCTAAAATCCCCATATTATTCAAGTTTCATGTTTTCTATGGATGAACAACAGAGGTATAAGTACACTAGTCATTTCATTGTAATTTAATTATCCCTCGGCAATAACCTGTAGTGACATTATAATTTTGTGACTTGACATTATGCAGGCCAAGTACGAAATAATAATGCTGTATTTAATATACTCTGCCCCTTATTTTATTACAGTGTAGAAGCTTAAGGGATAAAGCTTGCTTTATTTCTTCTGTGTGCAGGGGCCAGTGAAAATAATATGCTAAGAACAGATAAGGCTCAAGGACAGTATCTCTAGCTAGTTGCACTTTCAATGAACTCCAGTAGTCAAGGACAGTATCTCTAGTTGAACTTTTAATGAACTCTAGTAGACGCCAAGAAGGCAGACAAATAAGAAAGAGCTTAGAGACAAGGAACTAAGTAGAAGGTTACATCTGGGTGCAGAAAGTTTGTTTTGCATTGTGTTATTTTTGCTGACGTGGGATTTATCGAGTATAAATAAAGTGAGGCGGAGGCTCTAGGCGCGGCCGCCATGTTCTCTGTTTGTCTTTGTCTCTTGTGTCTGTTCATTCTCCACCACCCCCGGCACGGTCCCCAATATGGGCAC
>NW_016809771.1:625532-657966 GCF_001698545.2 Rhinopithecus bieti | reverse complement strand
GAAAACATGGATTTCTACAATCTCTGGAAGTATATTGCTTTGGGCGCTTGGATTGAGTCTACTTCTCCTGGTAATCCGATGCTACCTCCGTCGCATCCAAAAACAAAAGAAAAAAACAGGAACAAGTATGGGCTACCTTTCTAGGATTGAGGCAAAACAAAAGGGGAAATGCAGGGGCCATTGAAAATAATATGCTAAGAATAGATAAGGCTCAAGGACAGTATCTCTAGCTAGTTGCACTTTCAATGAACTCCAGTAGTCAAGGGCAGTATCTCTAGTTGAACTTTTAATGAACTCTAGTAGGCGCCAAGAAGGCAAACAAATAAGAAAGAGCTTAGAGACAAGGAACTAAGTAGAAGGTTACATCTGGGTGCAGAAAGTTTGTTTTGCATTGTGTTATTTTGCTGACGTGGGATTTATGGAGTATAAATAAAGTGAGGCGGAGGCTCTAGGCGCGGCCGCCATGTTCTCTGTTTGTCTTTGTCTCTTGTGTCCGTTCTCCACCACCCCCCGGCACGGTCCCCAATAGTGCATAGCCACGTAGAATATTATGTCCTGTCTCTCAGGGTATTGTAATTCAATACTGCTGACTTAAATTCATGTCCTTTTTCTTCCAAGCATTTCAAAGTGTCATCTGCATTCATCTATCTTGTAACATTTCTGTGTGATATATTAGTAATAATTAGGGTAATCCCTTTTTTTCTCTAAAATATGCAGGGTAAAGATGGAGGATGAGTATATAAACTCTTTGTACCACCCAACTCTAAGAGTAGCCTTCAACTGTATAATTTGTAACAGTTATGGAATCAACTAAACTCTTTATAGTATCTCAATCATTACTTCTCATCCCATTCTTCCCTTCCAACCAATTCAGTCTATTAATAGCCATTGAAAAACAACAACAACAAAAAATCAATCAAACTGGTAACATTTACTGCGGCTTAAAAGTTAGAAGAATGAGGGGGCCAGGCGCGGTGGCTCACACCTGCAATCCCAGCACTTTGGGAGGGCGAGGTGGGTGGCTCACGAGGTCAAGAGTTCGAGACCAGCCTTACCAACATGGTGAAAACCCATCTCTACTAAAAAAACAAACAAAAAAAAAAATTAGCTAGGCATGGTGGCATGCACCTATAATCCCAGCTACTCAGGAGGCTGAGGCAGGATAATCACTTGAACCTGGGAGGCAGAGGTGCAGTGAGCCGAGAGGGAGCCACTGCACTCCAGCCTGGGTGACACAGACTCAATCTTGGAAAAAAATAAAAAAAGAATGTTGAAGTTCCTGTTCTTTGAGCAAGATATTTAGCCTTTCTGTCCTTCAGTCCCATAACTTGTAAAAGCAGGGATAGTTGCTCAAAAGCTTAGAGGAACGGGCTTTGTGAATTATAAAGCATCATAGAGACAATATGTTATTAATATAATCAATACTCTTTACTTTTAATCAACTGCCAGTCTCTTTATATCAATAACAAAGAGAAAAACAAAATTATTGCCAAGGATCATTAATGCACAGAGTCAGTTATGATAAAAACTGAATGCTAATTTATACATACATGAGATTATAACACCTAGCACTTGGGAGGCTCTCAGCAAACAATTATCTTCTACTGCCTTCTCCTGTTATATCTAGTATGTTACTTGAAGTTTCTTCATAAATGGCTCTTTAGGGCACATGTACAATATATTTTAGGGGCAAGGGAGGGGCAACTAAAATCCTTCTATAATTGAATAAAATTCTGATACAGTAATTTATCATAATTAGTACTGTCCAGTGAGGAACTATTTCCTGCCCACAGTGTGCCATAAAGAGAGAAATCAGGATGTACAGACAGGCCTCACTTCTGACCTGTTACTGAAGTTAGTGTGCCTGGATTCGCCCCTCTGAAAACCTCTGTTTCGGGGTATCAGAATTTAAATTTACATTGGAGTTAGAAGTAATTGAGGCATCTGTCTGGCATTTGTTGTGCCTGTGAGCAAAACGAGAAGGAACAGAACACTTGGTAGTTGACCATGAATCCACTCACAGTTCCTCCAACACGGTCCTTAGGGATATCAGGCTGATCCCTAGAGGCCTCAGAAACTATCTAATGAGACAGGGAACTGGCATGAAGAGTTTAAAGGCAGAGCTCAGTTAGGCAGGCAGGGATGGGTATCCACACTGTCACTCCATAGCTATGTGACGTAGGTATCTTAACTTCTCTAAACCTCACTGTCCTTATCTGCACAATGGGGATAACAGTACCTACTTCACAAGGCTGACACAGCATTAAAGATGAGCAGGCTTTGTGTAAAGTGATATATGCCACAATATCACTATTACTGTAACTATTATTTCTCAGGTAGAAGGAACATGTTCCCAAAATACAATTATAGACTAACATATTGATGATCTAAAAGCTTTGCTATTTTTTCAAGACGGAGGCCCGCTCAGTCACCAGACTGGAGTGCAGTGGCGTGATCTCAGCTCACTGCAACCTCCACCTCCCAGGTTCAAGTGATTCTCCTGCCTCAGCCTCCTGATTAGCTGGGACTACAGGTATGCGCCACCATGCCCTGCTAATTTTTGTATTTTTAGTAGAGACGGGGTTTCATGATGTTGGCCAGGTTGGTCCTGAACTCCTGACCTCGTGATCCGCCTGCCTCAGCCTCTCAAAGTGCTGGGATTACAATCATAAGCCACCGCATCCAGGCTTTGTTACTTTCAAGAAGAGCAACACATCATAGAAAGAGGTTTAATGGTCCAGGCATGGTGGCTTACGCCTGTGATCTCAGCACTTTGGGAAGCCAAGGCAGGCGGATCACCTGAGGTCAGCAGTTTGAGATCAGCCCAGCCAACATGTGAAACTGTGTATCTACTAAAAATACAAAAAAAATTAGCTAGGTGTGGTGGCAGGCACCTGTAATCCCAGCCACTCGGGAGGCTGGGGAGGCTGAGGCAGGAGAATTGCTTGAACTTGGGAGGCAGAGGTTGCAGTGAGCCAAGATCACATCTTTGCACTCCAGCCAGGGTGACAGAGCAAGACTCCATCTCAATAAATAGGTAGGTAGGTTGGTAGGTTGGTAGGCAGGTAAGCAGGTAGGCAGGTAGGCAGGTAGGCAGGTAGGTAGGTAGGTAAAGAGGTTTAACGTTCAATAATGAACTTGAAACCAACTGGGATTTCTGGTGTGTACATTTACAGAGGGTAATAAGTGCATCTTCTAAAAACTTATTGTTGTGTTGGCAATTTTGTTTATTGCATGTAAGCAATAAGCAAGAAAGATTCTATAGAAAAAGACCATTACTTCTAAGCACATTTTAGACTATGTAACTATTTAAAGACTAATGGTATTTACTAGAAAATAGTACCTTCGGTTAGGTCATATGATATTTTATTTCCCCTATAGGTTCTATTTAACTTTGGCCCACTGATTTTGTTATCTTTGCTAATTATAATCTGTTACCAGGCTGTTTTCTCATTTGCCATTTAGTTAGGTTAAAGTATATTATATGAATTTAAAGTGTATTATATGAATGTAAGAAGAAGCATAGTAAACAAAAAAGCCCTAACATACAAATCTTAGTTTGTGTTTCCCCAAAAGCAGAGCCTAAGACAAGGATTTGGGTGTAGTAACTTCTCTGGGAGGTCATCTTATAAAGCAGGAGAAAGAGAATGGGAGGCATGATATGGGAAGAAGAGCTAATGTAAGAGCATTACTGAGGTCACTGCTAGAGACAACAGGGGACTCATTCTGCCAGTACCTATGAGTAGCACTTAGAATATCACTCACAATTGTCCATCTAAAAGACAAGAGGCTGAAACATTTATTTAGCCATTTGAGGGTTGTCCTCAGCTCCCTGATATGGGAGCAGAAGGGAGCTAGAGAGGGGAAGGAGGGGTATTAACTTCACAGCCCTCCCCTGCTACACTTGGTACACAGGCTCAGCAAACTCCCTAGTTCCTGTGCTGCTAAAGAAGGCATTGAGCAGAATACACAAAGACTGGGTATAGTTTGGGTTTGAGATGAAACACCAGCAATGGAAGGTGAGTCCGAATTTGTAAGAAACTATCCACCAGTTACAGATGAAATCAGAGGGGGGCAAAAATGGATGCATGCAAGGGCCAAAGGCATCTCCTACAAATACAAGAAGTTACATGTGAAAACAAGACTTCCCAGGCCTTTCCAAGAAATAAAGAGAAGCTACTCTTATTCTGATCTTCCCCAAGTAGCTCCGAGAACATCTTTACCTAAAGTAGGTATAAAAAGAGATCCAAAGTAGAGAAAATAAAATTTTTACATATTTCTTATTGTGGGTTTAATATATATCTAATTAGATTTTATCTATAAAGATGTTAACTGCAACATTATTTATAACAGCAAAAAATTGAAATCAATTGTCCAATAATAGAAGGGCTAATTATGAATCTGTAACGTATGATTATTATGCATTCATTACAAGTGCTTTCAAGAAAATATTAATGATACAAGAAAAGATTCATGACAACGATACTTTGAAAAACTCTAGACCCCAAACTATACATAATGTTATTGCAATTGTGGTCTTCAAGTTTCTTAAATTTCAAAACCAGCACTTCCAAAATTATACATTTTCACTTCTAAGCTACCTTTACATGAAATTTGGACTTCAATGCATCAGCTACCCAGCCATGGTCATCCCTCCCATCCCACACACACTAAATGTGGAAATGTGTGGGGAGCCTTATTTGGTTGTCACATTGACTGATGGGTGCTAAAAACATTTAGTATACAAGGTCAGAGATGATAAACATTCTGCAATGCACTAAACAGAACTTACCAAAAAATTGCCCTACCAAAATGCAAAGAGTACCACAAGTAAAAACAAGGAGCTAAGGGAGTAAACACTTAGAATGATCCTATACCGGCCAATAGGCCAGTTTTGCAAGCATCTGTGCCAGAGTTGAGGCAAACTGGGTCTATTAATTTGCATACATCATTATTTTATAAAACAGTGAAGATAGGTAAATCAAAATGCTGATAGTAGTGTTTGTTACAAAGCAGAGAGATCACAACAATATGGTTAGGACAACGAAGGAAATCAACTAGAGGTGCAAAGAATGGTGACTAACACAACACAGAATTAGATATTCAGGCTTTGGCCAACTGAATATGCATAGATTTGGTTATAAATTTAAAAACTAAATTTCAAATACTGGAAATCCATAAACACTAACTGTACCTAAAATACATAATTTGCAATTTTAATACATGTTCTTGCTTTTTTGGAAGAGGGCAAATCTATAGAAAGTATATTTTATACTTTTGTACTTCTGATTATAGTACACGTTTTTAAGAACATATTATATTTAAGAACATATTATATACAAACATGCTTGTGCATAGAGAAGACTGGAAGGAAAGACACCAAAATATTAATATGGTTATTTCTGAATGCTGGAATTAGAAGAGGTTTTCCTTTTCTGTACTGAAATTTCTTAAAAGACCTACGTCTGCAACTCTCTCAAGAAAATCCAAAAGTCAGCAAGACAGGCAAAGTTAAACATGTTTAAAGTGTCAGGTCCAAGTAAAAGCAAAATAGAGCTGGGCTGCATGAAAGGAGAGGATGACAAGATTTAGGGCTATGTTTTCTTCTCACAGCTGGTTATTCTGTTGGGTAATAAATGACTCACGACTTGGACAATACAGCCCCATTGTGCATATTCCACTAGAGGTAGGGTACTGTGAAATTCTCTGCAAGATTCATAGAAGTGAAAGGTACATTAGCCAGGACAGTATACATAATAAAGGCATAAAAAGCATAAAAACTGTCCAATTACTAAGATAAAGCAGTAAAAAATAAAATGCAGAATTCTCCAGCAGGAGGTAGCTACAATTTAAGCAAACCTGGTTCCTGGGAAAGGAAATAAATTAATTAAAAGGCAATCTAGGCTGGGTGCGGTGGCTCAAGCCTGTAATCCCAGCACTTTGGGAGGCCGAGACGGGCGGATCACGAGGTCAGGAGATCGAGACCATCCTGGCTAACTCGGTGAAACACCGTCTCTACTAAAAAAAAATACAAAAAACTAGCCGGGCGAGGTGGTGGGCGCCTGTAGTCCCAGCTACTCGGGAGGCTGAGGCAGGAGAATGGCATAAACCCGGGAGGCGGAGCTTGCAGTGAGCTGAGATCCGGCCACTGCACTCCAGCCTGGGCGACAGAGCGAGACTCCGTCTCAAAAAAAAAAAAAAAAAAAAAGGCAATCTAGAAATATGCACTGAAGGGAAAAAACAAGTAGCAAAATATTTATTTATTCACTCTGCAAATGTTTACTGAATGAGAACTAACTGTGAGGCACTATGGATCTATCACTCATCACTTCACACATATCCTTTTGGAACTGAAATTTTTGGCTGATGCCCTTTCTGTGGTAACCAGTTTCATAAGTTACTACTCACCATGTTGGAGGTACTTCCTTTTCTTGTCCTAAATGAACATGACGATGCACAGGTGATGACACCTGTCATTCATTGATCACCAGCACTGATGTGACTGACAGGTGTTTCTAGTTAAAAGTCCCCTCTCCCTCAGCACTACATATACTGACCCTTCTCAGACGTGCATTTGGAAAACAGACAATCTTTCACTGATAAAGGAAGACTCTTTTTGATTAGTATACTTGTCCTAAAACCACCTTCTTTAAATGAAATCTTTGTTTTAGCTTGCTGGACCTATCAAATAAATTCACATCTATGACAATAATATTGTTGAGGATTTTATACAATGCCAGTATCCTCAAGTCTCTTCTTTTGGGTTGGCCATATTCCCCACAAAAAGACTCTTCTCATCTACTTGGAAGGTATAATCCTGGGGGCCAACATCTGCAATATGGATAAAGAAACATGGTTCAACTTCACTAAGTTAACTTTCACCAAGTTGTTTTCCACAGAGTATGCAGGCTCTCAACTGTGTCAGATATCATCAAGTCTAAAGAAATAAAACTTTGAAATTCCTTCCAGGTGGGAAAGAGGGCACTTGCCCAGCTGTGCAGAGTAGAAAAACAGTTTGGAATCTAATAGCTTCTTGAGCAGATTTTCAACCAATTATCATGCTTCTAGCCTACAATTTACCCCATATTTCTGAAAGCACTTGTTCTGTCAAATCCTAAGGTTAAATGGTATAAATTGGTTGATTCATAGCTTTTCCCACTGCTGCCTAATGATAAGCTTTCTGTGCTATGTATCAGTTGGGTTCATCCAGAGAAGCAACTACTATGAATGTGCATGTGTGACTATACAAAGATTTGTTACAAAGACTTGGAGTTGTGCAACTGTGGAAACTGGTTAAGTAGTCTCTAAAGGCTGTTTTCTTCATGTCTGATTCTAGAGCTGAGGTCCACAGGGCAGGACATCAGGAAAGGATGATGGAAGCAAAGCGGGGAAATGCAAAAACAAGATGAAAACCACAAGCACAACCTTGAGTCCCTGGGGGTCTCAGTCCATACAGGATGCTGTAACAGAAAACCACAGACTAAGTGGCTTAAACAACAGAAATTTATTTCTCACAGTTCTGGAGGCTTGGAAGTTCATTACGGTGCCTGCATGTTGGGTTCTGGTGTGGGCCATCTTCCGAGTTTGCAGATGGCTATCTTATTCTATGTCCTCACATAGCGGAGTGCAGAAAGAGGAAGCAACTCCGTCCTGTTTCTTCTTATAAAGGCATTAATCCAACCATGAGAGCTCTATCCTCATGACATTACTTCTCAAGGGTCCCATCTCCAAAAGCCTCCATTGAGGCTTAAGGTTTCCACATATGAATTTATGGTGACACAAACATTCACTCCTCAATCCTATAGCATGGGTTTATACACGGAAAGAGACTGTATTTGGAGCTGTACTCAATACTGATTCAAATGACACAATTCTGAACTTTGAGCTGACGCTGTAATGTTCTGGACTTTGGGCTGACAAATTGGGGGCACTGGGAGGGGGTTAATGTATTTTTGCATTATGACCAGTATTGTTTTGCACTGTGAACCATTGGGTAGACTGTTGCATGCAGCTTTCAAATACAGTCCTCTAACATTAGCAATCTCTGATTGTGGTGGTGGATACATGAACCTACACATGAAAAAGTATACAGAAGTAAACTCATGCACACAAGCACAAGTAAAACTGGGGCAATATAAATAAGATTGGTGGATTATATCAACTTAAATATCAGTCAATATATGGGTTGTGATATTATACTACAGTTTTGCCAAATGTTACCTTTGGGGGAAAATGGATAGAGTATATACCGGATTTCTTTGTATTATTTCTCACAAACTGCCTGTGAATCTGAAGTTATCTCAATAAATACTTTAATTTTTTTTAAGAATATGGCACTCAGTGATCCTGCCTCCTGGTATTCTGACCCTTACGTAAGTGTAATTTCTTCCTCTTGAATGTGAGCAGGACCCAGTGATGTGCTTCTATTAAATGGTACAGAGAAAATCATGGGCTGCGTCTTCCATGATTACACAACAAATGAATGACTTCTGTCTGCTAGATTCGCTCTGTTGTCTATCAGCTTGCATACTTTGATGAAACAAGCTTTCATGTTGAAGAGGACCAGGTGGCAGTAAATTGAGGGCAACCACTGGGCAACAGAAAGGAAGTCCAAAGCCCATTCCCCTGTAAATAACTGAATCCAGCCAACAACCACCTGAAAGCTTTGCAACAGCCTTTAATGACTACAGTTCCAGCCAACACCATGATTTCAGCCTGCGAGAGACTTCAGCATACCTGGATTCCTGGACTACAGAAACTGAGCTAATAAATGTGTGCCATTTGAGCCACCAAGGTTTGGCACATTTTGTTGGGCAACATTACATAGCAATAGTAGATAATTAATAGAAGCTTGTTACTATTTGTCCCTCTACTTTCTACTCCAATACTTTGTTGCCATTGTCTCCTTTCCCAATCTGTTTATCCTTGTGGGCTAATATATTTTTTAATTCCTGTATTCCTGTTAGGATTTCAGGAAGGAAATTTATGTATTTGTCAAGACTGACATCTTTTACTGGATATCATCCCAGGTCTTCTGTTATGGATTAAATATATGTATGTCCTCCTCTCCCCCATTTATACGTTGCAGCCCTAACTCCCAATGTGTTGGTATTAGGAGATTGAGCCTTTGAGAGATAATTAGGTTTAGAAGAGCTCATGAGTATGGAGCCCCCATGTTGAGATCAGTGGCCCTTAAAAGAAGAGGAAGAGGCCAGGTGTGGTGGCTCACACCTGTAATCCTAGCACTTTGGGAGGCTGAGGCGGACAGATCACCTGAAGTCAGGAGTTCAAGACCAGCCTGGCCAACACAGTGAAATCTCGTATCTCCTAAAATACAAAATTTAACCAGGCATGATGGCAGGTGCCTGTAATCCCAGCTACTCGGGAGGCTGAGACAGGAGAATCACTTGAACCTGGGAGAGAGTGGCTGCAGTGAGCCGGGATCACACCACTGCACTCCAGCCTACGTGGTTCGCTGAGTGAGACTCTACCTCAAAAAAAAAAAAAAAAAAAAAAAAAAAAAAAAAAAAAAAGAGAAAAAAAAAAAAAAAAAAGAGGAGGAAGAAATACCAGAGCTTTCTCTCTCCTCCTGTTGAAGAATACAACAAGACGGTGGCCATCTGCAAGCCAGGAAGAGAGCCCTCAATAGGAAAACAATCTTCCTGCACCTTGATCTTGGACTTTCCAGCCTCCTGGAATGTGAGAAATAAATGTCTCTTTATAAGCCACCCAATCTATAATATTTTGTTACAGCAGACTATGCAGACTAATACGCCCCGAGGCTAACACAATTAATGGAGACAAAATCAACAAGCAGTCTGTTTTAAATGAGTTATTCTAAAATTTTCACACTACAAGCCTAGTCAAGGAGATCAAGAGAAATTCTATGTTACAAAATGTTCTTTCATTTTAATCACTTGATCAATGCAGCATCATCATAGGGCTTTATTTTCTTCTTATAGTTTTGGTTAGCAGTGGAATTTAAAATGCCCCAGTTTGCCATCTGCTTCATGTTCACAGGCATGAACCATACCAATAAAAAGAAATGGCCTTCAAATCATCAGCCTTTTCTTTTAACCAGAGAGAAAAGAAAAAGAGAGAAAAAGAAATACCTGTCTAGATTGTGGCTTCTATTTGAACTACAGTGAGGTTTGTCCTAATTTTGAGAAATCCTCACCTGCATGATATCTAAGTAATTGAATATCCCTATTATCTCCACTAAGTCACAATTTTTTTGTTGTTAAATAATAAGGAACATCAGAATTGTGTAAGTATTCTTTATAGATATGGGGAAGTAAGACTTCTCTGGATTTTGCTTAGCTTCTGTAAAAAGCCCTAGCCTCCCAAGACATGGAAATATATACACCTTAAAGCTAGAGAATTTGCTTTCACTTCCCCTAGAAGCATTTTACTTTTCACATAACCTGAGGATTAGCTCTGTAGCCATTTGTCTACTTACGTTGTCTAATCCAAAAGGATGATAAAACTTCTCTTATCTCTATAAGTGAGTCAAATGGTTAGAGCCCAGAATAGGCCCCTGGGCTAAGTTCCAAAGTGCCAGGAAGACTCTCTCTGGGTATTTACAGAAGCCTAGACCTTAGAAACATCTCCTGATAATAACTTGCCCACTCTTTCCATGACGGAGATGTTTATCTGGCCCTTGGAAAGTCATATTTACATTCCAAATGGTTTTAAGAACTCAAGATTCTTCTTATCCTATCGCGAAGGAGTAAAAGTTTTCTCTCTCTTTTGGAAGAGGAAGTGGGTGGCTACCTCTTTTCTGTATACAGAGAAAATACATTATTTTCTATCACTTTTCTATGGGGTGAAACCTACCACCTGCATACAAATTTTCCATTGATTCTCATCACAGGCCTATGGATCTGGGTATGGGAGAAGATGCTCATCTTTCTGCAGTTACTATATTTTTACTGTACATTATATATGTTTAGATACACAAAAACTTACCATAGTGTTGCAACTTCCTACAGTATTCAATATAGTAAGATACTGTATAGGTTTGTAGTGTAGGAACAATAGGCTATACAACATAGCCTAGGTGTGTAACAGGCTATGCCATCTAGGTTTGCGTAAGTACACTCTGATGTTTGCATGATGATGAAATCGCCCAAGGATGCATTTCTCAGAATGTATCCCTGTCATTAAATGACGCATGACTGTTACCTATTTATGTACATTTCACATAACTTTATAAATACACTAATATCATAGTCTTGACAAAACAGTAGGGAACAGCAGATCTAAGATCAAACAAGCAGGTTAGAAAGGGAACATCCACTAGGAAATGAACACTATCTCTCAATATATTTCATCATATTCGTCTTAGAGAAAAGTTTCCCCAGAGGTGAGCGATGCTTATAGAATCATTAAATTAAAAGATGTAATAGGAGAGAGGGGCAGAGAAAATGGCCAGATCCAAGCTGCTACTGATCATCCCCAACCTCCAACAGGAACACCAAATTTAGCATCTACACAAAAAAGCCATCTTTATTAGAACCAAAAATCAGGTACCCGTTCGGCCACAGGAGGTAGAGCACTAAGCAGGCTCTTGGGGTCTCCCATTCCAGGCACTGGCTCTTAGATGGCATTTCTGGACCTGCTCTGGGCCAGAGGCCAGCCCACTTCCCTAAAGAGTGAGTCTCAGGTCTGGTAGCATTCACCATGAGCTGACCGAAGACCCTTGGGCCTTAAGTGAACATTGGCAGTACCCTGGCTGTACTACCCAAGGGCCTATGGTGGCAGTGGTTGTGAAAAGGGGAGGGAAGAGTAGGAGGAACTTTGTCTTGTGGCTTGAGTGTCAGCTTAGGTGCAGTAGAACAGAGAACCAGGTAGATTTCTAAGGTTTTCAATCTCCAGTCCCTGGCACCTGGATGCATCTCTGAACCTGCTCCAGCCTTGAGGGAACTCACTGCACTGAAAGGAAGGACACAAGCCTGGCTTGCCTTGCCACCTGCTAATTGTAGAGTCCTAAGGTCTTGAGTGAAGATAGGCAGTAGCCAGGGAGTGGCTGCAGTGGGCACTGGGCAAGACCCAGTGCTGTGGGCAAGACCCAGTGCTGTGCTGGATTCAGGTCTGAGCCAGCGCAGTCCCAGTGGTGGTGACCGTAGGGGTGATTGTGTCAAGAGGCATTTGAGCCAGAACAACTTCTTAAATAGGGACTGGGTAAAATAATGTTGAGAGACCTGCTGAGCCATATTCCCAGGAGGTTAGACATTCTAAGTCACAGAGTAAGATAGGAGGTCGGCACAAGATATAGGTCATAAAGACTTTGCTGATAAAACTGGTTGCAGTAAAGAAGCCAGCTGAAACCCACCAAAACCAAGAGGGCGACAAGAGTGACCTCTGGTCATCGTCACTGCTACACTCCCACCAGCACCATGACAGTTTACAAAAGGCATAGCAACGTCAGGAAGTTACCATTTTTGATCTAAAAAGGGGAGGCATGAATAATCTACCCCTTGTTTAGCATGTCGTCAAGAAATAACCATAAAAATGGGCAACCAGCAGCCCTCGGGGCTGCTCTGTCTGTGAAGTAGCCATTCTTTATTCCCTTACTTTCTTATTAAACTTACTTTCACTCTGCACTGTGGACTCACCCTGAATTCTTCCTTGCACGAGATCTAAGAACTCTCTTTTGGGGTCTGGATCAGGAGCCCTTTCCAGTAACAACTGTGTCACCCCACTCCCAGCTCCAGGCAGCTCAGCACACAGAGAGAGAGAGAGAGACCCCATTTGTTTGGAGAAAGTAAGGGGAGATAACAGAGTCTCTGTCTGGTAATCCAGAGAATTCTGGATTTTATCCAACACCAGCAAGACAGTACCTCTACAAGTCTTCAAGAAAACAGTATTACTGGGCTTAGGGTGCTCCCTAATGCAGATATGGCTTAGACCACAACACCCAAGTCCGTTCAAATATTTGGAAACCTTCCCAAAGATGGGTACAAACAAGCCCATACTGCAAAGATTACAGTAAATACCTAACTCTTCAGGCTGGGTATGGTGGCTCATGCCTTTAATCCCAGAACTTTGGAAAGCCAAGGCAGGCAGACTGCTTGAGCCCAGGAGTTCAAGGTCAGCCTGGGCAACATTGCAAAACCCTGTCTCTAAAAAAAATACAAAAAGTACATGGATGTGGTGGTGCATGCCTGTAGTCCCAGCTACTCGAGGGTTGAGTGGGAGGATCCATTTAGTCAGGGAGGTCATGGCTGCAGTGAGCCATGACTGCTCCACTGCACTCCAGTCTGGGCAACAGAATGAGACCCCGTCTCAAAACAAAACAAAACCTAACTTTTCAACACCCAGACATCAACAAATATCTACAAATATCAAGACCATCCAGGAAAACATGATCTCACCAAATGAACTAAGTAAGGCACCAGAGACAAATCCTGAAGAAACAGAGATACGTGACCTTTCAGACAGGTATCTCAAAATAGATGTTTTGAGGAAACTCAAAGAAATCTAAAATAACAAGGAAAAGGAATTCAGAATTCTATCAGATAAACTGAACAAAGAGATTGAAATGATTTTTAAAAATCAAGCAGAAATTCTGGAGTTGAAGAATACAATGGACATACTGAAGAATGCATCAGAATCTCCTGCTAGCAGAATTGATCAAGCAGAGAATTAGTGAGCTTTGAGACAGGCTATTTGAAAATATACAGTCGGAGGAGACAAGAGAAAAGAGAATTTTTAAAAATGAAGCACATCTACAATATCTAGAAAAGAGCTTTAAAGGGTCATATCTAAGAGTTATTGGCCTTAAAGAGGAAGTAGAGAAAGAGACAGAGGTAGAAAATGTATTCAAAGGGATAAATAACAGAGAACTTCCCAAACCTAGGAAAAATAACAACATTCAAATACAAGAAGGTTACAGAACACCAGGCAGATTTCACCCAAAGAAGACTACCTCAAGGCATTTAATAATCAAATTCTCAAAGGTCAAGGATAAAGAAAAGGATCCTAAAAGCAGCAAGAGAAAAGAAACAAATAACATACAATAGAGCTCCAATATGTCTAGCAGCAGACTTTTCAGTAGAACTCTTACAGGCCAGGAGAGAGTGATATGACATATTTAAGAAGGAAAAAAAATCTTTTACCCTAGAATAGCATATCCAGTGAAAATATCCTTCAAACATGAAGAAGAAATAAAGACTTTTCCAAACAAAAGTTAAAGGATTTCATCACCACCAGACCTGTTCTACAAGAAATGCTAAAGAGAGTTCTTAAATTTGAAAGAAAAGGAGGCTGGGCATGGTGGCTCATGCCTGTAATCCCAGCACTTTGGGAGGCCGAGGCAGGTGGATCACCTAGGGTCAGGAGTTCGAGACCAGCCTGGCCAACATGGTGAAACCCAGTCTCCACTTAAAATACAAAAACTAGCCACGCGTGGTGGCAGGCACCTGTAATCCTAGCTACTCGGGAGGCTGAGACAGGAGAATTTGCTTGAACCCGGGAGGCGAAGGTTGCAGTGAGCCAAGATCGTGCCATTGCACTCCAGCCTGGGGGACAAGAGCAATACTTTGAGGAGAAAGAAAAGAAAAAGAGAGGAGACGGAGAGGGAGATGGAAAGGGAGACGGAGAGGAGAGATGTTAAATGAGCAATAAGAAATCACCTGAAGGTACAAAACTCACGAGTAATCAGTACACAAAAAAAACACAGAATATTGTAACACTGTAATTGTGGGATATAAACTATTTTTATCTTAGGCACAAAGACTAAAAGATGAACCAATAAAAAATAATAACTATGGGCAGGTGTGGTGGCTCACACCTGTAATCTCAACACTTTGGGAAGCCAAGGCAAGTGGATCACTCAAGGTCAGGAGTTGGAGACCAATCTGGCCAACATGGTGAAACCCCATCTCTACTAAAACTACAAAAATTAGCTGGGCATGGTGACAGGTGTCTGTAATCCCAGCTACTCGGGAGGCTAAGGCAGGAGAATTGCTTGAACCCAGGAGGCAGAGGTTGCAGTGAGCCGAGATCACGCCATTGCACTCCAGCCTGGGTGAAAAGAGCGAAATTCTGTTTCAAAAAAATAAACAAATAAAAATAAGAATAACTATAACTTCTAAAGAGACAGTAAAATAAGATAAATAGAAACAACAATAAGTTAAAAAGCAGGGGGATGACGCTGAAGTGCAGAGTTTTTATTAGTCTTCTTTATACTTGTTAGTTTGCTTATTTACGCAATCAATGTTAAGTTGTCACCAGTTTAAAATAATGGGTTTTAAGAGAGTATTTGCAAGCCTTATGGTAAACTCAAATAAAAAAAAATACACAAGAATGGACACACAAGAAACAAAAAGCAAGAAATTAAATCATACCACCTGAGAAAATCTACCTTCACTAAAAGGAAGACAGGAAGGGAAAAAAAAGAAGGAAGAGAAAACCACAAAACAACCAGAAAACAAATAACAAAATGGCAGAAGTAGGTCCTTACTTATCAATAATAACACTGAATGTAAATGAACTAAACTCTTCAATCAAAAGACATATAGAGTGGCTAAATGGATTAAAAAAAAAAAAAAACAGGCCAGGCATGGTGGCTCACACCTGTAATCCCAGCACTTTTGGGAGGTCCAAAGCGGGTGGATCATGAAGGTCCAGGAGATTGAGACCATCCTGGTACATGGTGAAACCATCTCTACTAAAAATACAAAAATCGGCCGGGCGCGGTGGCTCAAGCCTGTAATCCCAGCACTTTGGGAGGCCGAGTCGGGCGGGATCCACAAGGTAGAGATCGAAGACCATCCTGGCTAACACGGTGAAACCCCGTCTCTAACTAAAAAATACAAAAAAACTAGCCGGGCAAGGTGGCGGGCGCTGTAGTCCCAGCTACTCGGGAGGCTGAGGCAGGAGAATGGCGTGAACCCGGGAGGCGAGGCCTTGCAGTGAGCTAGATCTGGCCAGTGCACTCCAGCTTGGGTGAAGAGCGAGACTCCATCTCAAAAAAAAAAAAAAAAAACAAAACAAAAATTAACCGGGCGTGGTGGTGGGTGCCTGTAGTCCCAGCTACTCGGGAAGCTGAGGAAGGAGAATGGCGTGAACCTGGGAAGTGGAGCTTGCAGTGAGCAGAGATCGCGCCACTGCACTCCAGCCTGGGTGACAGAGCCAGCCTCCATCTCAAAAACAAAACGAAACAAAACAAAACCAAAAAAAGAACAACAACAAAAAAAAAACCAAGGCCCAATAATCTACTGCCTACAAGAAACATAATTCAAGAACAAAGAGACACATAGACTGAAAATAAAGGGATGAAAAAAGATATTCCATGATAATGGAACACCGCCCCCCCCCCATCAAAAAAGGAGTAGTTATATGGGACAAAATGGATTTCAAGACAAAAACTATAAGAGACAAGAAGGTCATTACCCTAGAATAGGGTAATACTCTGTCTCATGTAAGTGCGAGATAGGAGTCAATTCAGCAAGAGAATATAACAATTATAAATATATATGCACCCAACACTGGATCATCCTGATACATAAAGCAAATGTTATTAGAGCTAAAACAAGAGATAGACCCCAAAACAATAATAGCTGGAGACTTCAATGCCATACTTTCACCAATGGAAAGATCATCCAGACAGAAAATCAATCAAGAAACATTAGATTTAATCTGCACTATGGCCCAAATGGATCTAACAGTTATTTACAGAACATTTCATCCAATGGCTACAGAATACACAATCTTCTCTTCAGCACATGGATCATTCTCAAGGCTAGATAATATGTTAGGTCACAAAACATGTCTTAAAACATTCAAAAAACTGAAATAGTATCAAGTATCTTTTCTGACCACAATGGAATAAAATTAGAAATCAATAACAAGGGGAATTTTTGAAACTATACAAACACGTGGACATTAAACAATATGCTCCTGAATGACCAGTGAGTCAGTGAAGAAATTAGTAAGGACATACAACCTACCAAGACTGAACCATGAAGAAATTCAAAACTTAAACAGACCAATAACAAGTAACATGATTGAAGCTGTAATAAATTCTCCCAGCCAAGAAAAAATAAAAATAAAAATAAAAGCCCAAGACCCAATGGCTTCACTGCTGAATTATACCAAACATTTAAAGAAGAACTAATATCAATCCTACTCAAACTTGTGAAAAATAGAGGATGAGGGAATATTTTTAAACTTATTCTAGAAGGCTGGTATTCCCCTGACACCAAAACTAGACAAAGACACATCAAAAAAAGAAAACTACAAGTCCCTGATGAACACTGATGCAAAAATCCTCAACGAAATGCAAGGAAACCAAATCTAGAACACATTAAAAAGGTCATTCACCATGACCAGGTGCGTTTTTATCCCAAG
The DNA here is from genome assembly GCF_001698545.2 of Rhinopithecus bieti. Lineage (NCBI taxonomy): Eukaryota > Metazoa > Chordata > Mammalia > Primates > Cercopithecidae > Rhinopithecus > Rhinopithecus bieti. The sequence continues at coordinate 640,611 of NW_016809771.1, read as the reverse complement.
GAGGGAACCATTGTTTGACATATGCAAATCAATCAATGTGATACATAGCATCACCAGAATGAAGAACAAAAACCACACGATCATTTCAATGGATGCTGAAAAAGCACTTGATAAAATTCAACATCCTTTCATGATAAAAACTCTTGAAAACCTGGGTACAGAAGGAACTTAACATAATAAAATCCATATACAACAGACCCACAGTTAGTATCATACTGAATGAGGAAAAACTGAAAGCCTTTCCTGGATCTGGAACATGACAAGGACACTCACATTCACCACTGTTATTTAACATAGTACTGAGAGTCCTAACTAGATCAGACCAGAGAATGAAATAAAGGGCATCTAAATTGGAAATGAAGAAGTCAAATTATCCTTGTTTGCAGAAGACATGATTTTATATCTGGAAAAACCTACAGACTCCACCAAAAAACTATTAAACCTGATAAATTTCATAAAGTTGCACAATACAAAATCAACATGCAAAAATCAGTAGCATTTGTCTATGCCAACAGGGAACAATCTGAAAAAATAAAAAAGTAATCTCATTTACAATAGCCACAGATAAAATAAAATATCTAGGAATTAACCAAAGGAGTGCAAGATTTCTGCAATGAAAACTATAAATCATGGACGCAAGAAATTGAAAAGAACACCAAAAAGGAAATATATTCCATATTCATGGATTAGAATCAATATTGTTAAAATGTCCATACTTACCAAAGCAATTTACAGATTCAATGCAATCCCTATTAAAATGCCAATGACATTCTTCACAGAAATACAAAAAACAAATCCTAAAATTTATGTGGCACCACAAAAGACCTAGACTAGCCAAAGCTATCCTAAGCAAAAAGAACAAAACTGGAGAAATCACATTACCTGAGTTCAAATTATACTACAGAGCTATCATAATCAAAACAGCATAGCACTGGCATAAAAAGACACATAGACCAATGGAACAGAATAGAGAACCCAGAAACAAATTCACACACACTGAGCTCACTTTCAACAAAGGTGCCAAGAACGTATGTTGGGGGAAAAGACAGTTTCTTCAATAAACGGTGCCAGGGAAACTGGATATTTATATGCAGAAGAATGAAACTAAACCCCTATTTCTCGCTGTTTACAGAAGTCAAATAAAAATGGATTAAAGACTTAAATCTAAGACCTGAAACTACAAAAGTACTACAAGAAAACATTGGGGAAACTCTCAATGGAGCGGGCAAACATTTCTTGAGTAATACCCCACAAGCACAGGCAACCAAAGCAGAAATGGACAAATGGAATCACATCAAGTTAAAAATCTTCTGCACAGCAAAGAAAATAAGAAAGTGAAGAGTCAACCCATAGAGTGGCAGAAAATATCTGTAAACTACCCATCTGACAAGGGATTAATAACCAGAATATATTAAGGACTCAAACAACTATATGAGAAAAAAAATCAAACAATCCAACTGAAAAATAGGCAAAAGATCTGAATAGACATTTCTCAAAAAAAGACATACAAATGGCAAACATCTATCAACATCATTGATCATCAGAGAAACGCAAATCAAAACTACAATGAGATATCATCTCACCCCAGTTAAAATGGCTTATATACAAAAGGCAGTAACAAATGTCGGTGAAGATGTGGAAAGAGGGAGTCCTTATACATTTTTGGCAGGAATGTAAATTAATACAACCACTAAGGAGAACAGTTTGGAGGTTCCTCAAAAAACTAAAAATAAAGCTAGCATATGATTCCGCAACCCCACTCCTGTGTCTATACCCAAAAGAAGGAAATCAGAATGTCAAAGAGATATCTGCACTCCCATGTTTACTGCAGCACTGTTCACAATAGTCAAGATTTGGAAGCAACCTAAGTGTCCATCAACAGATGAATAAAGAAAGTGTGGTACATATACACAGCAGAATACTATTCAGCCATAAAAAAAAGAATGAGATCTTGTCATTTGCAACATGAATAGAAGTGGAGATTATATTAAGTGAAGTAATAAGCCAGGCACAGAGAGACAAACTTTGCATGTTATCATTTATTTGTGGGAGCTAAAAATTAAAACAATTGAACTCATGGAGACAGAAAGTAGAATGATAGTTACCAGAGGTTGGGAGGGGTAATAGGGGTAGGGAAAGGAGTGTGAATGGTTAACAGGTACCCCCCAAAAAAAGTTAGAAAGGACAAGACCTAGTATTTGATGGCACAACAGGGTGACTACAGTAAATAATAATTTAAAAGAGTGTAACTGGGTTGTTTATAACACAAAGAATCAATGCTTGAGGGGATAGATAACATTTACTCTGATGTGATTATGACACATTGCATGCCTGTATCAAAATATCTCATGTACCCCATAAATATATACACCTACTAATTACCCAGAAAAATTGAGAGAATAAATTTTTTTTAAAAAAGATACAATAGGCCAGGCGTGGTGGCTCACACCTGTAATCCCAACACTTTGGGAGGCCAAGACGGGCGGATCACGAGGTCAAGAGATCAAGACCATCCTGGCCAACATGGTGAAACCCTGTCTCTACTAAAAATACAAAAATTAGCTGGGTGTGGTGTTAGGCACCTGTAGTCCTAGCCACTCGGGAAGCTGAGGCAGGAGAATAGCTTGAATCCAGGAGGCAGAGGTTGCAGTGAGCTGAGATTATACCACTGCACTCCCACCTGGCGACAGGACGAGACTCTGTCTCAAAAAAAAACACACACATACACACAAAAATACAATAAAAACATATGTCAAAAACTCAAGTCACCTCATGGAGAGCTGGAGGTCTCTCAATTCTAGCCCATCCTAACTATACCTTGTTCTCGAAGCTAAGTTTAGGAACCAGGGTTTTTCTCAGTTCCCTCTCAGGCCGATTCCTACCACTAGCTGACAGAAACCCAGGAATATCCAATTATCTAAAGCAGTATTTCATTCCCAAAGAGCTAACCCCATTTAGGTCAGTGTGGGCTCTCCCAGTGCATCAGATGGGTGACTGTGTTAGACTGATCCTTAAATGGCTTTTAACCTATGAATCTACCATTTCACTGTAATAAAACAGAAAAGCAGCAAGTGGAAAGGTAACATACTCATGGCATCTGAATGAGAAATGGGATTGTTACAGGCAATAAGGACTAGTAAGAGAAGGAAAATCTGCATCCTAGACTCATAGACTCTAGATCACCTACGTCTATGTGTTGGGGGAACATTTTTCACATGAGGGCTACACGGCCCAAAAAGATAAATGAATTGCTAAGGAGCACAGGTAGTGGCAGAACTAAAATTAGAAACAAGATCTCCTGAATCACAATAAAGTGCCACTGCCATTTACTCACTAAAAACCTGTATTTCCAGCAGTGGAAATAGGTTGTTCATCACAGGCTAGATAATATATTCCTTAAATCCTGGTCCAACAAACAGTTTTCTGATTGATTTGCATCTCCAAGATACCTCAATATTAGGAAAGCACTGCCCTGCGTACGACATACAACACTTCAGACTAAATATCAACATGGGGCGAGGTGGCTCAAGCCTGTAATCCCAGCACTTTGAGAGGCTGAGGTGAGTGGTCTGCTTGAGGTCAGGAGTCTGAGACCAGCCTGACCAACATGGTTGAAACCCCATCTCTACTAAAAATACAGAAAATTAGCCTGGTGTGGTGGTGGGCGCCTGTAATCCCAGCTACTTGGGAGGCTGAGGCAGGAGAATTGCTTGAACCTGGGAGGTGGAGGTTGCAGTGAGCCAAGATTGTGCCACTGTTCCAACCTGGGCGACAGAGCGAGATTCTGTCTTAAAAAAATAAATAAATAAATATCAACATGATTTCAATAAGAGGTATAAGTTTGGCCAGCACAGCCTAGTTTTCTCTAGGGCCAGACTACCCAAGGGAACTTACAAAACCAAGATTCTGAATCCTCAAGATCACTCACAGGATCCAGCAAAGAACAATCAAAAGCAGAGCTACCCCCAAGGACCTTCGAGACAGACTTCCCTCAACACTACTGAAATATAAAGGCTTCAGATACTCTAAAACCACATACTTTGGAGGTGAAAAAATTAAGATCCATAAAAAAGAATAAAGGTTGTAAAGTTGGTTCCTGCCGTTTCCGTCGTCTTCGTAACTCCCAAGATGTTTTCAATCACATAAGACACACAGCCAAAGGAGGCTGAAGAGGAGGATCAAACAAAGCTGGGAGAGGTGGGAAGGGGCTTTAAATGGAAACTATCCTAAACAAGTTTCACCTCCTTTGACATGCAAACTTGATTAAGTAAGGCTTCAAATTCCACTGCAACCCGCGATATTCAATTCTGTTCTTGGACCACAGAGCTTAATTAAATATCCATTGTTAAGAAGACCTTCTCTACTTTCACCTTTTTCCCCCAGAGGAAGTGATAGGTTTTTAACAACATATTAAATGTCAAGGACATTCAACACTTTTTCATCCAAAAGTCAAAATGTAAGCATCCTTCATAAATGATTAATGCCTAGCCTATTTATTCTGACAACATTTGGCTGATACAGAATAGCTAATTTACTATATTCAGAAGAGCTGAATATATATTGGTCTATGGATATACTTTCACAATTATTTCTTTTGTTACCAATTTAGAGAAAATAAAATTAACCATTTGACTATGGAAAGAACAACTGCATATATGTATTCTAAAAGGAAAGGAACTCAATGAGAAGTCTCAGTTTGATGTTCTTGGACAAATTCTCCTTTGTAACCAGCAATAAGAAAAATCAAGAGCCCAGATCATAATTAAAAGAGAATTTGACCCACTTTTCCGGAGGCCTCTCCCTTCCATCCTCACTTCAGGCTACTCTGTCTTCTTGAGACTTTCTCTCCAGGGATTATTGAGGGGGCTGCCTTTCCCTCCATTTTTTTTTTTTTTTTTTTTTTTTTTTTGAGACAAGTCTTGCTCTGTCGCCCAGGCTGGAGTGCAGTGGTACATCTCGGCTCACTGTAACCTCTTCCTCCCAGGTTCAAGTGATTCTTCTGCCTCAGCCTCCAGAGTAGCTGGGACTACCGGCGCCCGCCACCCCACCTGGCTAATTTTTGTATTTTTAGTAGAGACGGGGTTTCATCATATTGGCCAGGCTGGTCCTCCCTATTTTTAATGCCAGTGTCTAGTAACATAACAATGAGCTTCACTGTGCCCTTCACAGTTCTTTTGAAAAGCTTTGGAAATCTGAGGCTAATAGGCCACTAGGCCTATTATGACATTCCTGAAGAAAATATGCAAACTAGACCCCATCGTAACCCTCACAACAAAACTACACTTTTCGACAACCTTCACAGAATCTATGAAGCAATTTTTTAGACAGATATTTACTGAATGCCCAATATCCATGTAGATTGTATCCCATGGTAAATACTCTGTTTTAGAAATTCTCAGGGATCTGCTGAATTTGAAAGAGAAGTGACAGGCTAGCAGGCAGCAGGCTGCATTAAATATAAACGGAAGCACTGAGGTATACCGGAACTAAGGCTATACCTCTTCCCACAGGCTTTTCTTCTCTAGTGAGACTGAGTAACCCTTTGCCAATACTTCATGTCAAGGAACAAGTCAAGCTGACAAGTACCTCTAGAGTGCTAACAGTACCCTTGGACTGACTGGACTATATAACATCCGAAAAGTACAGAGGCAGCACTAGGAAAATTTACTCAGACTTAAATTCTGCCCATTGACTTCCAATCTATGACATGATGCCAGGGAGAAATTGAGCTAAATGATCTGGGGAAAAAAATTATTATATTTTATTACTAAAGATGATGAAATAAAGAAAAAATCAAAGTAGCTGAAACTTCTAATGTGACATAATTAGCTCACTTTTATGACTAGATCCAAAGTGGGAGATGTAAGGGTATACTGCATTGGCAGTGTTAAGATAATCAGGTTTTCTTATTTACAGAGCTGTTTTTCAAATAAGTCTTTTCCTTCTTTCTAAGAATATTCACTTGATGTTCTAAATAAATTTCACTAAAAATATTCATTTCATAGTTTGGGCACTTTACCTGTGGATCATCGTACATGCAGATACAGAAAGGAATGGACATACTTTTCAGAAGGCCCAGCATAGTCTCAGATAATCACCCAGTCTCTGAATCAGTCCGTCTTAGATATGCTTGAAAAAGGCAATAGGGTTGCATCAAGTGAGACTTAAAGTTCCAGTAGGTGCTTTCCCCAACTCCATGGGAAAACTGGAAATAACTGACATCAGGTATCTTCCCAAGGTTACTTTACAACCAAAAACTGGACTATACTGTTCCTTATTATCCAAGTGATTCCCTATAGACTCATCCAATCTTTAGGGAGAACTCTTTTTTAAATTACATAGGAAAATATTGATTGACATCAAATAAGATTCCTGATATATCTTTGGGTATTATCCCAACTGCCCCTTTTCACCGCCCCCCCATCCCTGCCAACACACAAGATGTATGCATTTATATTTGTATACACACAGAGAGCCAACTTGCTCTAGCCTTGAAGTGAGCACTGGCATTTTCAGTAGTGAAAGAAGCATTTGCCTGTTATCTAGAAATAACTAAAGAAAAAATTAAATCATGAGTGGTGTCTCCCAAGTAAATGCGTAAAAAGGAATTTACAACAGAACATACCTTAAAATGTTTTTTCTGAATCTGTTACTCTCAAAATATCTGTGTGTATATTAGAGCTTTCAAATTCTCTCCATTACTAAGAGAAAGCATGAGAGAACTTGCTGGTGTGATGGAAATGTCTCATATCTTTATAGAAGTATGAGTTAATAGGTCTGTGTATTGTCAAAACTCCCAAAAGTGTACACATAGGATGTGTATTTCAGTTAATGTAAATTGTATTTAAAAAAGAACTATAAACAAGTATGGAACTAGAGTAGATTTACTTTTTGCAGTGGTATGGAATAGCGATTTAAAACTACTACTTTCTGCGTATTCTAGGCTTGAGTAAATGATTAAATATAGTGAAATAATGGCTGACAGGTTCCTCCTATTAGATAATCAGTTACAGAAATGTGGAAGATGAGAACGTAACCTTAAGTGTGGCACTGGAGTTGTTGGTTTCAAATATGAACTTGTGGCATGTTTGTGTTACATAAAAATATCTACAGTGTGTTATAAAATATACAGAAATATGTATACATATAATTTTTTGTTGTTGTTGTCTTTTTTTTTTTTTTTTTTGAGACAGAGTTTCGTTCTGTCACCCAGGCTGGAATGCATTGGCATGATCTCAGTTCACTGCAACCTCCACCTCCCAGGTTCAAGCGATTCTCCTGCCTCAGCCTCCCGAGTAGCTGGGACTGTAGGCCCACGCCACCATGCCCAGCTAATTTTTGTATTTTTAGTAGACATGGGGTATCATCATATTAACCAGGCTGGTCTTGAACTCCTGACTTCAAGTGATCCGCCCACCTCGGCCTCCTTTCAAAGTGCTGGGATTACAGGCGTGAGTCACTGTGCCTAGCTGCATTTTTATTAAAGGAGGAAATTCAGCAAATAAAATATAGTTCTTGGAAATTAAAGAATTAAAACAGCAGAAAGAGAAACCTCAAAAGAACATTTAAAAGATCAAGTTAAGAAAATACTGCAGAGGCTGGGCATGGTGGCTCACACCTGTAATCCTAGCATTTAGGGTGGCTGAGGCGGGTGGATCACCTGAGGTCAGGAGTTCAAGATCAGCCTGGCCAACATGGCGAAACCCCACCTCTACTAAAAATACAAAAATTAGCCAGACATGGTGGCGCATGCCTGTAATCCCAGCTACTGGGGAGGCTGAGGCAGGAGAATCGCTTGAACCTGGGAGGTGGGGGTTGCAGTGAGTCGAGATCGCACCACTGCACTCCAGCCTGGATAACAGAGCCAGACTCCATTTCAAAAAATAAACAAACAAACATTGGGACTTAAAATATAATGGAGAAATAACTCAAAAATTCTCTCTCAAGTTACTGACGTAGTCAATGCAACCAAACTACCCACTATAGTCTTTGAAAAATATACCACTCATATATATATATTTCCCCTCCCCAAGTCTACCGAAAGAGGTCTTCTACCAAATTGAGTGACTGAACCAACAAAGTCTACACAACAGAATTTAACATGAGAGGCCTGACGCGGTGGCTCATAACTGTAATCCCAGCACTTTGGGAGGCCAAGGAGGGTGGATCACCTGAGGCAAGGAGTTTAAGACCAGCCTGGCCAACATGGTGAAACTCTGCTTCTACTAAAAATACAAAAATTAGCCAGGTGTGGTGGCGCACACCTGTAGTCCCAGCTTCTTGGGAGGCTGAGTCATGAGAATCACTTGTACCTGGGAGATGGAGGTTGCAGTGAGCTGAGATCGCACCACTGCACTCCAGCCTGGGCAACAGAGTGAGACTGTCTCAAAGGAAAAAAAAAAAAATTTAACATTTAACATGAGAGAGGACAATGGTAAAAGGAGAGAACAAAGTGGCAGTTGTGCAGTAGACTAGGAAAGGCATGTCAGAAGGCTTCAGGGAAGATTTCTTCAAGAAGATAAAACTGAAAGAATTTCCAATGAGTTTCAATGTATTCAGAGGAGATTTACACAGCTGAAGGAACATTTGAGATTTTGAGATTGAATTACTAAGCTGTATGAAGAGAAACTAATTGCAAATGTGGGTGCATGCATACCAACAATTTTTAACTTCTGACAAGACATGATTACCTTGTGTAGAAAAGATAACGTAATCATGGTTTTCTACATATCTCACCAGTGAATAGCCTTTATGTAGTCACAACAAAGTAAACCTTGAAAAATGAGCTAAGATTATGGTAACACTTTATAGAGAGAAAGGGGAGACAAGTCTGGGGCAGGAGTGAAAAGAGCTAAATCCTCATCTTCTATAGTGGTCAACAGAAAATGCCTAAAACTGAAATATCAAGTGACAGCAACAGAAGTGTATCATGCAGAGCCATGAAGGTAAGTAAAACTTACCAGCTAACAGTAGTAAGTGATTGCTTTTGAGGAGTGCATGGAGGTCCACTGTTTTCAGAGCAATTTGTACAACTATTTCACTTGTAATGTATGCACATATAAACCTGATAATAAAACTAAATTTTAAAACTCAATTTTTTTCTTTAACCCCTTTTACATGGGCTTTCCAATTATTAATAAAAAGAAGCTCAATTCTTAAAATCCCATAAAACAGCTAGATAACACATGGAAATGGCACCGGATTTAGTTTTCACTATTCTAATCAGTGTTTCAAAACTGGAGTAGAAAGTATTTAAACTATAAGCAAACAAAAGCAAAAGGGTAAGCCAATTATAGAGCAACGACGATTGTAAACACCATAGTGATCATAAGTTTTTACACAAAATTAGCAAAGAAATGGAGGATTATGGGATTATTACTCTTAGAATTAAGAAAATAAGGATTTATTATTTCTAGCATAATTCTAATGGCCTTTTAAAATGTCAACTTTTAAGAATATGTCTTTCTCACAAAATAACAAAAACGAAACAGATAATTGATAGGAATTTGTCTAAATTGAGGAATATTCCTCCCTAGTTAAAAAAAGGAACAACATAGAGAGCTTACCACTAGACAAATTGGTTGATGGTAATTTTTTGGATCTGTATCAAATAGAGGAAAGAAACACAAGATGTTCCTAGCATTCTTATCTAAGATATGATAAGGCAGTACTTAAATTACGGCCATGTCTGAGAAAGAAGTGTGAGGATTCCCGCACGGTCAGGCAGATGGACAGCAGTCAGTCAGGTGAATAGCATGTACAGAGCACCCACTCTGTGCCAAGCACCCTGCCAGCCCCTGAGGATACAACAGTCAACAGGACATAATTCCTCCTCTCATAGATCCTACTGGTCACATCTAAAAGGAAGAAGAGAGCAAAAAAAAAAAAAACCACCACCAGAAATACGCTGATTTCAGTAAGCTGCAATTAAAGCCTACCCAGGCATTTGTGTGAACACTACTGAAGAGACTCAATTCAATAAAACAATCTGTCTCTGTGTCTCCGTTTCCACATCCCAGCACAGGGGATGGCAACTAAAATGAATGTTATTTATAGGATTCTGCCCAAATCCCTAAACCTAAGGGCTTTCTCTATTGCTCTAAAGTAAGTGGGGTGAAGGCTGAAGTATCCAGCACAGGATTCATGTTTGCAGAGAGACAGGAAGAACTTCCTGGGTTAGAGTAAACCAAGTTTTCGGTAAACTCCCTGGAAAGTTATTCCTAGAGGGGAGATAAATGCCAGAGTGTAGATAATGAGCTACACCAAGCAGTCAAACTAGTTCTGCCCCGTCTTCTGGCAAACATGGTTCTCTGGGAACATCCACCCTACTCATTCACACAAGGAGGAACTGCTGGGCCAGGCATGGCCTGCGCCTTGAGGCAAAAGAACTGAGTAAAGACCTTATACTTCAGGTTCTACCTTACAAAGAAATCTGTAAAGGCACCAGTAGCTCTCACTTGCAGGACTATCAGAAGGATGCCAACATAGTTACACAAAAATAATTTCAAAAAGCACAATATATTAAATGCTGCCCTGTGTTAAGTATGGTTGCCTTAATGACATCTGTCAGAACAAGTCCCTTCTCATTATTTTTTTTTCAGAATTTTCTAGACTGTTCTATCTATTCTTTTACCAATGAATTTCAAAATGGTTTACCAGGTTATATGAAAATTTTATTATACTGCCTTTTATCAATCATTCTTTACATCCAATTTAGTCCCCAGAAAAATATGGATTCACCAGAATTGAAAACAAAAGCCAAGATTTGATGGTGTAGACTACGGAGAGCTATCAGAGTGAAGCATAAAACTTGGCCCTTGTCTTCTTGATCCACATGACAGTGAAAAAGGTCAGGCTGACTTATTTACACTCCTTATCTAAAAGAAAGATGTCAGTTTTTCAGGAGAGAAATTTTTGCTGATACTGAACTAAGAAACGTAACCCTTCATAAGAGATAAAATAGCAAATGAAATCTTCAATTTGGGGGGTGGCAGTGGCAGTAAAACAAAATTTTTTTTCAAATGATATTAGCCATTTCCAATTTCAAACTTTGCTAAAAGCTGACAGTTTTAGCATCAGAATGCAAACATCAGAATCTCCACAGGAACACTGAAATGTCAGATTGGCTGGCACAGAGTAAGATGCAACTGAATCCCGTGACTCAAATACCGAGCTCATTCTCATTGCAGTCACACAGCAATTTCTCAGTTGCTGCCCAAGGACACAGAATGAGTTACCTGACGATTGGCATCACCACCGCAAAATGAGAAACACATCTATTGGTTGCAAAATTTCACCCTCACTTCAGTGTGTCATCCTTCAGCATGAATATTTTTAAATGATGAGAAATAGATGGCACATTGTTAAAGATATATTCTTGACAGTTCAGCCACAATCCTACCTTGCCCTTCAGTTAGGACACTAATGTGAAGAGGACACCACAAAATTTTATTTTGGCTTCTACAGTTGTGAAGATAAACGCTACTGCGAAACTAAGTAGTTAAAACTAACTCCTTAAAAGAGAAACAAATGAATCTTTTTAGCTCTGTCCATTAGATACTTAATGCAATGCTCTAAGTTTCTGTATTTTAAATTATATTATAGCTACTAACCACTTAGAATTTTGCTTCTAATTATTTCGAATCTATGAAATAGCTATCAAGTTTTCATTTTGACCTGTTATTTTTTTCAGTGCAGTAAGACAGTCCAATTATTACTTACAACATCTGCGAAAAGACTTTTGAATTCATTTACAAAGCTTCCAGGAGAGGCTTGTATCTCTTATTTTATGAGTCTATTTCTTAGAAAAGTTAAGGTTTTGATCTCAATACTCATGCAACACTTAAAACAGTTTTATAAATTAATTTCTTTATGGTTTTTTTTTACTAAAATCTACAGCCCCCCCCCTCTTTTATTTTTTTTTTTTTTTTTTTCTGATATTCTCATTTCCTATAAACTTGTTTCAAACCTGTACAATTTTTTTTTAAAAGTTTTTTGGATTTCTGTTCCAAGATGGCCGAACAGGAACATCTCTGGTCTGCAACTCCCAGTGTGACTGGTGCAGAAGATGGGTGATTTCTGCATTTCCAACTGAGTTACCTGGCTCATCTCACTGCGACTAGTTGGACAGTGGGTGCAGTCCACAGACGGCAAGCCAAAGCAGGGCGGGGCATTGTCTCACCCAGGAAGCACAAAGGGTCAGGGGATTTCCCTTTCCTAGTCAAGGGAAGCCGTGACAGATGGTACCTGGAAAAATGGGACACTTCCACCCAAATACTGCGCTTTTCCAACAGTCCTAGCAAACGGCACACCAGGAGTTTATATCCCACGCCTGGGCCGGTGGGTCCCACACCCACAGAGCCTTGCTCACTGCTAGTGCAGCAGTCTGACATTAACCTGCGAGGCAGCAGCCTGGTAGGGGGAAGGGCATCCACCATTGCTGAGGCTTGAATAGGTAAACAAAGCAGCCCAGGAAGCTTGAACTGGGCAGAGCCCACCTCAGCTCAGCAAGGCCTGCAGCCTCTGTAGACTCCACCTCTGGCGGCAGGACGTAGCTGAACAAAAGGCAGCAAAAACTTCTGCAGACTTAAACATCCCTCTCTGGCAGCTCTGAAGAGAGCAGTGGTTCTCCTAGCATGGCGTTTGGGCTCAGAGAAAGGACAGACTGCCTCCTCAAGTGGGTCCCTGACCCCTGTGTAGCCTAACTGGGAGACACCTCCCAGTAGGGGCCAACTGACACCTCATATAGGCAGCTGCCTCTCTGGGATGAAGCTTCTCGAGGAAGGATCAGGCAGCAATATTTGCTGTTCTGCAGCCTCTGCCGGTGATACCAGGCAAACATGGTCTGAAGTGGACCTCCGGCAACTGAGGAACCTGACTGTCAGAAGGAAAACTAACAAACAGAAAGGAATAGCATCAACATCAACAAAAAGGACATCCGCACCAAAACCTCATCTGTAGGTCACCAACATCAAAGACCAAAAGTAAATGAAACCACAAAGATGGGGAAAAACCAGAGCAGAAAAGCTGAAAATTCTAAAAATCAGAGCACCTCTGCTCCTCCAAAGGAACGCAGCTCCTTGCCAGCAATGGAACAAAGCTGGATGGAGAGTAACTTTGACAAGCTGACAGAAGTAGGCTTCGGAAAGTCAGTAATAACAAACTTCTCCGAGCTAAAGGAGGATGTTCGAACCCATCGCAAGGAAGCTAAAAACCTTGAAAAAACATTAGACGAATGGCTAACTAGAATAAACAGGGTATAGAAGACCTTAAATGACCTGATGGAGCTGAAAACCATGGCACAAGAACTATGTGACATATGCACAAGCTTCAATAGCCAATTCAATCAAGTGGAAGAAAGGGTATCAGTGATGGAAGATCAAATTAATGAAATAAAGTGAGAAGAGAAGTATAGAGAAAAAGGGGTAAAAAGAAATGAACAAAGCCTCCAAGAAATATGGGACTATGGGAAAAGACCAAACCTACATTTCATTGGTGTACCTGAAAGTGACGGGGATAATGGAACCAAGGTGGAAAACACTCTTCAGGGTATTATCCAGGAGAACTTCCCCAACCTAGCAAGGCAGGCCAACATTCAAATTCAGGAAATACAGAGAACACCCCAAAGATACTCCTCGAGAACAGCAACCCCAAGACACATAATTGTCAGATTCACCAAGGTTGAAATGAAGGAAAAAATGTTAAGGGCAGCTAGAGAGAAAGGTTGGGTTACCCACAAAGGGAAGCCCATCAGACTAACAGTGGATCTCTCAGCAGAAACTCTACAACCCAGAAGAGAGTGGGGGCCAACATTCAATATTCTTAAAGAAAAGAATTTTCAACCAAGAATTTCATATCCAGCCAAACTAAGCTTCATAAGTGAAGGAGAAATAAAATCCTTTACACACAAGCAAATGCTGAGAGATTCTGTCACTACCATGCCTGCCTTAAAAGAGCTCCTGAAGGAAGCACTAAACATGGAAAGGAACAACCAGTACCAGCCACTGCAAAAACATGCCAAATTGTAAAGATCACCAATGCTAGGAAGAAACTGTATCAACTAATGGGTAAAATAAAATAACTAGCTAACATCATAATGACAGGATCAAATTCACACATGATAATATTAACCTTAAATGTAAGTAGGCTAAATGCCCCAATTAAAAGACACAGACTGGCAAACTGGATAAAGACTCAAGACCCATCAGTTTGCTGTATTCAGGAGACCCATCTCATGTGCAAAGACACACATAGGCTCAAAATAAAGGGATGCAGGAAGATCTACCAAGAAAATGGAAAGCAGGAAAAAAGCAGGGGTTGCCATCCTAGTCTCTGATAAAACAGACTTTAAACCAACAAAAGATCAAAAGAGACGAAGGCCATTACATGATGATAAAGGAATCAATTGAACAAGAAGAGCTAACTATCCTAAATATATATGCACCCAATACAGGAGCACCCAGATCCATAAAGCAAGTTCTTAGAGACTTACAAAGAGACTTAAGACTCCCACACAATAGTAGTGGGAGACTTTAATACCCCACTGCCAATATTAGGTCAACAAGCCAGAAAATTAACAAGGATATCCAAGACTTGAACTCAGTTCTGGACCAAGCAGACCTAATAGACATCTACAGAACTCTCCATCCCAAATCAACATAATATACATTCTTCTCAGCACCACGTCACACTTATTCCAAAATTGACCACAGTTGAAAGTAAAGCACTCCTCAGCAAATGTAAAAGAACAGAAATCACAACGAACTGTCTCTCAGAGCACGGTGCAAACAAATTAGAACTCAGGATTAAGAAACTCATTCAAAACCGCACAACTACATGGAAACTGAAAAATCTGCTCCTGAATGACTACTGGGTAAATACTGAAATGAAGGCAGAAATAAAGATGTTCTTTGAAACCAATGAGAACAAAGATACAACATACCAGAATCTCTGGGACACATTTAAAGCAGTGTGTGGAGGGAAATTTATAGCACTAAATGCCCACAAGAGAAACCAGGAAAGATCTAAAATCGACACCCTAACATCACAATTAAAAGAACTAGAGAAGCAAGAGCAAACA